>NC_044980.1:85768751-86085819 GCF_008728515.1 Papio anubis | reverse complement strand
CAGTAGCAATAGCTGACCCTTCGTGGTTGTTAAGATTTTTCAGATGCTGGCTCTAAAATCTAGGCTTGTTTTGGAATGAGCCCTGCGGGAAGCAGTCAGCTGGTGTGGAGCCATTTCAATTGAGGCCTTAGTGGTCAGGACAGATCTGAGGAAAGCTTTGTGTATTTTTAGGCCACATTCTCCTGTCAGAGGCAGTAGAGAAAACTGAGAAGCAACATCCATCTCCTAGTTGTCAGGTCATAGTGCAGGGGATACTCTAGCAAGAATGGTTTGGGTGTTGAAAGTGGCATAATTTGCCTTGTGCTATGGTACATGTTATTAAGGCTGCTGTTTAATGTTCTTTTCCAAGGAGGTTTTCTCTGGTGTTTTTATCGTCCAGGGAAATGTAGTACCAGAAATGATCACATTCCTGGCAATTTTCTTTGAAAATGGTAAACTTTTGCAGAGTTTACTCTCTCTTCTATTAGGGTTGATAATGAGAAATTGTGAGGATTATTAAACACTCCTAGCTTTCAGTAGGAACTTATTTAGCACAGATGTTTCTATAATTGCAGTACACTGGGAAAATTCACAGTGTTCAATGGCCCAAAACTCATTATTACTTATTACTTCTACCTGTGTATTGTGGTGCTAGTAAGCTGGGCTGAAATGTTTAATTCAGCAAGGGCTATAGCTGTGGATCTCAGCTACTTTAGAAGACTACTGAGAAGTTATTAGGTGTTCTGCTCAAACCCTTATACTTATTAATCTTTTAACCATTACCTGGTGCCTTGACATACTCTTTTTTCCTGGGTTCAGCCCATATCATTGCATTAGATTACTCCAGACAATTCCTTAGCTTATGGACATGAGGAAAAAATAGAATCTTAAGAGACTTTTAAAGCAAACAACATAACTAACCATCATGTTTTATTGGGATAGAAAACATAAAATATATACAACTGTACTTAGGTTTCTACTTCTTCTTCATAAAGTGCAGCTCTCTTGTCTTGGCAGTAGTGCTTGTATTTTTAATGAAACCTTGGCAGTGTTTAAGAACAGGAGTTTGAAAGATGTGGTGAAAATACTCATAAAAAGCCACCAAAGTGAGTGCAGAAACTTCCTCATATTCCTAATGCTCTACAATCTTAAAACCAACACTGTAAACCCCATTGCATCCTTTATTTCCCTAAGGTGAAGAGCAACTGTTTTGACTTGACTACACATTTGCTGCGGGAAAGTTTGACAAATGTATCCATATGAGTTGAGCTAAGGTACTGTCTCCTTGAAGAGGACCAACTTGTCCTGGTTTTACACTAAACACTCAAAGTTCTATGTCCCAGGAATCCTTCTCGGTCTTGGGCAAATAGGAAATGTGGGTTACCCTAACTCCCTGACCACTTAAGATTCCTATGTTTTGTTAATATATCTAATCCCACACGTTGAAGTTTCTTAGGCATGTCAAAGATTGCTGTTTTTTCTCTGTATTTTGGAATAGCTTAGGATTTACATTCAATGCAAAAAAAAAAAAAATAAGAAAATGAATATGACTTCAATAATAATTCTCAGGTATGAGAGCCAATCATAGAAGCTATCAGAGAGAAACTAAAGAATATGTTTGATTAAGTTTAGGATTAGTAGATCTCAAATATATAACACCTGTAGTCCTAAATTAAGGTGAGAAATTTTTGCTTTTCATATACATTTACTTGTAATTAAATTGATACAGTTCATATTTATTTGATGATAGAAAAACAAATATTACAGAATAATGTAGTGGATTTGGATAATTTAGATTTATACTTGTACCTTTATCTGAATATTCCCATACTTTAATCTGAAGATAAGTGTATTTTTTGTCTTTTAGTCTTGCTTCATTCATTTTGAATGGCTCCTTGGCCACACAAGTATGTAAATTCAGAGGGTGATAGTGATGGCCCCATTTCTAAATTTTTGCTTTGCTGCATATAGACTATAAATGATTTTTGAAAACACTGAAGTTTTACCAAGTCTTTAAAACTCAACTTAGATTAATAAGTTACTTACAACAAAGAGTAATATAAGACATATTTCACATGGGAAGCTTGTGGAAAATATTTGAGAAAACTAGCGCCTCCTTCCTTAGTTGTTATTTTGACAAATAGCCACAAGCATGTACATTTTGTGGATGTTCCCATTCCACACTTCTGCAAGTGCTGCATAATGATAAAGTACACGGAAGAGACTGGATCTTTTTTCTTTAACAGCAGGGAGAGGAGCATTGAACTATTTTCCACTGGAATTAAGTTACAAAGGAATATGTTGAACTCTAGTTTTGGGTTTAAGATACACATTTTCCTATATGTCAAAAGAGTAATATAACAATGCTTTGGGTTCAAGAAACCAAACAGATTTTGAGCATTATTTCAAAATATTCCATAGTACTTGAATATTTCATAATAACTAACCAAAGAGATATTCCATTGTTCAAAGGGTTAGACAAACTTCTGCATGCTGATTTATTTTTAATTATAGTATGGCATCTCAATGTTAAGGTATTTATGAAAATTGTTTCATTAGAATTCAAACCTTTTCGTTTTCAGAGTTTTCTAGTAAGATCTAAAATGTTTAATCCACTTGATCATGAAAACAAACTATTAGGAACCAAGAAATAGTCTTTGTATTATTTGTAGTTTCCAGCTTCAGATGGTACTTGGGAGCATAGAGGGCTGAAAAATGTAAAAGCGAATTAAAAGTTCACCAAAGTTATTTGAATATCAACTTAATATCAATCTGACTCTGTGCTGGGGATCAGATTTTTAAAGTCAGAGGGCAGAAGGAAACCTCAGCTCCCACTTAAAATTTCGTTTGCATATGTTCACCTCTCATTCATTTGGAGGTAATTATTTGAAGCTCTAAATCAAGTTCTTCTTTAAGATGGAAAATAAGTGACAGAGATAAATCCAAAGTTAGTGACACTTGCACACAATATGCCAGCCTCAGATGGAGTTATCAGCATTTCATCTGCACTGCATTGTGCTGAAATTCTCACCCATTCCTTGCCTGGAATACGCCTGTTGAAGAGCCGCAATAATAACTACTCTGCCAATTAAGGTTGTTCTACCTGGGGCCAGCGAGAGCTTAGTTTGGGGACAAGGTCACTTGCTGGGATAGAGTTGTAGTTCCCCAATTACTAGTAGTTCCACTACCTCTTCTAACTTGTCAAATAATGAGGAGACTTTGAAGGCTAAATCCAGCAGTAGCTCCTAGCGGGGTTAATGCAGAGTGAATGACAATGATACCTCAGGAGTGAGAGTCTGACAATGTCTGTCAAGCTCTGTTCACAAGGATGAAGAAGTTCATTGCTACTTAACACTACTTGGGAAAGGTACTGGTCTTAATCTTATCAGTGAGAAAGAACCACATTACTCACTTTGGCAGAAATTCATTAACTCCTAAATGCCACCCATGTAAACTGGGCATGAACTTAATATCCTAGTGACAGAAGTTGAGTGTGCTGCAATAGGACAGCTCATCCTCGAAACTATGTCACTTCCAGTCTATTTCTCATGTCTTGACTTTCTAGTCAATAGCTCAATAGCTTTTTTTCTTTTTTAGAGTTTCTAAATTCCAAGTTTAGTGATGAATAACAGTGGTTATACAACAATTATTTTTAGTACTCATTAGTAACACAACTGAGAGAGTAAGAATAACCAAATTATGCTCCCAGATGAAAAACAGAAAGGTTTTATACCAGTGATAACAATTTTCACTGCTGACTCCATTGGTAAATCATTTAACCGAACATTCAAAACAACAATAACTCAACAAAAAACCCTATGAAATTATTCTATGATTAGCCATTCAACATTTGTAGGAAATTGACTAGATGGCCTGAAAACTAATGTTTCCCAAGCCTAAACTGTATTTTTAAAACTTGTGCTCAAAGCTGAAAATGTAATGTAGGAAAGGAGTTTTAGCGGCTGAATTCTTTTGCCTGTGTTTTTCTTTCACTCATGTTTATTTATTGAAATAGTGAAGGATACTGCTGTCCTTTGATTATACTTGGATCCTCTGTATAAAAGATTGAGAGAGCAAATGGCCTTTTTGGCTCCTAGGGATGTTCTGACTCACTCTCCAAATTCTGCTGAAGTTTGCTTTGCATAAATGGACAAAGCTTCACTTGGTCATGACAAATATATACACAGATATTTAAAGAGATGCAAATATTGCTTCTTACTCACCTCATAACTAGTCAACTCATTCAGATCTAATTATCAGATAGTTTTCTTGTTGGGAAAATAGTTCTGGGTGTCCAGGATTATCTATGAAGTTGCAAAAAAGTAGTATTTGAATAAACAAATGAGAAAATATACTTTTTTTTTCTTAAAGAACAGAACCTTTTCTCAAATTTTGATTCTTGGGCTCCAAAATATTAATTTACTATTTGCTTTTGACACTTGGTAAATTCATTAAGACCAAGAAGGGCATTTTCTCATATTTTTAATACTTATTTCACAGCACAAGGGCCTGTAATGAATTTCAAAGTTTCAAGTTTCCTGTGGGAAATTAGATGCTGCAAAATAGCTATTGGCCACAAAAAATTAATTTTAATTTTGATAAATAAACAAAATTTCAGTTGGGTAACATATGTACATATTTTAAAGTGGTTCTTTTAATATTACTTAGAATTCTATCAGCTCCCTGGGATGCATTCCGGCCTATTAGCACATACACATCATCTTGATTCCTATTGAGTATTTTGCAGATTGTCAGTAGCCAAAACTATGACGGAGAGGGAAAAACAGAGACTGTGGTACCAGATTTATAACAGCGCTTCTGAGGCACTTTTCTGTATGGAGTTCTCTCTCTTTTGTTTACCCAGAGCAGTATTTTCGTTTGTTGATAAAGCTCCTCTTCCTCTATAATGGATTGTAGTTCCTATTACTAAAAATTATTGAACCTGGTATAGGCAAAACACTTTGTCTTGGGTGTCCCGAGGCTGGTTCATAATGAGGAGGTACTCCTTGTCCTCTATGGAGGATTTCTTTTTTCTTACTGAATTGCTGGGACATTGTCAAGGACTTGGTTGAATTCTCCTGCACCTCTGTGAAGCAGTCCTTTCCTTCCAGGGTCACGTGTGGGCTGTGTGGTTTGGAGAAAGTTGCCGTGACTGCTCCTCTCTTCTTTGCACAGCTTCTCCCTCCTACTCTATCCTGCGCCTGCACCCTCCCTTCTCCCTGCCATTCTGCTCCTCTCACAGAAAGTTTCCTGTTCTACCCCTCAGGGCCCCAAATGTCAGCTAGCTAATCTGACAAATTAATCTATGCTAATCTGCTCTTGGGGGCTTGGAGGCTCCCTCCAGGTAACATAGACATGCATTTTAAATAACCGTGAGTCGTCACCTATTCTGAACCTCCCACCCACTTTTTGGTGTATAATCAGTTAGTGACACTCAGGGGGGACCATAGAGAATGCACACTTGAGCCAGGAGGCCTTTAGAGGCCTCTCCTGTGGTCTATCAGCCCACCAGAAGACTGGCTGCTTCACAGAACCTGAGACATCTCAGGGCAGCCACTCTACAGTCCCTTTAGGGTTTTGCAGGTATCCTGGGTCTATAAAATTAACTCTGTCCAAGTTGGATGGTGTGCCTATAGGGATGGATGACTGTCTCAGTCTCCCTTTGTTTGCCACAGAACACCGTTTCTTAAATCAATTTTCAGACCTGCTGGAGCCCAAAATACAGAAACAAGTTTCAAATCATTAGAAAAATACAAAAAACTTTTCTAGCTAGCATTTTCTGTTTAAGAAGAAGGCGTATGCATTGGGCTGATTTTCTCAACATGTGTACTACCATAGGCTGGATGTTTACTGACGATAAATGCTCACATTTATTATTCCAGCCACAGCACTAACATCATTATACACATTATCTCATTTAATTCTCGAAACAGTCAAGAAATGACACTATTATTATTCACATCTTACAGATTAGAAAAAGGGCATCTCACTGATGTTATATAAATTGCTCAGATTTACACAGTGACAAAATTGGAACCAGCATCTGCATCCACATGGTCTTATGTTAGTATCTGTGCCCCTTTCACTAGAGCACACCTGTGCTCCATTCATCTTATGACGTGTTTGGGCTGCGGTCTGACATCATCACTCTGTTCAGTGATGAGGGCAGGTTTTCTCACTAGCTGGGACCTTGGTTGAGCCCTGGCTTTCCTTAGTTGCTCTTCTTAGATATGAAACAACTTTTTAAGACATTAAAGCAGCGATCCCCAACCTTTTTGGCACTAGGGACTGGTTTTGTGTTAGACAATTTTTCCACAGACGAGTAGCAGAGAGGCATGATTTCCAGATGGAACTGTTACATCTCAGATCATCAGGCATTAGTTAAATTCTCATAAGGGGTACACAACCTAGATCCCTTGCATGCACAATGCACGACAGGGTTCGTGCTCCCAGGAGAATCTAATGCCACGGCTTATCTGACAGGAGGCAGAGTTCAGGCGGTAATGTTAGCTGGCCGACCTCCTGCTCTGCGGCCTGTTTCCTAACAGGCTGTGGACAGGTACTGGTCCGCAGACTGGGGGTTGGGGACCCCTGCATTAGAGTGTCAACCATCTCTTCTGATTGGTCAGGTCGTTTAGCCAGATTACCTTATGCAGATTAAAAGAAAGGGTGGAAAAAATAATAAATGGTTTTGTGTCCTATAAAGAATTAGAATAAAATGTTTTCAGTGAATTTCCTCTAGTATAGAAACTGTTGTGTAATATTTCTTGTAAATGTTCAAGACTTGTTTATTATTTGTTATTACCAGTTTTTGAGAATGTAGACAAATGGAACATTTAGATATAATCGGTGGCTCTGATTAGTGACATATGTTTAGAAATTGGAGGCATTCAAAGACATTTTGTATAACCATTTCACAATTTTTTTTTTTTTTTTTGAGACAGTCTCACTCTGTTGCCCAGGCTGGAGTGATCTAGGCTTACTGCAACCTCCACCCTCCAAGTTCAAGCGATACTAGTACCTCAGCCTTCCAAGTAGCTGAGATTGCAGGCGCCCACCATCATGCCTGGCTAATTTTTGTATTTTTAGTAGGGTTGGGGTTTTGCCTTGTTGGTCAGGCTGATCTCAAACTCCTGGCCTCAAGTGATCTGCCTGCCTCAGCCTCCCAAAGTGCTGGGATTGATTACAGTTGTGAGCCACCGCACCTGGCCAATTTCGTGAATTTAGTTATCTATTATAAAAGTTATACTTATGTGTTTTCAAGTTTCTTTAACATACTACAACTTCTTTTTTCTCCTATAGCTAACTTCCTTATCATATAGTCATAAACAAAAATTTAGTGGTTAAGAGAGTCCCTATGAAAAGGAAAGGAAGAAATAGATCTTAAACTCCAAGACAGCCGATTGAATTTAATAGTCATTGTTAGTTTTCTATTAAACAATAGTATAGAGAGGACAAAATGTATTGTCTTTGAAACTGCATCTTCTGTTTTATCTACTAAATTCTCCATAGACTAATGCTGATAGAAAAATACGTATGTTTGGATTTAGATATACTTAGTAATGTGACATAAACAGAGAGAGAGAGAGGGAAATCTTTTCTTCTGTTTTTTTTTCAGAGGTTTGCTAATTGGATTTGCTGTGAGTATTACTGGGTTCTGTTTAAGATCAGGCCTTTTCCTTGATATGCAAGATGTTCCTTTTTGTAAACAAAACACAGGATTTTCATTCAAAAGAAAATGCGTTATAATCAGTAGACATTTCTTTTTATTATTTCTATTTGAAGATTCCCACTAGGTCTCTGACATGAAATACAAAGGGATTTGCCTCCAGCATGAATAATTTCATAAATTGAAAGAGTTGACTCTTTAGCATTCTTTAATTCAATAAGTATAACATATTTTTATTTTAAGAATCATAACATCCTAATCCACATAAGTGGTCCAGAATGTCATGGTCATACAAGAAGAAAAAGGAAACATTTGTCACATGCATATAAAAGGTGAATACAATTTTGAGTCATCCTCCTTTATATTTTTTTCCTTTACAAGATGTATGTTTCCTAGGAGGCAGGTTTATACTACTTCTTGGAATTATTTGACATGAGAAGTGTATTAATTCTTCTATGCCTAAATGAGCAACATCCAATAAGAGCATATGATAGTTTTTTAAGCACTGGATATATTCCAGTAAAATGTTCTTACCCACAGAGCTTACCTACTTGAACAACTATCAAATATATCAGAAATCTTTGAATATTTATGTTGAAAATCAACAGCCTTTTTTGCCTTTGAAGTACAATACCAATATTTACATGATAATTCTTCAACTAGGCAAAATAATGATGTGCTATTTAAGAAATGAAGTGGATTGAAATCTAAGGAAACCTCAACCATGCATATAAAAGATTAAAATATTTGTATTAACTTAACTGTGCTTAAGTGCCTTTTAAACTGTCTTTATAGAATTTATGGATTGCTGTTGTTTTGTATTATTGGAAAAAACACTCTGCCCTTTTACTAGACTGTGATTGTTGGCTGAACTATTGTTCACCACTGTAGACTCTAGATTCTATAAAGCCTGAACTCTTCTAGTTTCCTATCTTAGGAAATAAAGAGAATTTTCTCTCTCTCATTCTCTCAATATTAATAATAGCAAATGAATCTATTGCTGAAGCCTTGGAGTATGTTCTTAAAGAAAAAAGTAATGTGAGGCTTCTGATCATAAGTGAAAAGATTCTGTATTTGCATTGGTTTGGGGTTCAAGCTTATATTTAAAAGGTCAAATTTAATCCAAAGCCACTTTAATGAATCTCTCATGAAAGTTCAACATTTTTATTTTCTTAATGACTTGATCATTTCATTGAAGGAATCACAATCACAGAATTACAGAAAAGAACCAAAAAGCTGAAAGATATAAAAACAATTAGATAATATATAATATCAATTTATATATTCATATATATGCATATATATTTTAATAAATATATTCTTATCAGCATTAGAAGATGGGTAATTCAATATGCTTAGGTCACCAGGCCGGCACAACTTTTCTGAAAGACAAGTTTAATATTATTTACTAAAAGTGTTAAAATAAGTACCCTTTAACAGAGTAATTATTCATTAATAAATTTATTCTGAGTGCAATTAAAGATGTATGCAAAAACATCGTCAGCAACACTCCTATTATTGCTATGTTAAATAATACAAATTTGGAAACTACCAAAATTTTAAAGAAAGAGGTTATCAGTTAAACCAAATGACATGCATAGAACAGAGCATTATATAACTCATATATACATGTAAAAGTATACTTACTAATGTAGAAAAACATTCATGATAAAATATTGGGTGAAACGTGTAGCTAACCAAACAAAGGGTTGATACTAGATATCTCTGGCTATAAGGGGCGAAGAGGAATTGTTTATGTGATATTTCTATAATAAGTATACATCTATTTTATACATTATCAATAAAAATAAACTTTCTTATAATAAAAATGATTCTTTAATTTCTAAGCTTGAATGGAAAACTGAAATTCAGGAGGACAGCTTCAACTTGAAGTCAAAATTCTATAGTACAAATAATTTTTTGAGTTATTTAGAAAATGAACATTTTCTGATAAAATATCATAGGTGATAACTGTGTTATTTTTCTGATGTGGAATGTTTTCCCTGGCTTACCTAAACATACATAAAACAAAGACTGGCTCTCTATAGGGAACAGTTGATGTTTTGTTTGTCTAAAGGGGTAATGAAATAATTAGCAGTAAATGCTTAGCTGGCGGTGTGCTGCTTCATGTTAATAAATGACTTTAGGGGTGAAGGAGAAAGGTTTTATTTGTAGCGTTTGCTGAATGGTGTCAGTAATCTCATCATGGGTAATTTTAAGCTAGCAACATGACATCACTGAGTTGGGAGGAGACATGCACCCCCACCCCTTGCACGCTGGTACTATCCACCTCCAACACACCCTGCGGGAGGGTCTGTCAGTGGGTGGAATGTGGCAAAGTAGGTGCAGAAGCACTTCAGATTCAAGATTAAGCTTGGGAAAGTTTAGGAAGTGGAAATCTTCCTAAGGCAAAGGAGAAAGAGGAAGTGTAAAAAATAGTGATGTAGTTAAATATAGCACATAGGATAAGACTCTTGGGAATGATTGAGAATGGCAATGATTGGACTTTATCGTTTAGAAGAATCAACTGCAGCACCTGTTAAGCAAACACATTCCTAAGTCTCTCCTTAGAACTGGGTTCAGGAATATGCATTTTAAAGAGACCTTCTGGGACCACCATAATCAGTCAAAAAATCTGGACTAGGTTGTAAACATTACAGTTCTGTGTGATGTCCTAGATTGCTTAACACTTGGGAATACTTTATAATTAGCATAAATATATAGTTATCCTCAAAACTAGGATACTTTTGAGCATGAAGGGGAGTGTTCAGTACAACAGGTATAATCTAGGACTGCCTTGGGAAAAGTGAGTAAGCGTTGACCTTCCTCATAAGCATCCTCAGGAGATTGCAATTACGTTGGTTGGTATCTGTAAAACCACAGGGTGGGTGAACATGCACATACAAAAAGTGTCTCATTCTGAGCCCTCTGAAACAAAGAAATTCTTTGGCTCTTGCCTGAAACATGATGACTATCACTGGGTTCCTGAAGTGAGGAACTTTTTTTTAGTACCACCCCATTCAGCAGGTCAGAGAGCGTTTCCAACAGTCAGTACAAATTCAAGTTAGCCGTTCACAGGTCAAGACTTAAGATCTTTGACTTAAGATCTTAAGACTTAAGATACTTCTCTTTGTATTCACATCTGCCTTGTTTAGAGCAGTATCTCCCACTAAAGAGTGTTTTGACACAACTTGCTTATACGGAGAACATGACAATCAGAGAGCCACTGAAAGGATTTTTTTCCCCTGTCCCACTTGTATGATGTCTGATCTTGTCAGCATTAGTATTCATCCTATGGGGTTACTCTGTAATGACTTTTTACTTTTTTCCATAATAGAACCAGAAGGAATTGTGACTCACATCAAGTAAATGTTGATGTCTATAAAGAAAGGTCAGTGTAATAGTACAGAGGTGTAGGGCATCACAACTAAGAGTTGGCATGGCCTGCTTAGATGGCAGGGAGGACATTACACTTGGGAAGAGCAAAACTCAGATTCAGCTAACTAGCACTGGTGTCCAGTTATTTTGTAAAAGTACCACGGAAGGAACTTCTATTAGATGGAGATGATAATTTAGGTCAGATGATTCTCATTATTATTATTGCCTAGACTACCAAATGCAGGCAGCTCCCTAATGCTTGGTACAGTAGTTCTCTACCTAGAGACTGTGTGCTCTTATGTAGTGATGCTTGGGGCAGAGCTATTGAAAATGCCTCAAGGACATATATAACAAAGTCTTGATTATATGTAAAATCATAATAAATCATATACTACCTTTAAGCTATATATGGATGATATTGTGATTAATACAGTAGAGTTTAAAGTAGAAAAAAATTTACTGACTTTATATACACACATGTATGCATATATATTTACATATATATATATATATATTACTTTATACATTTCTCAGGACAGTAATGTGAAATCAGCCATTTGTGAGTGTAGAAAACTGTTTTAGGTTAAAATATACTTTCTAATGTAAGATGTTTCCATAGCACAAATGGATGTGGTGACAATAAAAATAATATTGTCCAGCCTCTTACTGTGTAATTAGTCTGGTAAACTTTGATTTTAGGATTCTGGGAAAAGGTATAAAAACGCTAAGTGTAAAATATGAATAAGACATGAGAATGACAAGTAATGGAAGAGGTAATGGAGACAATGATTTTATTTTAGCTCAATGAAATGGAAATGGTGGACTGGTCCTGGAAGAGGACTGTGGGGATAATGTCCTGGGCCTTAGAAATTCAAGAGGGAATTGGTCAAAGGTGGGCATTGAAAAGGTAACCTTTGGGGGGAATTTACATTTCATAAACTGTTGGATGATAGAATTATGCATTTTCCTTGGTGTGTATTTTCCTATAAATATCAGTGACATTGTAGAAGTCTTTATAATAAGTCTATTTATTCAGAGCACTTGTTTAATAAGACCAACTATTCCTACTGACCTCATTGAATAAAAAGCCAACAGCCTTTCTAAAACACCCCTTTCAGGGACAGGGAAAGCCAAACTCCATGTGTCCCTTCTCCTGGCAGGTAATTTAATCCAAACTCTTCATTCACCTATAAAGCAGTCTAACACCTGGATTTATTTACTAGCCTTTTCCACACCGTTACATTTTTGAGTGCCACCATTTTTGCACATTATTTTTCTGAGAAAGTTAGACTTCTGCCCTTGCCAAAAGAACATTATTTTCTCATCTCTTATCTTATGGGTTTATGTAAGTTGACATTTGCTGTTCCTCCTGTCTCACTCCTAGCTATTTGAAAGGCTTGCCCAGGGTTTCCTTGGGGACTTGGTTTCCAGACCGAGTCTGGTGTTGCTTTCAGGGTGAAACTTCCCAACCTCTTCAAAGAACAGACAGGTTTGACCCCAGAGCCCTTATTTATAACAGCTAGTCACAAAGTGGCCACCTTACATGACCTATGGAATGTGCCTGGCACTATTCTCAGACCATAGACCAGTGCTCAAGGGCAAATGACACATTTCCTGATTAGGAATGAATTCCTGCAACAACATTATTAAATATTAAGAACCACAAATAGATCCATCGAATGTTTATGTGACCCCCCCCCCCAAAAAAAATCTTTTAGCTGTACTTTTGCATTCGTAAAATCCACAGCATTTAAAATTACTAAGGAATTGAGATATTTCTTTAAAATGCTTCTTGTATTTGCTTTTAACTATTTGAGACACCTAGAGAGGACAAATATAGAATCCTGAAAATGACAAATAAGTGTATTTGAGAGGTGAACAGCTGGGTGATTTTTTGTAACCTTCCAAGTTTCAGTTAGGTGTCTCTATCTGTTGGTGAAGAGAATACTGAACCATGTAGTCATTCTGCGAAAAGTACAGTGAACACAAATGCTGTATTTTCTCTTCAGGAAGTTTAGATATCTAAGTCATTCTTTTAAATACATATTAAATCATCAACATGTTAATTAAAACAATTTAATTGTTTTGAATTTTTGTAGCTCTGCAATGTAACAACAAAGGGTAGGAAAGTAAAAAAATCAAAACAAAAACCAACACCCATGTGATTTATTTATACAGTATCAGACAATAGATTTTTAAAATGTATTCTTCTAGCAGTTTGAAAAGTTAGTTTTAGAAATATTGTTGTATTGTATTTATGTGATTATTACATATAAAGGATTTGCTATATTTTCAAACAGGAAGTCTCATGGATTTTGCCAATCAGGTTTGAATATGCACCTGAAAGATTAGTACCCAATATCTGAGTAACTTTAATAATTTTTCTCTGTAACTTGAGAGAGTGTAAAAATCTCAAGGATCACATGAATCAAGGAATCACATGATTTAAGCCTCTATGTTTTTTTTTACAGGAATTCACAAACTTAAGTTTTGTGATAAATTAGAGGATTCACATACCAGAATGTATTCAGTAGATCTACTGGTTCCATTAACTTACTGTGTCAGTAACAACTAGTGCAAATTCAGAGCCTTCTCCTTGGGTTTGAATCTCCAGCTACTTGAGTGGTAACTTGATAGTCTTCTCTGTTACATATTTAATTTACTTAAAATAATCTGTCCATGGAGACAGATTAATTTTTCTCTGCCTCCTCCTTCACATCTTTTTTTTATGGCCAAGTAATGGCTACAGAAGTGAATGATTTCAATCATTTGAGTATTTAGGTCCTAATTTCTAATTTTGGCTACACTACCATACACTATTTTTATATGAAGTTTACTAAGTAATCATGCTCTCAGATATGCTCATAGATTTACCTTGTTTGAACAATATTATTAAATTATCTGTCCAGGAAAAAAATAAGTAAGTCAGTGAAGAACTATACTTCTGAGAATGCATGGAAACTTCAGGGAAGAGTTTATCAGAAGTAAAAGATATTTGGAAGGAGAGTGTATTGCAAAATATATTCCAAATGTCAAGAGACACAATATAAAGTAGGCAAAACTTATTGTGGAAGTGCTGTGTTTCAGAACATGAAAATTTATTTCCAAAAGGAAAATAGAGGTAGGCAAACAATCTAGAGGATTCAAAATGCTCCACTCTTTCAACTAATATAAATGAGAAATTTGCTTTTTTCTCCAATTTTCCTCTTCTATGTGTATATGGACATAATGTGTTCTGAATCAAAATTTGTTTTCTATAAGGGCAACATAACTTTATTTACAGAATATGTTAAATAGCAAGGCACAATTTGAGAGCAATACAATTCATTACAATGTAATGATCCAGTCATTATTTGCTGCTGTCAGTTTTAGTTAGCTCAGTTTGTCATAAAATATTTCAATGACATGTTAAAAAAGAATACAAATGACATATCAACCTTTCTTTCCCTCTTCCTTGACACCCCATCCCCGGCACCCTCCCACCCCGATTCACCACAATTTTTTTCCAAAGAACAATTAAATCTTCAGTCGAATATAATCTGACCACTTTCAGTCTCCTTTATCTGAAATGTAAACTTTAATACAATAGCTGCCTATATACCTTTTCCAGATGAATGATGCCAGTACTATTTGTGCCACTACAGTTAGGAGTCTCTTAACATTTCAATTCTAAACACCTATTTTCAAAGGTTTATAACTCAGCTATAAAAATGTGCTCCAGGCTGAAACTTAGCATACAGGATCCTAGCCCAGAAGCAATCTTTTACTCTTTTATATATTAATCCTGAAAAAATGGTATGGCTGTATTTTAAAGAACTGGAGTGTTCACACTAATAGAAGTTAAGGACATAGGGTATGAGGAAAGATCACAGTGCTAACAAGTCCCCTCATCTATAATAGGTTTACCTGAAATTCAGTTTCACAACATCTCCTTCCTGCTTTCCATTCTCTCTGCCCAGAAATAAATCTAGTTTTATTGCTTTTATTCTTTGTTTCAATAGCATTATTTGGGGAACTTATTTAGTAGTTATGCCACCTTGATCTATGGTCCTATCCACAGGTGGCCTACAGGTATGAACTGGCCTCTTCAGGGCAACATCAGATTTGAGAGAGCAGGGTGCCATGAGTCTTTCTGAGTTTGCCATTGTTATTGTTGATGGTATTATTTAAACATGAAGACAAATGAGAACATATTAATTTGTGTTGACAGTAATTAAGAGTGACTTGAAAACTGAGTAATTCAAGTAATTATGCCTTACTTTTATAAATTGCTTCCCAAGACAGTAGTTTGGATATTTATACTTTTATTCTAGATGTTTGTTTTTCTTCTGATTAGCAATATTAAATATTCGAGCTCTTCCTCTATGGATATAGTACATTAATAACAAATCAAATGATGATCTAGTGTTTTTGTAAATATCTGATACTTTGATTATGTTAGCTTGGTTTTCCTCTCCCACAATAATCCTTGGGTCTTCAAATTTAGATGACTTTAGATATTTTGATATCTAAATTACAGATTTAAAACTATTGATTAACAGCCTCTAATTACGAGTTTTTATTTTCCTGGTGTATTTTATGTAGTTCCAAACTTTATTCCCTCAAAATATTCATATTTCTCCTTCGATGTTTTTATCATCTATAATGACTATCATGATATTCATTATTTGAAAACAAAAAGAGGACTCCCTTGAATTCAGAGATTTGGGATGATACTACATCATTATCAAGGTATATGGCTTTATTTATATTTTTATCATTAACAACGATTTTGTGACTAATAAAATGTCATAGGTAGAAAAACAGACAAAAGCTACCACTCTCTCTAAAGGTGCTACTTGGAAGAACAAACCTGCATTTCCGTATGATAACAGTCCCAGGTAAGATGGGAAAGCTGGAGAGCTTTTCTTTTCCTACGTATCTCAATCTGACATGATGCGTGGGCATCAGGAAACTCATTAACTGTCAGGTTTGGCGGATAGGAGTGGTTTTCACAATACTTGCTTTTTATTATATAGAACAGCATTCTTTCCAAGCCGCTGAGACTACATGGCCCTTCTGTACCCATTACCCCCTCCAATGGCACCCTTTTCAGTTTGCCTTCTCTGATCATGGGAATTGGCAGGGTGGGAAGATGAAAAGTGACAGGCTTGGTGGGGCCAGGAAGGCATAAGTGAGGCAGAGAGAATGAAGGAGAATGTGTGAGCGCATATGTATCCTTCAGGATTCTCAGTTATTCTTTACCATCTGTCCATAGTGTGAATTCTTTAATAACTACTTCAGAATGTGTAACATTTACTTGGAAATTCACAGATGTATTAAATTACAAATATACTTTAAATCAAATATAATCAAATTTACTTTCATATTCAATGTATTATATATATGTATATATGTAAATAAATACATGTATGTATACACACATACACTCATTCATTCATCAAACATTCATTGAGTGTCTTAGTCTATATCCAGCACTGCAGTAGAAGCCAAGAAGACTTGTACAAAATGAGCTGGCTTTCAGAGGGGGTGGGGAGAAAGCCTTAGAAACAAATAATTTTAATGTGATCAGTTCAAAGTGATAATTAGAATGCATTGTGATGGAGCTCTACCAGCGAACAAAAAGGAAGGAAGTCTTTCTGGAGAAGCTGGGAACGCCTCAAATAGGTTAGGGTCTTTGTGTTGGACCTTAAAAGATGGGTAAGTTTTTATAAGCACATGTGCAGACATGGATGCATGGAAGAAACTTGTAGTTTTGTTTAAAAAGACTAGTTAAGTATGGGCATGAGGGTAAGATATTTTCATCAGAATGAATGGGAGATACAGCAAGCACAGTAAATGATTAGGTTTCAGAGCATGTTTTATATTATAGGAAGGTGTTTGTACTTTATCCAGTAGGTGACAGGGAGGCACTGAAGATTTTTCAGTAGTGACATAATATGATCTGCTTAGAAAGATAGCTCTGTGGCAGTGAGGAGGCTGGAAAGGCGAGGTATAGATTGGCGGAAGGAAAACAAATTTCAAGTGTTTCTGTGGTAATCCAAGGCCAATATGGTGGATGAAAATCAGAGCTCATGTAGTGGCAAAGCAACTGGGAAGAGAGAATGAATTGTAAAAAGAGGCAGGACATCAGGATCTAGAGTCTCAGTGTTAGGAGCAAAGGAGAAGTAATTGTCAAGATGATTGACAAATATTTAGTTAACATAGTGGATGAAGTTGTTATTATGTTAGGTGTTTAGAAAGCTTGGTTGGAGTGTAAGTGGGATAATGACTTTATCTGCAAATTTGGAGTGCTTGCAGATCCTCCGGGGAGATCAAATAAGCAGGGTTTTTGGTTGTTGTTCTTTTTTTTTTTTTTTTTTCCTTTTTGTGGAGAACAGGATCTTACTATATTGCCCAGGCAGGTCTTGAACTCCTGGGCTCAAACTATTCTTCTGCCTCTGCCTCCCCAAGAGCTGGGATTATAGGCGTGAGCCACCGTGTCTGGGCAAATAAGCAGTTTTAAGTATTGGATATGTTCTTAGAAAGGGAGGTTGGGGGTACAGATAAATTCATTTTTTAACTGGTTTTTCACTCTGTGTTAGGCATTGGAAATATAGCAATAAGTAAGTCATATTCCTCATTCTCACTCAGGAAGCTTACTTGGAGAGAAAGACAAGTAAGCAATCAAACATCATTCAATATGGTTGCATTCTCAAAAGGGTGAGTATATGGTGATATAAAGAAAAGAAAGGGATATCTAATCTTTCAAGGCGAATGGGAGGAACCTCCAAGTTGGCTTTCCTGGGAAGCCACAAATGACCTGAGGCCTGAAAGGTAAGTAACATTTATTAAGGTGATGAGTGAGAAAAAGACCATTTTAATGGATTTGAGATTGATCAACAGCAGATGAAAGTGGGAAGGAGCAGGAGATTGCTTTGGGTGAGAAATAGAGTGAAATGAGACAAACACACCTGGAGGAGGAAATCCTGGGGACTTCAAGGTTTAACGTGCAGGGAAAGGAGAAAACAGGTTTGGAATGATAATTCAGTAATGGAAATAAACAGTGTTGAAAGAGGTAGAACCCAGAAGCTGTGATGTTATAAAAGTCAAGAAGGAGAGAATGCTCAGTAATGTCAGTATTCAGTAGATCTACTGGTTCCATTAACTTACTGTGTCAGTAACAACTAGTGCAAATTCAGAGCCTTCTCTTTGGGTTTGGATCTCTAGCTACCTGGGTGGTAACTTGGTAGTCTTCTCTGTTACATATTTAATTTACTTAAAATAATCTGTCCATGGAGACAGATTAATTTCCCTCTAGAGAGGGAAAGCTGGAAAAGAAATTTCTTCTAAATGTCAATCAATAAATATTAGTTAAGTACCTGTTATTTTTCTAGAAACTGTCCTAGATACTGTGTTATTAATGGGTAAACAAGACAGACACAGTCCCTGCTTTGGAAGGACTTGTAGTCAAATGAACTAAAGATGGAAAGGATATTCCTGGGGATTTGGTGAGTAGGACTCAATTGATAAAACATAATGACTACTCCCTATTTCCCCCACTCCCTATTTCCCCCACTCCCTACCCTCAGGTCCTGGAAACCATTAATTTCCTTTCTGCCAATGGATTTATCTATTCTGGATATTTCTTATAAATGGAATCATATGTGTCTGATTTCTTTCACTTAGCATACTGTTTTTGAGGTTTATCCACGTATAGCACGTATCAGCACTTTATTCATTTTTAGAATTGAATATTATATCCATTCTATGGGCACACTGCATTTTGTTTATCCATTAATCGTGGATAGACATGTGGGTTGTTTCCACATTTTGGCTATTGTGAATGGGGTGCTGTTGTAAAAGTTTGTTTACAAATATTTGTTTGAATACCTGTTTTCAATTCTTTGAAAGAAATCAGTTTTTACTTATAATTATAGGGGAATGAGCCAGTGGAGATGAAGAAGATACCAACATATAGGGGAATAACTGATGGAGAAATGTTTTGTAGGAGATAAAAAGGGAAAAATTGAAGACCATTGTGTCTGTTTGGAAAGGATTTGAGAAATGGAGGAAGAAACATATTGGTTGTAGCTATCGGCTTTACTAAGACACTGAGCTTTTACTGAATGTTGGATATTTTACATTAAATGAGGATGTTAGTTCTTCTAAATACGTTATGTACTATGAACAAGGACCAAATCTTGGAAGTATTTCTTGAAAAACGAGTCAAAAAATACCAGAATATTTATAAGCATTTTAAAAGTTTTCATTAACAAATTTGAGAGTGATACAATGAATACATGAATACATTGGTCATTGTTTAATAGAGGCATTTAATTTGGATCAATTTCCTACAATGCACTTAACAGGGTTTAACATTCATTTTGTTAAGACACCTCTGAGACCCCATGCTAGATAATAAGGACAGCTGGAAGCTGATTTCATAATTTCTAAGTGCAACTGAGGTAGAATTAAAGTGTAAATGCAGTTTTTAAAGTGCTTGACACAAGAGAAGCTACAAAATTGCTCTTTGCTCTGACTTGTTTTAATTTCTATATGAATGTTTTATACAGTAGTCTTTTTACTGTTTTTCTAGTCACGAGCAATTTTATTTGATGAAAGGGCAATTATCACACATAGAAACTCAGCATTCCAGAAGCTATCAAAATTCTACCATTAGACTCTACCTCCCCTTACCATACCATTACCAATCTGCTAGAAAAAAATTGTGGAAACTTTTGATCATGAAAGTTTTAACTTGAATGATGGGCGATGGCAAGTTGGGGTATTTTTCTAAATTTAGGATTATTCTCATCCTGAAAAGGGTTGATATAGTTATGCTTTTGTTGATTAAATATTAATTTTACTATCATATTATGCTTCCAATCCCTGAAGCTTCACTTCCAGAAGTTCCATTTATTCTCCCCGAGAACAAATGACAAAGACAACACATTCTGCAGGTGTAGGCTCAAGCAACATGGTGGCACTGATTAAATGCATGGAGTCCCAAATGTTCTGTTTTGGGTCTTGGACTCATAGAGTTACTCTCTGCCTCTGACTTGTTCCCCCCTCTCATTTAAAATTAAACGTAGAGCCACTGGCAGCTTTCAGGCTTGATTTTCATCCCAGGCCTAATGGCTTACAGGTGGCATTTTCTTTTTTTTTCCCCCAGTGACAACAACATTTTCCCAAGCCTGTTCAAGGGTAATGCCAATGAGAACATTAAAAAATAAAATAAAATAAAAAAATTTAAAAAGGACAAAAAGCCATTTAAAAATAAATAAATAAAACATTTTCCACTTTTATTTGTTACATAAAAGCTTTTTCTTCTCTTTTTTTCTTATGTTTGTTTGATATATGGGAACTATTCTATTTATAACTTGAGCTCTTATGCTCTGGGGTCTCTGTACTTAAGACTCCCTATTTTGCTTCTCCTTCTCCTTCAGAACTTATGTCCAGAAAATAAAGAACAAAATCCCCAAAACTGAGTATCAGTGATTCTCAATGGATTTCACAAGCTATAATGTAGCCCCTGAGTAGGTATTGAAAGTATATTGTCAATGTGTTTAATGGGATTCCTGTTTTTGAAAACACTGCAGAGTTGTGCAAGTGAGTAAAATTCAGTGAAATTATAAATTGTGATACGTATCCTTTCATTGCAATTGTCACTAGTGAAAGCTACCTAATAACTAACCTAAGATCATTGTCCTTTCTCACCCCTGAGTTTTAGAAGTCAGGAGATTTTCCCTATTTAAATCTTTCAGGAGAGATGGTGAAGAATTTTTGGGAAAATGAAAACTTCAAAACGCTTTCATATATTTTAAAATAAAAAATTGTTACCAAAAGTAGGTTGCCATCAATAGCTATAATACCTTAATAAATAAACTCCTAAAATGGTCTAATACATGTTTCTCCTAACAAAGAATTTAATATTTATACATAAATATCTAAGATATATTTTAAGAAAAAAGTCGCTGTCATTAAATAGTGTTTACTGAAAATCAGTAATTGTAATTAAATCAGGATGTAAATTACTTGTTTAACTTACCATCTTTTGTAAAACTTTAGTTCATGTCAGTAAGGGCACATCCACATATTAATAACCGATTTCTTTCTTAACAAAGAAGAGAGCTAGGAATAAACTTGCATATTATTTCAGAAGAGAAATAGACAGGTTGGCCTATATAATGTTACTGTTATTTGCATATAAATTACTGCACAGGTATAATCAAGAAATATATTTGCAAATAGCAATCATGAAAATAAAAATATTGTGAAAATACAAATATTTATGGGTTTATTGTCTCACTAGTATATGTATGTATTTAGATTGATACATATGCAGAAGGGAAGAGAGAAGAAAAAACTATACATAATGATAGGGAAAACTATGAAGTAGGGGAATTTGTTTTTGATAAATCATTGCCTCACTTTACTCTAGACTCCTTTCTCAAATCTAGACTCAATTTGTTCCTATTCGTGGAGCCCCTGAATGCCCTCTCCAGTGAGATGGTGCAATCAAGCCAATCCCTCTTGGGAAAAAACCTCCTTCTCTTGACCTTTCCTAGCATCCTTATCTTTATTCCATTTCCTCAGAACCATGCAACTAATACACTAATTCATGTCAAGGTGAAAATGGGTGATGGATTCCACAGAGAACACATATTTGAATAGCATCATTAGCTCTCCAAAGATCATGGCCATACCCTCTAAAGTGTGTGGGAATTTCATGTACCAAATAGTCTCCTGTGTGAGACAGTAGACAGATTTTTGATGTCCTTTCTAGCCCATCTTGAGGAATACTTTTTATTTTTCCTAAATTTTAGGACTGTCTTTCATAGGCATGCACCCACCACATGCAAGCACACCCCTCCACATACTGATGGGTGAGACAAACACCTGTGCGTAGTCTATCAGTAACAATAAGGTAGCCATAATTAGCAGTCTTTTCAAATCTAGATTTTCTTTTTAACCTGAGGAAGATAAGAAGCAAGATAATATTGTTTTAAACTTGCCTGTAACGCACCTATGATGAATTCTTTGTGTGTGAATTCTAATCAGATCTAAAAAATTTTATGTTGTGTAAATTAAGTATAAAATTGAAAAATCAACCTGTCGTTGGGTCTTTTGGAGTTTTGATCTGATGAGGGAGAATTGTCGGTGACTCTACAAAGAAAAACCCGAACCTTCTATGAGATAAAGATCTTGAGCTTTTTTTGAGAATGATTAGAAGGGCTCATTTAAGTCAGGTTCCAAACAAGGTGGAAGCATCTTGGAAACACAACAGAACAAAATCCATAAAAAAGAAAATTCTGCTTAACTGGTAGGAGAGAACCTTAGTGTTCCAATTCCATTATAAAATTCAACACAGAAATGAACAGTAATGTCTATGCTGGAAACATGACTTTTGGAAACCTGTTGACTTGGAGAACAATCTGAAGCTAAGAAAGTGGGCTGAATAATGAAAGCTACTGCAACTTTAATTTGCATGTTTTTCAGTAACCCCCAAGATGCGGTGGGATGAGATGGGATGGGAGAGTTGGTACAGTTAGACATTTCTCCTCTTAGTCGCTGTTTTGGCTCCTGATTTGTTTAGATCATTTTATTTCAACAAAGGTTCCTGGGATTTGTAAGCCAAAGGGTGAGCTCAAAAAATTCACTCCCAGGCTGTGCGGAGAAGGCCTGTGCTACCATTTCCTGAGTTCTGCAGACTCTGAACTCAGTTCTGAAACCGTCTGTTCCAACCTTACTTGATTTAAATCAAAGATACATGTAGTGTTGTTATTATTCATGAAGATTATGTTAAACTCCAAGATGCATGGATACATATAATTGAAAAACCTTTATTCTAGGTTTACTCAGTGGCCTCTAAAAGATTAAACTATTACTGTAAGCAGCCCATTGTTTCTTGCATGTATCTTAGATTTTATTTCCTGTCAGCTATTGCAAGAACTACTAAGAAGAATTAGTTTCACCGCACAGTAAATAAATGCTTTAATGCCCTGCATTATTGTTTACACTAAGCTTTGCAAGCACTTAAGCCACAACAGATAATTGTCAAAATGATGAAGCAGTAAAATCACACACAGCGAGCAGTTACAGTGTAGATGTTGTTCCGGGGAACAGCTCATAAGACTTAGAGCTTACACTTAGTTTGTTAGTTGGTTAGGGAAAGCAATAATTTATGAAAATGTATCATAAACAACAGAAAAAAAATGCAGAAAGAATTATTTCAGGACCCAAGTACCCCACAAGCTCTACTTATCTAAGCTTTCATATTTTTCTCCCTCTATGTGATTTATTTTGCTTATATCAGGTGTTTAAATCAATACTGCTTGAAAAGTGCCTGTGCGAGACACTACACTGTCATGTATCCGTGAAAAAAACCAATGTCTCTTGTGGGAATTCTGCTAATTTGAAAATTAACACAGGTACGGGCATTGTTTGCAATTTCTGTTCTGAAACAATAGTTTTACCACTTAAATGCATCTCACTCTTGTCTTTTCAGAGCTTGAGTTTTGTCAGTTTTGTATCCTGGGGTGGGGACAGGAGGATGAGAACTGCCTACCCGCTTGGTTTTAACCACAGAATGTCTGGGTTGCTCAGACAAAGTGATATCTTTAACAGAGATTTCACTGAAAATTATGTTCCATCTGTGGTGATGTAGCTGAGTGCAAACAGGACCCTGCTAGCCATTATGTACCTATTAGCCCTGATTACCTTCTGATAGCTGCTCACCAGTTGGTTTCTCTCACTTTGACAGATCTAGTACTTTGTTTAACCTTTAAACTAGTAGGGCAATAACACAGCTGACAGAAGGGGAGAAATAATTAAGGAAAACTTAGCCAGGACATTAAAAACTCTCTAACAAGGCAGATATTTCTGTTCAATTTGAAAACTTGTCAAGGGATACATACAATTCTCCATAATTGCTGTAGCAAAATGTTTCATAATTTTTGCTAGCTTCAAATTAATTTTAGCAATGTAATTTAATCAAATTACTAAGTGTCTTCCTTTAAAAATATCTATAATTTACACTCTCAGGAAGTAAATTTTAATATTTCAATACTTCTAAGAAAAGTGATATCCAAGAGAACTTAATTTCTGGAAGAATCAGAAAGGAAATATATTTTAAAAATATTGTGTAAAAATCTGCCAACAGTCTGTTTTACATTTTCTGAAATGGCTGATACATGCTTTTGGAAAATCACACAAGTTATAAATATGTTTAGGTTCGTATTGTTAACAACTCTAAGCATTAAAACATGGTCGACAGTAATTAGAAGAAAACAAGGCATCCTGAACTTTATTGGCTTTTATTTAGTACTTTTGTGAGCAACTTTAGATAATAACTTGCTAGGGAAGGAGTCAGTACTGTCTCCTCTTTTCTTGTTTTCACATTCTCTCAGCATTAACTCCGCCTCTGAAGGCCTGACCCCATCACCATACTTATTTCATTTTGGAGCCATTTAGTTCCTTCAGTGAAAGGGCATATCAGATCTCTCTAGGTATTCCTCCCATTAATCCACACACACAAAGCAGAGAAGTAGAGAGAGTGTTTCATTGTTGCATGAAGATATTTAATTAAAGTCGGAACAACTTCTAAATGGAAAAGCACAAATAATCTCTCCAGATCATTAATAATTTGGCAGTTTATAAGACATTAAAATATAATGTGCTCATTATTTTCCTTAAATCTATTGAGAGCATTACATAATTCCTTATGCTTAACTGTATGCTTTTTGGCTAAGAAGATAGCTAATATAGGTGTCTCATCCTTGTCAGATCTAAGATACTGACATCAAGAAACATCACAATTGTCTTCTAATCGTGTCTGACAACAAGTCTAATTTAGCATTCTTTCATACATCGTTTATCATAAGTCTTACATTCCTGTTATCCATTCTTATGTTAATTGATTACTATTATGTTTCCTACTTCATGGTTGCATAAATATTTTTAAGAAACAAGTCTAGCATTTCCAATAGCTAAAAAAGAAACCTCAAGTCATATTAAAACAACAATATTCTCAGCCGTGTAGATATATGCCATGTTATTATTTAATTTTTAGAAGGATTTCGACAAAACAACTGAGCTAGAACATTGAACTGCATTACTATTACTGATCTCTTTAGTAGTATACACTTTATATTATAAAATATGCAAAAGACAAGATCCCTTCTTTTAAGGAGTTATAGTGAGGGGGAAAAAATCCCTCCACAAATCAAAAGAAAAAAAGAAAATGAACATACAGTTGCAACCATCTACCGTTTTGCATTGCTACAGTGCTGAAATGATTCTGTGGCTTAATCTACAAGCCCTTATAGGACTCTTTAAGTGGACGAGGAAGCCTTATGAAGTATCGGAATAAAGGGGAAGTGTTTGAGGATAGTAGGTGGGGGAAGACATCTTGAGACACATAAAACATTCCAGAGTATCCAGAAATGGGAGGAGTTTAGCTATGCAATGAATAGCACTGGATTTGCCTGCCTGAGTCAGACAAACTTAGAAAGGATGTACAGGGGTACAAATACCTAATGCATGCAGTGCTTAAAACCTAGATGATGGGTTGATGGGTGTAGCAAACCACCATGGCGCATGTATACCTATGTAACAAACCTGCATGTTCTGCACATGTATCCCGGAAATTAAAGTAAAATAAAATGAAATAAAATAAAATAAAAAGGATATGTAGGGAAACTTCTCAAATGGAAATGAAAGTTTTGACCTCTGTTAATTAAAGTTTACTCCTACTTTTGGGAGACAACTTAGAAATCACCAGAGTTTACTATATGCAGACACCAAAATAATACTAAGGTCAGACTTATTTTTTTGATGAAGGAATTGCTGAACATCAGAAATCAGGCTGGAAAGAAGTAATGTTCACCCAAGTACAATGATATTAGGATCTGGTCAGGGTCGCAGCTACTGGCTTTATGAAGAAAGTGACATATAAGCTGGATATAAGCTGGATCTCAAAGGATGGGTGTGAGTTAGACAAGGGGAGAGGAAGAAGAAAGGTGAGAAATGGCCCAGAAAGAAGGAATGAACTATGAACAGGCTCTAAGGTAAAGAACTTGGTGCTTTGGAAGAGATTTTAAAAATTTCATGTGACTGGAATTTAGAGGATGAGGTTGCGAGTGGGGAAAAATGAGGTTATGTAGGGTTTTTTTTAATGTCATGTAAAGGAGTTTGAACTTTATCCTAAGAGAGCTGGGGAAGCTTTGGAAAGTTTTAAGCAGGGGAACACCACCATGATGAAGTTTGCATTTTAGGAAGATTGTTCTGTCTGAGTGTAGAGAATGGATTAGAGGTAAGCAAGAAAAAAAGCAGGAAGCTAAGGAGGTGGCAGTGTAGTATTCTTGACAAAATAGAATGGTTGCCTGTTGTAGGCTGGGGACAGTGGGGAAAGGGAGAAGGGCCTAGCTCTAAGAGCTTTAGCAAAAACACTTGGTACGCTTGGCATAATATGGTGTTGGAGAAAAGGAGAGGGAAAAGAAGAGGTCCAGAACGAGGCTGAGGTAATAGACGTGGTGAGAGGTTACATGCAAAAGATTAAAAACAAAAGAAAACACAGAAAGACTACAAGAGTTAAGAAATAAAAGGTCATATTATTTGTTCCAACGAGGGGGCTGGCGATAGCAGTCTGATAGAAAAAGAGTAATAGAAGGTGATTTTGGCACATTTAATTAAGGAAATTCAAATGGAGATATTTTACAAGGAGCAGCAAATATGAACCCAGAGTCACAGCGAGATATCAATGACTAAAATTCTTCAAGGGACTCTAAAGAGAACCAGGGCTGAACCATATAGTTCAATGCTAATGGGCCATCAGATTGAAAGGGTCTCTTAAGGGGAGTGGAATAATTAACAAGAAAGCCACAAAAATATGAAAAATTGCCTCTCTGAGGTCAGAGAGAGGTCAAGTAAAAGAGTGTTAACTATATGAGGGATCTTTGGTTTTCTGATAGTTTTGTGACATTTGGATTCCTCTGGTTATAGGACCCAGTAGTGACTATTGATTGCCTCTCTAATATTAATTCATTCAATTTTGTACACTAATAGAATTCCAATCTTGGTAGTGGCAATGTGCTCAGTTAAAAAGTTACATTTTCTAGCCTTTGAAGCTAAAGCCAGCCATGTGACATGCCTCTGGCCAAAGAGATACATGCAGAAGTCATCAGGTGTGGCGTCTTGCAAAACTCTTTAAAAGGGGGAAGGCTTAAAAGGTCATGAACCCTTTAATTTTTTTTTTTTTTTTGGTCTGAAATGTTGTCATGATACTGGAGAGGTAGAGCAGGGAGAAGGAGCCATCTTGCAATCACAAGGACAAGAGTCATATCCTAAGGCTGTCTGAGTGGAAAGATAGTAGGAACCTGGGATGTTGAGGACACTGTAGCTGGTATGCTGGTCCTGGTCTCCCTATCCCTGGACTTTTCATAAAGTCACAAAAATAAAATTTTTAATTTTGTTAGGGACCAATCCAGTAAAATTAAAATTGTAAAATATTATTATTAATAATGTAAATAGTAACATTTATGATTTTTGAGTGTTTTCTATGTGGAAGGCACAGTGCTCAACACTCTACATGTATTGTTTAATTTAACCCTTATAATCCCGTATAATCCTATACATTTTATATTTTATCTCCATTTTATAGATGAGGAAAACAAGATTCAGAGAATTTAAGTAAATTATCCAACGTTATGCAACTAGTACACTTATTAATCTCCCTTCTAAACCCATACATTAATCTTGCATCAGTAAATGTTGACTTCATGTTCACTTTTGGACTGTTTTGCTCTTAGCCATTTGTTATCCATATCTGCTAGTGATAAAAAGTAATATTTTAAACAAGAATAAGACAAGCATTACTGGTAAATTCATTGAATGAATATATGACTGGGGAGACTGGTGCCAGTCCACACATTTTCTGATATGCATTGACTGAAAAAGTTTTCATCTAAACTCTTTAAGACCCCACTAAACTCCTGACATTCTGTAGTACTCAAATATAAGCCCTGGTAGTGTCTCTCACTGTCTTGGACTAAAAAAATGGAGTTAAATGATTACATAGTTATTATCACTATTTAGAAATGTACATGCACCAGATGTGGACACAACTGCTTTTGTTTCAGACCTACCTGATCTCTTTCCTGTGGGGATTTCTTCGGTGATGGAGAACAGTCTGTTTCTGAAACTCTTGATACAGTTCTCCAATAGCACCTTCTGGCTGAACCAACTTAGAAATTTGTAGTAGCCCAAACAAGAACCATAGCTAGTGAGATGGAACCACACATGTCACAGAAATTACAGATGCTTCTAATATAGGCAGAGACAAGGTACTCTTGATAGAAGGGTCAGCAAAGCAGAGCAAGTGCATATTAAAGAGAACTATCTAATAAATTCAGTTGTTCTAATTTCTGTTCAATCTGGAAAGGGGGATTACAATAATACCTATGTCTATTCAAGCACATATACAAATTTACCTTAGAAAGGACCATCAGGCCAGATGCAGTGGCTCATGCCTATAATCCCAGCACTCTGGAAGGCTGAGGCAGGCAGATCACGAGGTCAGGAGATTGAGGCCATCCTAGCTAATACAGTGAAACCCAGTCTCTACTAAAAATACAAAAAAATTAGCTGGGCTTGGTGGCGGGTGCCTGTAATCCCAGCTACTTGGGAGACTGAGGCAGGAGAATGGCATGACCCTGGGAGGCAGAGCTTGCAGATCACGCCATTGCACTCCAGCCTGAGAGACAGAGGGAGAATCCGTCTCAAAAAAAAAAAAAAAAAAAAAAAAAAAGAAAAGAAAGAAAGAAAGGAAAAGAAAGGACCATTATAAAAAAGAAGCTGAGGCACTTTGTTACGAGACATTTGTAATTATTTACTTGATCATCATGCTCAACCTCCAGGTCCAGGACACTGTAAAGTTAGCAACATTTGTCGTGTTTGCAAAGCTGCAATTAATTTCAATTGCAATATAGCCATAATTGTTGAATATACCTACATTATTTTCTCAAAATGAGATTTGCGATAGCTGTTGTCTTCTTTTTTCAAGTTATCAAAACCTGTGATGCACATTGTAAATGCTCAGTATGGCTTCATCACAAAGTAAATACCTTTCCTTATGTGCAAAGAATTTGGCTCACACATGTTATACAGATATTCATATGGTTAGAGTAATTCAACTGCATGGCAGGGAGACACAATTTATGGCCATTTCTCTGGTATACTAGGGGATTATTCATATACCTTCTTCTCTTTGGGGGGAAGAAAGCACGAGCCTGAGATCTGATCAAATGTGATTTCTTTATTAGATGCAGGCACGAATCTCTAAATATCCACCTTGCAAATTGGGGAAGCTTTAAAGTGGGTATTTTCTGCTCTCCAAAGATGGTTTTCTGGAAAGGGAAAGGGATTGGAAGGCATTCTGGTATGCCTGTGTTGTAATCAGTAAAGTTAGGCCAAGAAATTCCAGATGTATCTTCATTTCTGCATTTCTTCTTACAACAATACATACTGTTTCTTTACAAAACACAGATAAAGAACTTAAGGCTTTCTTGTAACTGTTGAATTCACATCAGGTGTTTTTCTTCCCCAAAAGGGATCTTTTGCTGAGGTAATTTCTTCCTGGGACAAAACTTGCTATGAAATTTTACTTTTCTATTGTATTAATTTCCTATTGTTGTATAACAAAATACCACAAACTTAGTGGCTGGAAAAAATACAAACTTATTCTCTTATAACTTGATGTCAGACATTTAAAATCAAGGTGTTGGCAGAGCTAGTTCCTTCTGGAGGCTTCAGTTAAGAATTTGTTTCTTGTCTCTTCCAGCTTCCAGCAGCAGCCAAGCATTCCTTGGCTCGTGGCTTCATCATTCCAGTCTCTGATTTTGTGGTTATGTCACTTTCTCTTCTCTCTGCCCTCCTGTCTTCCTCTTATAAGAACACTTGTGTTTACATCAAGCCCACCAAAATAATTCAGGATAGTTAACCCATCTCAGGATACTTAGATTAATCCTATTTGCAAAGATTCTTTTCTCATCTAGGGTGACATATTTACAGTTCTAGGCATTGGGGATAGACATCTGTGAGGGTCATTATTCAGCTTATCACACCTGTATAAATATATTTTTAGAACATTAAATAATAGTTTACTCTTTTGAATGACTATAAGTCACCATTTTTGTTTAAAGTACAGACACTTCACATTGTGAATGCTAGACCTGTCTTGAGCTCCAAAATTCCAGGGGATACTGATTTTTCTGTGACTTCCTACTCCAGAATAATATTACACACAAATTGGAACCATGTTGAACTAACGCAGCCATTCTGAGTCCTAGACTTGAGTCTGATCTTCAAATGACTTCAAGGAGCACTGCGTTTGTCAGAATCCCTGGACTCAAACCAACCACATGCTTTCCCATAAAAGTGACCAAGAAGCTGTGGTCAAGAAACTTTATTGATTTTTAAAGAAGTGTTCTCCAAGAAAAAAGAGGATCTTGGTGATTACAAACTATTTCTTAAAAAGACTTTTGATTTAATCTCTCAGCTTTGCTTCAGCATTGATAATTCTGCACCAATTATTTGTGATCGCTGTTTTTCTGTTAGATGTCATGCTATAGCTGTACTTTACCTCTATTTATTTTCTATAATTTATGGAAGGGAGTGTTATCTAGGCTTTCTCCAGATGCACGGCTGACTGGCGGGCCCTCAAGTGGGCCTGAATGGGTTTTGTCTTGCTGTCTGTGAAGAGGGTTTTTTTTTTTTTTTTTTTTTTTCTTTCTTTTAGCTCCAGATTCCTCCTTTGAGGAGGAGGGTTATGGGGTTGGTGTAGACTTGGCCTGGGGTGAACTGTTGAAGTGATTGCTGCACCTTATGACTGTAGACTCTTCTTTATTTTTTTAAAGAAGTTATGACCCGGTGAAATGTCATAGAGAACTTCAGGAATTTATGACCCATTAAATAGGAACTTTTGCTCTGTTGGAAATATTTGGCAGAAAGCTTCCTGTCACCTCCTCCCACAGAGCTGGAGGGAAAGATCAGTGAGCATGTGTCCCTCAGGCTCCTAGCTCTCAGTCCCCTCTCCCCTCTTTCCTTCCTGCCAGTGACCCTGCTGAGGGCAGTCCCTGCCTGTAGAGCAGGAGGCCAGCACTGTCCACTTGCTCCTCCTGTGACTATATGGGAAATCTCAACACAGGGTGCAACACATAGGAAGTTCATCTATACTTTTGTTCTAGACTGTGTTTTCCAACATGTTTTTGGCAGTAAAATAAAACAGATATGTTATTTTTATTTCCACCTACTAAATCTCAATTGTTTCTGAAGAGAGGGATTTGATTAATTGATACCAGAAACCCCAATACGGAGCACTACAAATTGTTGCATCTAAAAACTCATCTTTCATGTTTAAAATTTAAAAATGCATCATTTATACATTGCCCTATTTTCAATATAAGTGTTTTATTAACACCTCCTCTCACTGTCTCTGCCTCTCTCTCACCTTTCTTGTATCCCATCTCTATCTCTTTCACCTTTCGCTCCCTTTAGTCTTCTCTCCTTCCCCCCTCTCTTTCTCTGTCTCTCTCTCTCTGTCTCTCTCTTTCTCTCTCTCTCTCTCTCACACACACACACACACACACACACACAGACACACACACACACACACACACACACACACACACGGTTTGGTTGGATCATCAGGGCAGTTTCCCCCATGCTGTTCTTGTGATAGTGAGGGAGTTCTCATGAAAGCTGATGGTTTAAAAGTGGCACTTGCCCCTCCACTGTCTCTCCTACAGCCTTGTGAAGAAGGTGCCTGCTTCTCCTTCACCTTCTTCCATGATTGTAAGTTTCCTGAGGCCTCTTCAGCCATGCTGAACTGTGAGTCAATTAAACCTCTTTCCTTTATAAATTACCCAGTGTCAGGCAGTTCTTTATAGCAGTGTGAAAATGGACTAACACACGCACACACACACGCACACACAACACACAGAGCACAGAAGCAGAACTAACGAGTTGAACAATTTAATTATTTTGTGTATTAAATTTGTTTTGGTGGCAATCACACCCTTCAGTCTCTAGAAAACCTGAAGAAGAAGTCTTATACGTGCCAGTTATTCTGGCTCATTCATTCAATTCCTTTAATAAATATTGAGCATCTGTAATGCACCAGGCACTGCTTTGGTGCTTGGAATATACTGACGAATTAAAGAGAAAAATATCCCTGCCCTCATGGAGCTTATGTCTTGCAGAGAGAGACAGACTACAAACAATACACATAATACATATAAGTTGCAAGGTGATAAATGATACAGAGAATAAGAAGAACAGAGGGGGGTCCTGTACACAGAGAGGGGCAGAACACAGTCCGTGGTTGAACAAGGATCTCTGAAGGTATGTGTGCAGCAGTGCAGGAAGAGGTGGAAGTGCTAATGAAAAGGAAGTCATATGTTAGAAGGGCACAGCAAAAGGGCTTGGCGTGACATATGGCATCCTTTCATGACAGGAAAGAGTGGGCCGATGCAGGAGCTCATTGTACTCCCCAAACATGTCTGAGACACACCCTGCCGCTACTCTAGCCATTCACTGCTTTAATTCTCCTTAGGCCTGAAATGTCTGAAAGCCAATTTGCACTGTGAAGGATGGAAATGGTAAAAGTTATGGGTGTAATGGAAATAATTCAGAATTAGTTTCAAGAGACTTGCAATGTATCCTTGTGGTTCGCTTCCAACTACTATGAGACATTGGGCAAGCCACTTAGCCTTTTGGGTCTCAATTTCTTCATTTGTAAAATGAGAGAGTTAGACATATGATCCCACTTAACTCTCTCCTTCTTGGGGTCCATACGAACAAATAGGAAAGTGGAGTAGAAATAAGAAGGTAAGACGAAATGGAGAAAAACAAAGTCAAGTGAAACAGGAATGGGGTATTTGGACAAAGGGAGAAAGGGACAAAAGATAACGAAAGAAAAAAAAAGACACGTGTAAAAGTAGCCAGGAAGTATACCAATATAATGCAGATATAACCATAGACAGATGAGCAATTACCTTCTTCTCTTTTACATTCCTGGAAAACTACTTTTGCTGTAGCTTTCCAGCACCGTGTGCTGTGAAATACATATAGTGGGTCTTCTTCCTTGTTTTCTGGTATACAACTCCTAGAATTCTTAGGCCCTCCAAAGTGCTATCTTTTTGTCTGCCAAAGTTGACCGACAGCTTTAGGATGGGGCTGGTCACCAGATAGACAGAGACATAATTAGAGGTTTGGGGCTTTCAGCCTCACCCCACTCACCACCTCCTGGGAGAGGAGAGAAGCTGAAGGTCAAGTTGATCACCAATGGTCAATGATTTAATCAATCATATATATGTAATAAAGCCTCCGTAGAACCCAAAGAGGACAGGGTTGAGAGAGCTTCTGTTTAGCTAAACACAAGGAGGTTCCTGAAGGGTAGCATGCCCAGGGAGGGCATGGGAGCTCCCTGCCCCTTTCCCATGCCTCTTCATCTGTATCCTTTTAAATAACCTTTATAATAAGTTGGTAAATGTAAGTGAGTGTTTACCTGAGTTCTGTGAGCTGCTCTAGTAAATTAGTCAAACCCAAAGAGGAGGTCATGAAAACCCCAAGTTAAAGCTAGTTGGTCAGAAGTTCTGAAGGCTCAGGCTTGTGACTGGTGTCTTGGGGGGCAGAAGACGGGCAGTCTTGGGGACTGATTCCTCAATCCGTCAAATCTGTCACTATCTATCTACAGGTAGATTTGCTGGAATCACATTGGAGGACATCCAGCTGGTGTCCAATGCTTGGTGTGTGGGGAAAAACCACTATAATTAGTCATAGAAGTCTGTGCTGATGATTGTTGTTGTGTTGTGGTGTGAGAGCAGGAGAAAAACCCTGTTTGAGAGAATGCTCCTAAAACATGTACATAAAAAACATCCTGCTCAATTCCCTAAAGGAGTATTTCTTGAGTGTAGGTTTCTGGGGTCTCAGATGGAACTTAGAATGCATGTTTCAGGATCCAGATAAAATTATGGTATTTATTTTTATATTTTAGACATAAATATTACATAAGCTTTTAGTACTTTGGTAACCTATCCACCTTGGATAACACTCTTTTAATGGGAAAATAGGATTCAAACAACTGGGAACATATTTTATAATTCTGATTGCTTTCTGTGTCTTAATTAATTTTGACATCATCCTAGAGTATATCTGTTTTCAAAGAGATTAACTGTCAGCTTTTGCTTATCTGGCTTACATATTTCATTTTACAGGTTTTTCCTGACAAACTCCTCTCTCTCATGCTTGGCATCTTCCTCCCTCCTGGCCATTTCCCAATTTATTAGCACCAATCTCCAGAGGGAAGATAAGGGAAGAACTAAAATATAAATCACTTAATTCCTATAAACTATTGCAAAAACTGGCAAAGGGTAGAGGTTGAAAGCAAAGGCCAAGTAAAGTTTAAGTTACAGACCAGAAGAGATAAGGCTTTTCCTACTTTGCGTATTAAAATTGGTCCTACCTAGCCATGAGGGCATCTTAAAATGTTGATGAGCTCCACACAACAACTCTAAATAGATAGGTAAAGGGGTAAAGAACGTAGGTGAAGAAGTTGGCCTTGGAAAGGAATAGAGTACTGCTTCTAAAAAAAAGTGAACAGTAAGGGTGGATAATGATAGATACCTATCAAGAGAGGGTGGGGACAATGTTGAGGTACTTGATGCTTGATGGACTCTATTTTCTTCCTTCTGAAAAGGAAGAGACATAGCCATCTTCCTAGGGACAGTGGGGCAGGAGGAGGCTTGCAGAGATTAAGAAGGGTTTGGATCAGCTGGTATGAAGAGTAGGAAAAGGAATCAAGTAAAGATCCAATAATTGTTAGGTAGTGTTCAAGAATTAGTAGAAATTCCTAAATTCACAAAAATTATTAGCACAGTTATGAGATTTTCCTGGGTGCCTTCAGCAGCCTAGGAGCAGGTGTAGATAAAAATGAATAGAAGGGCTAATCCCTGATGTGGAATTTTCAGGTTGGTTACAGCAGAAGAGTAAGGGAAGATGATGGAGAAGAAACTGATCTGAAGAGATGTTGTCTGTGTTATTTCATTACAGCAGCAGCAATTTCTCAATAAACAAGGTATTTGTTAGACATTGGGTCCAATTTACAGGTGAACAAAGTTCGAAATAGCAGGTTTTCAAAAGTTGCACAAACTTGTATTTGAACGTAGTTCTCTCTGGTTCCAGGAATGTTCTTTTCCACTGCACCTTGCATTATGGGAGTGAGTGAATTGGAGGTTTTGGTAATATTGTCACTAAAATTATTACATTAACAGTGAGATTAAGGCAGGTGGGTGGAGCTGGAAACTAAAATAGGCAGGGGTTGAGGTGCTGGGGAATATATTAGACGTGAAGAGTAGGTTTTGAGGAAACACCGTAGCAGGAACACACTATAACACTATCCATACATTATAACACTGTGGATAGAGCAGGAGACCCCACTCTCTGAGTGAATTATTTTGTAAGTGGAGACAAGGTCCAGGATGTGGCCAAGACATTGAGTTGTTATAATGAAATGAAGATGAGAGGCTAGAGAAGCTCCCAATGGAGGAGAATTACAAGTACTGAAGAGATCATCTACTTAGTGTGGAAGTGACACAAGATGCTGCCTGGAGATTAGGAAAAGAGTGCAAACCAGGCACAAGAATCATCACTGACTGTGGAGGCAGATAGAAAAGGGTGTGTGATAAACCAGAAGACACTAGAGAGCAGAAATATACTCCTGCTTTGTCTGGTCTAACCCTCCCGTACATCACAAGCTGGCTGACCCAACAAGGTCAGTAATCATCACTTTTAGGCTTGCCTGTAAAATCCCGGTCACCTTCCACATCACTTCTTTCTAACATGCACTTTCTCTGAGCTTATTTCAAGTCTACATTAAAACCCTTAACTCTGTGAGTCTAACCACATCCATCACTGACACTGGACTTGGCTTTTCTCATATTCAAACTTCAGCTTTTTTTTCCCTAATGAACTCCTATTCATGAAGCTGTCTTTTGTGTCCTCCTTGTTTCTTGGGTTAGAAATCCCAGCCATAACTTTTAACCTAAACCACATCCCTGTGTCTTAGAGAGTGGCATATCTGGAAGGCAGGAGCTTCAAAGAACAGCTGGCCTTTCAGTGAAGTGGCAAAACAATATTGGACTGATTCAGAACAAAGAGTGCCATCTACTGAAAGGCCACTTAGCTGTTTAGTAATTTATTCAGCTGTACAAGTTATCATAAAATAGGCTCATAATAGCATTGTGGAAAACATAAAATGGGAGAAAAAGACATGAAATGACATAGCCAGGTAATCCTAAGATGTGGTGGTTAGACGTGGAAGTCAAGGTCCACCCTTACCCACTGAAAAAAGTGTCTCTGAGATTGTTTTCCTTCCTATGGGATTCTGTGGGAAGTTTCCAATAGAGAGTCACCTAGAATGGACAAGCGGCTTTTTATTACTAAAGGTGAATATTTAATAATAATTGTTTGGAGGAATAAAATAGTTCAAAATGATGGAGTAGACCAAAGTATACTAGGATAAAACAGAAACAAATTATTATATGGAGGCAAGCAATCCTATTCTTGTATGGCAAGACGATAGTACCTGAATTCATAATGTACAGTGGACCAAGCAGATTGGTTAGAGAGCAACAACCACATGCATTTTGCAGGGAATGTCTCTCACCCTGTTGCCACTTTTTTCAGTGCTCCATATGCTAGATTGCAACTACAGATTTAGCCCTTTTGCCCAAAGGCATCTGAACCTGTGAAAAGCCTAGCTGGGGCACTGTCTATTGTTCATTGACAACTTGTCAATTTACTTCCAGGCAAAATAACTCATAAACATGATAAGTAAGGCAGATAAAACAAGAATTCTTTCACACTTTGCAACTTTACTGCAAAAATGGCTTATTTTCCATAAATGTGTGAAATCTCCCCTCTGAATTGTGACTGTGCATTGAACTTTAAAACTGTTTAGAAACAGCACAAGCATTTCACAATTCCTGTCTGTAATAAGATGAATGTTAAATATTAAACATGCATTAAAAGTGATAAAATAAAAGATTTTCAAAGGTTCACTGGCATCACCATATTTCTCTTTGATTCTCGGAGTTAATAAAAGTTAAGTTTAACAATACTCTCTAAAAGACAAATGTTTAAACACTGTCTTCTAAATTTGACACTTCATATATTTATATTAGCTATTATCGAAACCCTTATGTCAGTTAAAAAAAGATAAACTATATTATTATTAAATTCAAAAGCAGTATGTGATATGTTAGCATATGTTCATACTGTAATGAAGTGGCTTTTGTTTCTGATATTTATAAACATTCCATTTCTAATGTACTGTTTAAATATTGAAAGCTAATTGTGAATTCTTTTAGGTAACATATTTTAGGTAGATAATAATTTTGAAATATATTATTCTCTAAGGCAAAGCAGTCTGTTTATGTGTAGTTATTTATAAAGTCATACTCTTTAATGAAGCCATGTTCTCTGGATTCAATTCCCTGGTAATGGATTTGATTTTAAGCTTCTTGTTTACTGTGATACTATCCCACAGTTACACTCGGCGGCCCCCTGATTTTTCCCAGGTGAACCTCCATAACACCAAACATCCTAATTTTGGACAGACTGAAAATGAAGGGGAAGATGAATGGGATGGGATCCAAACGTACAAGACCAGGTTCAGCTTCCTGGGTTTGGTCTTCTTTTGTGACCTTTGCCCCTGAAACACAGCCTAGACCCTTGACATTTCCAGATAGAGAGTTTGAAGGTCCTATTAGCCTTTTCCCATTATTTCCCCACATTTTCTTCACTTACTGTAGAATATTTATAAACAGGAACACATATGCATTTGTTACATAACAATTGGCTTTTGGGAAATAAGTGAGAGAACACAAGAAAAGAAATTTCAAAGACTGCAAAAAAGGGGAGTACAACAAATCTGTGATAAACAAGGGTGCCTCAAAATAGGACACGTTTTATAGGAGGCAGTGTCGAAGAGTAGAAAGAGCCTGGAACTGAGGGGCCAGGGACCTGGGTTCCAATTACGTCATTGGTATTGAAGTTCTTATTCTCGAGGAGTCCATCCAGTTCAGACCCCGGTTTGGATCAGTTTTCCCCTCTTGGGGGAAAGAGGACAGTGCTGGCTGGGTTCCAGATCCCCTACTGATTTTTTTTTTTTTCGTTTTGAACACAGGGATTTCCTGTAAGATTTTAAATGAAGAAAGTCTTCTACTGCTGTATAAAGAAAAGAAAAAAGAAGAAGAAAGGTACTTACTGCCAGCTCTAAAATTATATTATTATGTGAATAATGTATTCAGATGATATAACTTAATTCATAAAATTTTTTGCCAAACAAAATCATGTAGATTAGAGATGGCTCTTGTGTTTGCTTTGAAAAAGGTGATGAATATTATGAAAAACTCCATCACCTGATTTTTGTGTGAACATAGAGAATATACATACCTGTACCAATGAACCTTCATTTTAAATGTTACTTTTTTCTACCTGAATTTTTCCAGTGTTCTTATCATATAAGCTGGGGACTGCAGAAGCTTATATGATATTAGAGATTAATAAATCTCTAATTTATTAATCTGTTAGTTTTGTTTTAAAAATACTAGTTTTTCTTTTTTTAAACGAACAGATTAATAAAATAGAGAATGTATTTTTTACATACCGTCTGAGGTTTCAGTTTCCATATCTGGGTATCTTGGACTCATCATACCCTACTCATCATCCCGGCCATTGACTATATAGAAGCAGGACTCTTCCTCCCTGCCACAACCCCATTGTATCTAACCACTACTTCCCATCCTCAATTCGTGAGCTGTTTTTCTCCCCTCAGCATGAATGATCATGTACTTTCTCCCATGGAACTAAATCTGGTTTATGTGCCCAATTCTCCAATTGTCAAGGTCATTTAAAATTTTGTTATTATTATTTTAAAATATGTTCACCATGTAACTTAAGCTGGTATCCTTGGCAAATTAATAAGCACACTACACACATTATTACTAAAATCATTGAAGATTGTCACTTGAAAAATCTTGCAAAGAGAAACAGCAGTAACCTAGGTGTAAATTGTTCAGGATTGTTGGAGAAATAAAGTATTTATTGTAGAAATTCACCCCAAGCAGATATTGTAAGAGGTCAGAAGAAAAGCAGTGAGTTAAAATTAAGAAAGGCAAATAATAGGGCTCTATAAGAGTCAGGAGTATAAGAATGAGAACAAAAAAGAAAAAAAGAGGAAAAATAAAGATATAAACCAACTGTGTATTTTGGCGCTATCAAGATACAGAACCTGTATTGAATATGCAAGTTTAGAATGTATTTGTTTAATTTAAAGCATGTTGTTTCATTTAAATACACAGCAAAGAGACTGCTTAGTGCTGGACGTCAATTAATATTCTTCCAAAGGACTGGCAGGAAGCCATGGTGGACGTCTAGTCAGAGACAGTGTGTCACACTACTGTTGACTGTAAAATTAATTACCATTTCTAAACAAGAACTCTGTGATGCATATTCTTCCAGGCAAACTACACTGCCCTCCTAGCATTAAAGGTATAAATAATTATTTTTTCTTAAACACTCTTTAGAGGAATCACAAGCAAAAACATTAACAGTCTCAAAAATAATGATAAAAAGAACACCCATCTATGGTGGGACAAGTCGACATTGTGAAGACAGGATTGAATATTAAGAAGTGTCACCTACCTAAAGTAAGTGTTAGACATTCGCATGATGGCATCAGCTGCTGATCTAATGCATCTGGAGCTGCCCTGTCACTAAGGCATTGCTAACCAAGGCAGAGACACAGACAAAGCTGCTTCATCATTAATGTCAGTAAAAGGATCTGGAGGAAAAATAGAGAGTCTCTGGAGACCTTGTCTGGACTTCTTGGAGCCTGGACAACAGTCCTTTCCAACAACAGTCTTTTCCAACCCAATAGCAGCTGCAACAAAGGAAAAAAGGAGGGCATTGACTTGAGTTGCCATTAAGTTCAAAGAGGGGAGAATACTAGCTTGTGATGAACCTTTATAGTCAGAGTTATTAATAGGGAGTTCTTTTTTATAGCTTTTTGAAAATATCACATTTATGAAGAGTGCTAAATTATCCAGGGTTATTGTTTGGCATGTGTTGACTGGTCAGTTTTAAGTTGATAAAATTAAAATCTTTTCTATCTCTGAAGAGGCGAGAAGAGTACCAAATTCCTTTCTCAGGGTTGTAGCATACAGATTTAAAATAGCACTATCAATCTAGGGAAATACAGTTCTGGCTCTTAGTTGGGTACAGATTGGTTCAAGGATCATATTCAATGAGAAGTTATTAATGTTTCAGAGGCAACTAAAAGGACACATAAAATGATGTTCTGCAGGGGTCTGTCTAGGGCAGTAATATTTAACATTTTATCAGTGACTTGGATGATAAAATATGGAACATGCTCATAAAGTTTCACAGAGGACTCTAAGTTGGAAGACATAACAAGAACCTTGGAAAACTGACTTATAATTCAAGATGACCTTGAGAAGTCAGGAGAGGAGTCATTCATGATCAGGTTTATATCCACCAGGTAGCTTAACGAGTGAGGTCTGAACAATTGGCAAAATGATAAAAAGAGGGGCATGGATAGACAAATATGAAATGCACTAAACACGAGTAACTTGGTAAAGACAAGTTGTACCAGAAAGAAGCATGCATGACACTGGAGGGTGCAAATAGCATAATATACAGGATTATGGCTTAGTTTGATTCTCTACGATTTAAATTAAGAATGATATAATAGACTGGGAACTACTCAATAAAGGCAAAAATGAAAGAGCAATAAGAGGAAAAGTGAAATGACTTATGGTGCATGGGTACAGGGAAGTGAGGCCAAAGTCACTTAGGTGGGGAAAAAGGAGATGGAATGAATGTGTATCAGCCCTTAGGGTGGGGGTAAAATTGTTACTGATGTTAGACAGGGCTTGCATGGGACTCTTCCAAGCTATTCAGCTGCTATTGTTTTTCTCCGTACCACAAGCCTGGGCTGGTCCAGAGCTGACCTAGGCATGAAAACTCCTCCCTACCTACCATTCCCAGCTTCTTTGGAGTGAATGAAGGCTCTGTCCAAGGGCTCATTCTGTCATGAGCCAGTCATGGGTAAAGGGTTCCAAGGACTTCCCTACATAGTGTCAGATCCGAGCCTTGGAGTGGCTGGGAGTGGAGGCGTTGCTCAACTGATCCTTGGTGGAGGTGCTTTTGGCCTCATGGAAGGTGTAAGTCTCACTATCATTTAAGGAGCATGATATTAGCTTTTCTACTATATTTAATAAAACTAACTATAATTTAAAAATCTGTTTACAATGCATTGCAAATAACAGTTGCTTTGTTGAAGGACCCAGACTTATTGATTTTTTCAGGTATAGTTCATGATTCTTCCTTTCCAATTGCTTTTATTTATTTATTTTATCATTCTTCTAGCTTCCTTTTGTTAAAAAAGTATGCATATAGTTCATGTCACTTATAGCTCACTGATTTACATGTGACTTTAGCATTGTTCAAATCATTTAATAATATAATTGTTGGCTGCTGTCAGGGAGGATGTCTGCTTGGTCAATGCAGAAAGTAACATTGCAGCCATGATTGAGGCTAATTGTGAGATTTTTGGTGGGGGGTATCATTCAACTTAAATATTCTCTTTTTACCAAAATATTGATTGGCACAGATTATTCTTACTGATACTGGAGAAAAGTACGTAAAGAAAGAAATAGTGAGTGCCTGTGCCTAGATAACAGACAGCAGGTATGCCTCCAAGAGTGCATTGGAAGCGGGTAGATATCTTCAAGAGTCCAGTAGTGGGTTAAGAGGAGTAGCAGAAGAGTCATAAAAACCAAATGTTAAAGACTCTTCAAAGTTAAATTTACAACAATCACAAAAAGACTTGGGATTTTAATTACTGCCTTTTAATTACCAATAAAAGAAAATAATCCATTTTGAATATACTTTTATACCAGTGATTCTCAATATTGGCTACACATTGGAGTTGCCTCACCTACTTTTCAGAATATTGCTGCTGTGTCCTAGAAATCAGAGATTTTGACATAAAGGGTCTGAAGTAGTGCCTGGGAATTGGGATGTCAGAAGCTTCCCAGGTGATTTTATTGTATAGCCAAGGTTATAAACCACTGAGCTATATATACCATGTCTTATGCCATGTGGCTGGAACCAGTAACAGCAAATTACTGGCAGCAACATTTTTACACTTCTTACAGTTCTCCTGTCCTGACTCTCTAGCTGTCTTCCTCTTCACTTTTGACCCTCTTAGAGTTGTTTCTGCATTTGCTGCCCCAGTCTCACCTGGGTATAACAGTAGGCTTTGTTTTCCCTGATTTTCACTTTACACATTTCCTCTCATTTCAGTCAGCTTTTAAAATCGTAAAGTTGGCCTGCATGGCTTGCACCCTAGCTTGGCTAGCCCCAGAGGTTGAGCCCAGTGGATAGTAATATTCCAATACAGGACAGCGTGGAACAACTTGAAATGTGAAACCACTCAGGTTATCTATGTGGTCATATTTAAAAGGAGTGAAATGGAAGAGGATCATGAAATGAGAAGAATCTCAGGGTAAAACAACAATGAAGGCGCGACCCTTAATTGTACATGGCTGAGATTTTTGCTTCCTTAATGAATACCAAAGCAATACTTTATATTATTTGTGTTTTTTTAAACATATGTAACTATGATTACATAAACCCTAAAGCCAAGTATTTGTGTTAATTTTATCATATTTTCTTGGTTATTCTTAGCCAATATTTTAAAATTATTTAAAATCAAGCCCCAGGGTAAATATATTTTCATATTTCATTATTATTATGGTCCAGGTAGACTCAAATGATAGCTTCTCTCAAAATTTTGAATCATGAAGTTGCAGAACAAGATGAAGCAGCCAACACAAAATGGTGTCTCATCAAGTCCTATTCTGTCTGGTTCTACCATATGGCATAATCACAATTATTTTAATATTTTAAAAATCAAAGTTAATAACAGGCTCATCACACCACTAAGATGACAATTTCTTTGGTTCAGATATCAAGTCTGCAACTACTTCTTTGATATCATTGACAATGCTCCATTCAATCTTATCTACACAATAGCTGTCCAATAAAATCTTGTAGTTTGAAAGTGCCTTAACTCTTGGGTCTCTCCTAAATTATTTATATTCTCCTCTCTCATCCTTTTTCAATCTCTTCTTTTTCCATGCTACTGTCATCTATTTGTTTATTTGTTTTTATTCTTTCTGCTTCAGAGGGAGAAGGGTGACGGATGTCCCTAAAATTTCAAATAGCAACCTCCTGAGACAGAGGTTCAGGTTCTTATCTTCTTCAATAAACTTTGTTGAGTTCCTCAAAATTATCTCCCTATGATCAGTGTTCTAAGTTTCTGGCTGCCTGCTTATCTTGTCCCAATTCATCATGAAAGAAGATGTATTATGTAGTAGATAAGATCAGTCATTTTCTCCGGCACAAAATCTGGAACCCTTTCAACTATTAATATAGCTGAGTGGATGTTATTTTACTTTAATCAAACTATTTTAATCTTTCTATGCTATGTGGGTTTATACTCACAAATTTCTGTAATTCCTAAGAATATGCAATAGCTACAATAGACGTTAAGATCAGTGTCAGGGTTACTATCTGTGAACAACACCAGAAAAGAATTTGGTTTCTTCATAGCATTGACCTCAACAGAGTCTGATGTTTAAATATGAACAATGTCTTATGTTATATATTTAGTTAGTCCAGAGTGAGGGCAGGCAAATTTCTTTTAGGGTCTTTTCTGATATTTCTGTTACCTCTCCCTTTTTTGTGGTCTAGTTTTTCTTTCCTTCATTCAATAAACCACTGTCCTCTGTTGACCCACATTTTCAACCTGGAAGACAGGCATCTAAAAATTATTTTTATTAAGAAGTTCGTTTTGGAACTGTATTATTGTCCTGCGTACTGTGCATCTTAAAGGAGGTACCTAAGAGAAGGATTTCATAACTCAAAACAAGGAAACTCTTATAGAAGGAATGTGAGATAATGGGTTAAGTCCTTGTGCCTAGGAACCGCCGCTCAAATAATATTGTCATTTTGCCCCTTGAGAAGGCAGAACCAGCCCGGCAGAGACTTGCTTGGGCTTCCTCTGGTTTGGAGAACTCCTAGGCTGAGTGAGAGCCACCTAGATATAGAATTATTATATCACTTCTGGTTTCTGCTGAAGCTTTGAAACTCCCTGGGGGTGTTTTACACCTATTAATAAAAAGATAGGACAAAATTGAATAATGGTGTCTGTTTCCATAAAAAGGAAATAAGACTCAACGGACCTTGCTCCCAAAGTGCTTTCATAAATAACAAGAAATTAATGCCCGCCACCAATTTTCTAGTCTTTTTTTTTTAAGACTAGAATCATATTTTCCAGTTAATAGTGACCTATTTTTGAGCAAGATTCTCATCTTGTTCCAAACCTTTAGGGAGATAATTACCACACAATAGGTTCCCTATTTTTAGCAAACAGAGGAACCTGTCCATTGTGATCATGAGCTTGCTGCATTGCATACATTTTATGTCTTATTTCTTCCCACTCCTTACACTTCCTCCTCAGCTGTGGGCAATTAGGTACCACATAGATGATGACAATTTTATTCCTGGTTGTGTCAATAGTTTTACTTTATGTCTGGGTTTCTACTGGAAGGTTCATCTGCAACCAGTGCTTTTACAAAAGTACACCCATTGATCATAATGAGTTTAGGGTGCACAGAGAGGCTGATAATGAATTTGAAAGAATTATAGGAAAAGTACCCTAAATGTAACATGGCCCAAACATCTAGATCTGCAATGCCATTTTTGTATACAAAAATTAGCCTATTATCCTTGATTTAATAAGCAGAGAATGTTTTATTTCATTTAACTTACACCTCTGAAAGCAAACTCATTTTTACTGTTCTAGCTTATGAATGATGAGCTTATTCTTTCAGGAGTAAGTGTGGGTGGAAAATAGATAGGGATTTTTTCATAACATGAGTAGATAAAATACCTATTTCCTAGGGTGCATATTAGATCATAATGTAAATGCACAGATGATGGTAAATTGAAATGGTAGCACTTTCTAGTAATGTAATTAAATTGGAACCCCCAAATTTAAAAGGTTATGGGACTCGAAATGACTATGAAATAAGAGTATTATGTATTAGTCATCTGTTACTGTATAATAATACTACTACAAACTCTAAAATTAACATGTTTATTATCTCACAGTTTCTATGGGTTTTAGCAGTCTGGGAACAGTTTAGTTGGGTTCTCTGCTTCAGGGTTTCACAAAGCTGCAATTAAGGTGTTGGCTGGGGCTGCAGTTTCATCTGAGACTCGCCCAGGGAAGGATCTGCTTTCAAGCTCACATGAATGTTGGCAGCATTCAATGCTTTGCAGGCTGCCAAACTGAGGGTCTCAGTTTCTTGTTGCTTGTTGGCAGAGGGCCACTCTGTGACCTCTCTCCATATGGCAACTCCCAACACGGCAACTTGCTTTGTCAAAGCCAAAAAGGGAGAGAAAGTCTTTTCTCAAAATAGACATTACAATCTATGTAATATAATTGTGCACACACACACATAATCATGTACATCCCAATAAAAAACAAAATCAGGATGAACTTAGCAGCAAGGTAAATGAGATAACATATGTAAATTACCGTACATAGAAAGTGCTCAGTAATTGTACTTAATGAAATAAAATCTTGTTACAGATGTATTTTTAATTATCACTTAGTGTATATTTGGCTTTACAGAATAAATGGATGAAGAATGAATTAAATCAGTAGACTACAGATTTTCCTGACCCTAATAACTTCCTTAGGTGCTTGTTAAACTACACATTTTTAGGTCCTACCCTTGGATATAATGATCAAGTAGGTCTGACTGGAGTTGATGATTCTTATGATCAAACAACTTTATGAAAAATTTATTTGTGTTAGAAATTGTTAAACAAAGTAAACAGGTGAAATACTTATAGAGTGTAAATAACCACAACTGTACATGATTATTATGTATGATGAATTGAGGATATAATTGGAAGTCCTAAACAGATCTCTGTGGCAGAATGTGAGGTGAACGGTGTATAACTGTGCTACTTATTGGTTGATAAGAAGCTGAAGGGGAGAATGGCAGGGATTGGTGGTCTCCTAAATGAAAATTAGAATTATTCAGTCATAAGAAAAATCAGTTGAGGACAAAAGATTTAAGAGAAGAAAGAAAGGGAAGCGAAATTGAGGGTTTTATATGTACAAAAATCAATTCCGATACCTTTATATTCTTAACAAAGGAAACGAAACATTGAGATTATTTGAGATCAGACATGAGGAAAGAGGGTCTGAGAATACTGGCACATGTGACAAGAAGGGAAAATCTAGGGGGTAGAAATGAACCAGTGAGTCCCAAATGGGGGCCTCCAATTTTGAATATCAAGAGTATTCTATCTAAAGAGGAAATTGAGGGTGCACTGAACTTAGATGGGTGTAAAGAACATGACTCAATTCTGGCAAAGATGTGAGATTTTAACCCACTTAAAATGTCAAGAAATGTTTTTATTACAATAGTTTTTTAATATGTTTTGAAAAAGGGAGTGTGATGCCTCTAATTTTATTCTTTTTGCTCAAGATTTCTTTGAATAGTCAGGATCATCTCTGGTTTCATACAAATTTTAGGACTTTTTTTTTCTATTTTTGTGAAAAACGACATTGAAATTTTGATAGGAATTATATCCAATTTGTAGATTGCTTTGGGTAGTAGGGACTTTTTAACAATGTTAATTCTTCCAATTTGTGAATATGAAATATCTTTTTATTTATTTGTATCTTCTTCAATTTCCTTTACAATGTTTCATAGTTTTCAGTGTATAGATAGATCTTTCACTTCTTGGTTAACTTTAATCCTAAGTATTTCATTTTTGATGTTATTGTAAATAGGATTGTTTTCTTATTTTCATTTTTTGGATAGTTCATTGTTAGTATATAGTAATGCTACTGATTTTTATATGTTGATTTTTTAACCTGTAACTTTCCTGAATTTGCTTTTCATTTTAATATTTTTTGGTGGAATTTTTAGGGTTTCCTATATATAAGATTATGTTATCAGCAAGCAGAGACAAGCATGTTAATGGAATAAAAACAGACACATCAACCAAAGGAACAGGTTAGAATTCCCAGAAATAAACTGAAGTACTTATGATCAATTGATTTTTGACAGTTTCCATGAACACACAATGGGTAAAGGATAGACTTGTCAATAAATGATGCTGAGAAAGCAGGATATCTACTTGCAGAAGAATAAAATTGGACCCACATATCATATGATATACCAAAATAAAGTCAAAATGGATGAAAGACTTAAACATAAGACCTGAAACTATAAAACTACTAGAAGAAAACATAGGGAAGTCTGGGCATGGTGGCTTGCATCTGTAATCCCAGCACTTTGAGAGGCCAAGGCAGGTACATCACTTGAGACCAAGAATTCAAGACTAGACAAGCCAACATGGCGAAACACCATCTTTACTAAAAATACAAAATTTAGCTAGGTGTGCTAGCAATGCTGTAATTCCAGCTCTACTCAGAAGGCTGAGGCAGGGGAATCACTTGAACCTGGGAGGTGGAAGTTGCAGTGAGCCAAGATTGTACCACTGCACTCCAGCCTGGGTGCCTGGGTGACAGAGTGAGATTCTATCTCAAAAAAAAAAAAAAAAAAAAAAAAAAAGAAAAAGAAAAAGAAAACAGAAACAGAAACACAGGGCAAAAGCTCCATGACATTGATCTGAGCAATGGTTGTTTAGACAGAACTCCAGAAGCACAGGCAACAAAAGGAAAAATAGAAATGGGATTACATCAAACTAAAAAACTTCTAGACAACAGAAGAAACAACAGGGTGAAGAGATACTCTCCCATTGATTGGGAGAAAGTATTTGCAAACCATACATCTGATAAGGAGCTAATACCCAAAATAAATAGGGAACTCAAACAACGTAATAGCAAGAAAGTAAGTAACCCAGTTTAAAAAAAAATGGCCAAACGGTCTGAACAGACATTCTCAAGAGAAGAGTTATGAATGGCCAACAGAAATATTTAAAAATCTAATCATAAGGAAAAGGCAAATTAAAATCACTGTGAAATATCACCTCATACTTGTTAGAATGGCTGCTCTGAAAAATATAAATGATAAGTGTTGGCAAACATGTGGAGAAAAGAGAATGGTTGTACACTGTTGGTGGGAATGCTAATTAGTATAGCCACTTTGGAAACCAGTATGGAGGCTCCTGAAAAAACTGAAAATAGAATTAATCTATGATCCAGCAATGACACTTCTGATTATATATCCAAAGGATTAAAATCAGTATGTTAAAGAGTTATCTATACTCCTTTGCTTATTGCAACATTATTCACAATAGCCAAAATATGGAAGCAACCCCCATTAATAGATGACTGGATGAAGAAAATGTGGCATATATACATTATTAAATACTATTCAGTCTTACAAAAGGACATTCTGTCATTTGCAAGAATATGGATAAAATTGGAGGACATTATGCTAAGTGAAATAAGGCAGGCACAGAAAGACAAATACTGTTTGATCTCACTTATATGTGGAATCTAAAAATGTTGATCTCATAGACAAAGACAGTAGAAAGGTCATCACCATAGACTGGGGCTGGGGTGTGGGGAAAAGGTAGAGAGAGAGAAAGGGAAATATTTATCAAAGTGTACAAAGTTTCAGTTAGATTGGAGAAACAAATTCTAGCCCTCTATTGCACTGCTTTCTGACTATGGTTAATAATAATGTATCGTATATTTCAAAATCACTGAAATAATAGATTTTTAACATTCTCATCACAAAAAATAACTTGGTGATGTAATACATGTTATTTAGCTTGATTTAATCTTTCTATAATATATACATCAAAACATCACATTGTACCCCATAAATATACACAATTTTTTCAAAGTAAATCTTTAAAAATGTTGAGAAATGAACAGAAAAGTCCACAAGTCTTTCAATTCAAGATCAAGTTGAATGCTTTATAATATTTTGCTATAATCCTATTGTCTGAAAAGATAAATTTTATCAAATTTGAAAATAAGAAAAATATAGCCTCATGGTTTCTTTTAGAGGCCTTTCTTTCTTTTTCTTTTGTATACTGCACATGGCAGGTTAAAAGGGCTGAGCTGTTTTGATTAACTATCCAAATGTTTAATCAATACAGCAATAGCAAGATGCATTCTGGCTGTGAAAGACCTTGGAAAGGTCCCACTTGCCTTATTCTCCACCCCCAAGTGGGACATCAATGAACTATTACATAGTCCCTGCATATCAATGCAGTAGGGCTTAGACAAATACAATGTTAATGGATAATTGTGGGTCACCTTGTCAAAATATGTTAAATGCCCCTTGAGTACAGTTTTTTTTTTCTCCCTATTAAAAATGACAGTAAACTGCGACCTTGTTGATATCATACATGCTTTCAGGAAGCAAATATTATTATTCAGTCTGTAACAGGTTTATTGATTTATGGGTCAAAAAATTCATTATGACTAAATTATAAAACACACTTTCTGTGTTGGTACAACCCACGGTAATTGTGTGACAAAGTGCTGAACAGTCTTACTTGGTTTAGGCAAAATACCTTTATGAACATTCATTCAGAAAACACACATAGAGGCAGCTTCTAGCAGAATGATTCATAAGCAAGGCCTGTGTCCCTGTGTGTCTGGGATATCGACATAGCACGGAGTCAGGGAAAGTTCACTCGGTGACCAAGGTCCTTGGATTCTGGCCAAGAATATGCCATCTGTCAGGATGGTGGTACGTGCAGGAAGCCTGAGCCTTGGACTCTTGCCTCCCACTAGATCTATTCACAACGCTGTGAACACCCACACGGATCCTCCACTGTTTCTGGTGCTGCTGAAGGACAGAGGATTGCTTGTCATCTGGTGCCATGAGTCACAAGGAGACAAATTGTGGCACTTGGTACTTCTAGATTCCAAGTGCTGCTTCGGCAGCATGACACACAGAATGGAATGGGTTAGATTGGCAGTCATGTTTGAGGTTTTCTTTTTTCTTTTTCTTAAACATTTCTTAAGAGGCTGGTAAAATGAAGATTCGATGGCCAAGAATGTAGATTATGCAGAGAATGTCAGAATTTATTTGTCATTTTATCATTTGTTACTACTAAGCCTAAGATAATGCTAGGTTGAAACTGAAAATGAGATAAAAATGACATAATTGGCCAAGTTTTTTCTTTCACTACGAAACCCATTTTTTTCCCTTCTGAGAAAGAATGCAAAAATATTTAAAACCATAGGTTTCGTGCTAAGAGATGCATGAATATAGAAAGCATTATGCTACTTTAATGGGTCATGGAAAGAAAATGTGTCGTACAAGTATAACACACACATTCAGAATGTGTAATAAAGGGTAGTGTCATCTTTAAAAATGAAAGAAAACAGCATAAATAACTAAAATGGGAACCCTCTTAACATGTCAGTGATTTTATTAGAGGAATAGTTTCACTTTGTATACACATCTTCAATTTACCTCGGGGCAGTCGAGTATAAAGTAACAATTTACACATTATAATGAAATAGAATAAGCGTCTCAATTTAAAAATTCACTATGTAGTGGGAATTTATTCTACCAGGGAACCAATATAAGGTACACCACTCTTTGGTACATGTAATTTGAAGGTACAGATGCGTAGGAACACATGAGAGCAGTTTTTACAGTGTAGGAATTAAATGGCATTCAATTTGAGGGCTTAATTCTATTTCATTGCAATATACCAGTCTTCATGTACTTCTGGTTGCTCATCTGGCCCTTTGAGAAGTAGAAAGAGACACCTGAAAGACTCCTCCTTATGAGCATAAACCATGCAATGGCTGCCAGATTATCCTCTAGGTATCATGACTACTAGATGTTTAGAGTTGGATGAAAGCCTAGAAATCATCAAATTGAAATTTCTTAGTTTCTAGATAAGAACAATGAGGTACACAGACGTTAAGTGGGACAAGGCCATGCAGCAAGGTACTGGCAGAAACAACAGGATAGATGAAAACTCAAGATTTTTCCTGACGCTTTCCACTGAACCGTGCTGCCTCCTTCAAAAATAGAGCAGCCTTTCCTTACACTAAAACATTTCATGCTCTCTGGAAATGGGAGATTATTGCTGTTGCCATGCTACTTCTCTTGCTTTATGTTTTGCCTTTGCTATATTAGCTAACATTTACTGAGAAATTACTATCTACCAGGCATTCTTCTAAGCATTTTATAGGTACTAATTTATTTAATCTTCACACAAGGCTATTATCCCTTTGTAGGTGGGAAACTATTTTTTTCATTTACCTCTATATGTCCTCTTTCTCCTCTCTCTCTCTCTTTTTTTTTTTCATAGAAGGGATTACCAAGGTTAAGACATTCCAAAAATTGCCCAAGGTCACTAGCTGATAAGGGGTAGCCCTGCCAATCTAACCAAGCTGCCTGGCTTCAGAGACTATTATTTTCATTACTAAGTAGATGGAATTTCTTTTTTCCATAGTACATGGAGTTTCTCCTGAGCTTGATTCCAGTCCTCCTCAGCACCATCACTCACAAACAACAAGAAAGGTATCCTAAATACTCTTATTTCATCATTACACATTGTGTGCATGTATTAAAATGTCACATGTTCCCCAAATATGTGTACAATCCTTATGTGTGTGTGTATATATATATATATATATATAAATAAAGGAAGAAAGAGAAAACGCTAATAGCTGCAGCTAGCTCTCTATCACCCAGTCCGCTTGGTGGCGCTTTGTTGCATAATGTTCTCTTTTTTAGAAGATTCCTGGCCTGTGTTGCCCTAACTACTGCTGCTAGAAGTTATCTTCTGATGCAAGATGTGTTATATGTTAACTATTTGTTTTTTGCCTATACACCGTTCAAAACTCATATACTTTGTGAACAGACTATAATGTAGCTGACGATATTTAAATCTGTCACTATCATGGAACCAATATCGAGTATTCCAAAGTAGTGGTGGTAATGTAGAAGCATCTTTATAATTTTTGTAATTTTAATTCTTGTAAATAAATATCTGTAGCTTGATATGCTTAAACGTAATAAGCTATCAGGCTAATTATATCATTTAAAGTTTTATTAAGACCAATATTTAACTCTTCCTATTGACAATCATTATATTCTATATAGTTGAATTGGGCTTAAAATGATTAGGTTGAGTCATTTAAGAAACCAACTCTTTGGTGAAAAAACTGCTTATAGCAGTGATATGAGAGTAGATTCCAGATAGAAGAAAAAAACTATTTTTTCAGAAGTGAGTAAGTGTTCTTCAAATTTTTTAATGAATAAGGTGAGATAGTGTTCTTCCTCATAAAATCATCAGTCTTTGTGGCTTTGTATGTTATTTTATCTATTTCATTAATATTTTCCTGGAATCTCTATAAGGAAGTACAATTTTTGTGTGTGCATGATTATTTTTGCTGTTCATGACTTAATTTGGTCAGGAAATTATAATATGAACCTCCCAAATTTTAATGTCTCAATTTACACATTAAATACTTTTGCTTCTTTAAATTATTTGAGGCTTATACAGAGCTTCTTATTAACAAAGTGCTTGACAATTATATCATCAAAATAAAATATTTCTCATTAATTTCATTACTTTTAAATATTGGTCAAATAATAAAATGATATTTATAATATATTAAAATTTAAATTGTTTATACCCATCAAAACCTAGACAGAGAAGGCCACATGAGCCAAATTGCATAATATTCAGTATTAGTTTATTGGACAAGCAAGTATATACACAATTTCTTTTTTTTTTTTCCAGGGATGGATCTCACTATGCTGCCAAGGCTGGCTCAAGAACTCTTGGGCTCAAGCAATCCTCCTGCCTCAGCCTCCCAAATAGCTGGAATTACAGGTGTGTGCCTCCAGTCTCCCCTTTTTATTGGAAGAGAGTTCATAGAGGATTGAGCACCTATTTAGTGTGTATTTCTAGGTTTGGTTACAATTTGTTAAGAAAAGTAGATCTGCAAACTCACTACTTTTGAAATATCAAAAATACGTGCCATGCATTTCTACTTCAGCACAGATTTGGACAACTACCTTAGGTATGGAAAGAAAATTTGCTGAATTTAGTGTTAGGCATAGAAGAGAACTTTTACTTGAAAAAAACCCTTAAAACTTTTCCTGTTGTACTGTTCAATTATTAATATATTTAATGCACAGACACAGTTCACAATGTGGACTGATGTGAACTTGTGTTGCATTGGCTCTATGAATTAGGACAGTTGATTTTACTTTTCCTACTGATTTGCCCAGATATGATCTTTATTAAAAAAAAATCACAGAAATATTTGTAAAATAATCTTGCAGTTCTTGTCTTTGCTCTTTTTCCTATTTTTTTTCTCAACACAAAATTATTTCTGATATTCTGCTTTCACTTAAATGAAAACATTCTATGGAAGAAGCACAAAGAAGTAATGCTTTCAAATGACAGTCCCTGAATTTTCAAGAAAGCCAGATTCTTCCACATCCATAGTCTGCCTTTGTCCTATTAATAATCCTCATCATGAGAGGAAAGTTACTGCCTAGTGTTGACTGGGAGAATGGAGTAACAAGAATCTAAGTGGTCAGAAGTAGAGATTGTCAAGAATACATGCTCTCAGGTTTTGGTGTTTGTGCTCCATCAGCCAAACTTTGCCCTTTTCTAGAAAAGACCCAAGTGGTGAAGTCACTAATCTAGTCATTGCTATTATGTACTGGAGAAAATTAAATGATCCACCTCTTTACTATATACTGAACTTTCATGATAAGCAACACATGTGGAGTAACCAAGGCTTAGCCAGCCAGGGATTAATGTTAGAAAATGAATTTTGCTTTCTCTATACTTCTTTAGAAATAGCAAGAGTTCTGTGAGGGGATGGCTAGGAGCCAATGGGAGAGGTGAAGGACCTTAATCACAGTATTTGTTTGGTCCCCATCAAAGTTCCTGGCTGCCATGGGAAAGTGTCTTTCTTTTCTGGACCCTTTACTTCATCCGCAAAATGGTGAGGGAGTTAAACTCTCTGGCTTGCTTTTATCTTACAAGCATTCTGTGAGGTATATAACCTGCAATATTTCTTAACAGTTGTACAGGTTTTGCTGACCTGAATTCTTTCATGTTCTTCTTCATCCTACATGTGTAACTATTCCATGTTATCAGTCCCCACAATGAAAGATAATGGTGAGTTACTTGGTGAGGTTTTCATCAGAAAAATAATTTGGGCTGGAGCTGTGGAGAATAAATGTTGTGTTTTTAACATGGAAAAAAAAAAGATCATGGGGTTTGATTTCCTGTGCAAAGACCATTTTTCCAGCAATATATCATACCTCTTTTCTCCTGTGTGCGCAAAAGGACCTTCCTTCATTATGTGTTAGAAGGTGCATAACTCCAGAAGAGATGGAGTTAGATGAAAAAGAGCTATTCTGAACTCTACTGATTAAAATAAATGTGCTCATAAAAAAGGCAGGAGAGTAAATTACTACATCCCCAGAACAGCAGTAACTTATATACCAACAAGTTATTTTCGAGTTGCCAGAGGAAATAATCTGCTATCAACAAGGGGTAATTGCCTGAGCAAACTCATCTTTACATCTCACACATGCTGTCACCTTGTATAAAAAAGGAGAAATGCACTACATATCAATTCAGAAAAGATTTTCTAAAATATTTTTCTGAAGATTTCTTCCTTCTCCTAGGCAACTAAAAAGATAGAACATGAATACGGTTCAGAACACATCTAATCTTGCTCCTGCCTTATCACTGAGTAGCATCGGAACACACCACAGATTGGATTCCACAGCTCAGAGGCCTAGGGGCAAGATGAGGAAGGATCTATTTAGATGGGTATAGAAATCCCAATCAGATTTACCTACGACTGCCACAGGTGAGACAGGCTAGCTGCAAAACCCTCCAGGATACATGTTGCTATCATTAGCAAGAAATATCAATGTGATGTATATATTCAGTTTCACAGAGAATAACAAAGGCAGAAAAACAGAGGCAGGAAAAAGGAGGGAAAGGGTGCTAAGCAGGACAGAGAGAAAGGAGGTCTCTTTTTGGGAGTAGCATTTTGGTTTTGCATGAGGAAAGAGCAAGATTATTGTTTTAAAAATCAGATGTATCTTATTTTAAAAACACAATTACTGTACTTTAATTCTGCTTTCAGTACATTTTATTGAACTCAGGAAGTGTAATTTTAATATCTGAGGTATGATATGTGTGTTAAAATTGTGAGGGACTGCGTGAGTCATTAGGGTGATAGGATGAATGTGTCTGAGTTGGAGAGAAACCAGAAACTCTGAAGACAATTGGCCCACAGCTTTTTAAATTTAATTTTTAAAAATTTTTTATTTGGCAAAGTGCACATTTTGTTGAAAAGATGCATTGAGAGGGCTGGGCTAATGTTCCGTTACGACGGTGATTTTTACTCACTCCTGGAAATTATCTGGATGTGGAACTTTAGTATGTGCATCTATCTGCACACGCACCAGGACCTACATTTGATTAACTGAAGCCATGTCACATTATGTATTATATATAAAGACTTATGTTGTATTTGTAAAGAAGATATTTGTTTCCTTTTTAAATTCTCAGGTATGTATTGGGAAAAAACAAAGTATTAATATCCTTAGCATTCTATAAAATTTTAATAATATTTTTCAGTAAATACAAACCTGTTTTAATTTTTTTCCTCACTAGGGACCACTCCAAGTCCATATACACTTTGTGATAATGTTTTATGGTGTCATTTCCCAGGATAGGTTGTATGACTAAGTAACTGACATTTAAAGAATCAATGTGGATAGAATTTTTGTTTTTTTGTATGTCTTTAAAAGCACATGATATTTCTTTTTCGTGCGCTAAAAAATGTAGCTTTTGACATTTTGGCTATCCAGTCATTAAGATCTTTTCTTGCCTTCTTAGATAATGCTATCAGATTCTATTTTCTGACTTTATGACTATGTCTTCTCTATTTCAGTCAGTTTTCTTCCTTCTCCTGTCCTACAGATGTTGTGTCCCCTCACCTCCCCACGTAGCCCTAGATCTTTCCCTTCAGTAGTAATTCGGTGTATTCCCACAGTTCCAATGATCACTTCTACATGATGACATCTACTCTTCACTGCCAGCACCCACAACCCTCCAGAGCTGCAGCCTCATATTTTCTGGTGCTTGTTGCATTTTTTCTCAGGAAGATAATTACCAGCATCATAAAGTGAACATTTATGAGAGCAAAGCCAATATCTTATTGCTTAATGAATCCTACATCCCCGCCAAAGACAACACACTACTTCCTCCTGCACATTTTTACCCTTTCTGCTCTTGCATTTTTGTGCTTTGTTCAATATTTACCTAGCATTTCACCACAGTTTTACTTACTGAAATACTACTAGTCTTTTAATGTCCAACTCAACATTCGCTTTTGATATTTTACTCTGCATCTTACTTATTGTGGAACTTTGGAAAAATACTCTAAATTTTGATAAAATGGAAATAATAATTCCTATTTTTGGTCAATGAAAATGAACTACTCTGTAAACATAGGATATTATTTTTGCATTGACTGAGATAATCAGAATATAATACCTTGACCAAGAATGACAAGGAAAAGCAAACTTCTGTGGGCTTTATGCAAACTCCTGTAACATGACTTAGCCTACTCAGGTGAGAAATATTTTCCCATGGGCTCTTGATTATTAGTCTTCTTCCCTAATTATCATTGCTCTCTTGAACTCTCATTTGACACTTAAAACATGTATTTTTGTATGACAGAATAGAAAAGTATAGTAACTCCGAATGTGGACTTGGGTGCCAGATGACTTGGGTTGGATCTTGACTCTATTACTAATAAGACTGTGGTTTTTGGACAAGTCACTTAACTTCTTTGTGCCTTGGTTTCCTTCCTTATCTATAAACCTTAAGGTCGTAGTGGAGATTCAAGGCATTGATATAGGTAAGGCACTTAGGATATAGCCCTCAGTAAGCAGTAGACATTATTACTACAGTTATTTATGAACATGTGACATTTTCTTCACTAGATTGTATGTTCCTTGAGGGAATCCTATCAAGAATGAGTTTTACATTGTTGCACCTCCCAGAGAGTCTGGTATAACATCTAGCACAGTAACTTTCACATATAAGGTGTTTAATAAACATCTGTTGAATTAAATAATTAAATTGTATACTTCAAATTATTACATAAGATTTTTGTGCTTCCACACAATGACTTCAGACAGCCAGAATGTAGTAAAAAAAGCAATCTTTTTAGGCTTTACTCTCACTTCTCCTTAAGCAAAATTTTACCCACCCGATTTAGAATGTTTGCTATCAATTCCCATTCTGACTATTCAATAATGGATGTCTCTCTAGAGTAAGTCTTTTTTAAACAACAGTATTTAAAGAAAATAGTTTTTTAAAGCACATTAAAGTGGAAGGATTTATTGCTTTGAAAAGTTTGTTGCGTTTTTATTTTTTATTTTTTTACCCCTAAAGTGAATAGAAAAAATATGAAGAGTTCCTGTTTGAAATACTCAAGATACCAAGTCAATGATCCAGTTAGGAAATTTGAGGGAATATGATTTTGGTGTGAAAGCCTCAAAATTCGGATAGTGTATTGTATGTTCTTACATACAACTTAGGTTTTAATCACGAATTCCTCAAAGTCTCGGTTCCGTGGTCTGAATTGCCTTTGCCATTAAATGAGGGATACCCTGAGCAGCATTTAGGTCTAGTAAAGACAGAAAAAAAACAAAACAAAACTGTATTTTATGACAAAAAACCCAGGGAGTAAAGACAATCTGATATCTCTGGCAGCTGAGCACTTGCCCTAATTCTGGATTGGGGCCCTTTGCTTTCATGTATTTAATTTTTTTTCCTTCATGTTTCTCTAGATATCTAATCCTCTAAGGAATTTTTATACAAATTATTTTCTTCCTTCCTCCTCATTCCCAAGAAAAAGATCCTTGGGAGCATCTTTAAGAGTTAAGCCAATCACGATTCCAGTCCTCATTAAAGGACACAAAGTAAACAAAATGTCGGAGACGGAAGTAAAAACAGAGGCGTCTCTGAAGGCCTGGGGCTGCTGCCATATTTAACATGCTATAAATGTTCTGAAAGTAAACAATGAAATCACCAGGTTTAGAGATGATATTAAACTCCTGAGGGTTCTAACAGACCCAACTGATGAGAACAAGCTACAGTGTAGTGTATGCCACTGAGTGGCAAATGAGATTGGCTGGGGGCAAGAGTGAGGAAAAAAAGAACCCCAGATATCTTCGTATGTGTAGCTGAGCCCCTATGTCCATTTTTGGAAAATGAAAGCTCGTGAACTATTATTATTTCCTGAATACTTTCACTTAGCAATGATATAATTCCATCTTGGAAATCAACAGAATATGAACTGGCCTACACAAATAAAATTGTAAACACAGTAGAAAACAACATTTTGGCCTTTTGTAAAAAAATGTTGCAGCTGGGCACAGTGGGTCATATCTGTGCTCCCAGCACTTTGAGAGTCTGAGGCAGGAGGATTACTCAAGCTCAGGAGTTCAAGAGCAGTCTGGGCAGCATAATGAAATCCCATCTCTGCAAAAAATACAAAAGTTATCTGGGTGTGGTTGCATTTGCCTGTGGTCCCAGCTACTCGGGAGGCTGAGGTGGGAGGATCACCTGAGCCTGGAGAGATGCAGAGAGCTGAAGTGAGCTGTAATTGTGCCACTGCACTGCAGCCTGGGTGACAGAGAGAGACTTTGTCTCTCTCTCTCTCCTCTATCCTCCCCCCACCACACACACAAACATTGCTTCCACACTGATAAAACCACATCATTTTCATGTAAGCAACTTTTTGGTTTGATAAATGCTTTACTGCTTATTGTCCAAAGAACTTTTTAGGTAAATAAAATATATTTTATTGTACAACTATTTAATATCTTTATATTATATTAAAATATTAATTATGTAAATTATATAACAAATGCATCAATATGATATTGTATGTTAGGTACTACTATAATCTCCATTTTACAGATGAGAAAATGGAGGTATAGAAAAGTTGAGATAAAGATAGAAGATCCAGAAAAATAATGATTACTATAACTGAGATGGTGAAGGAGTGTCCAAATCTTTACAGACTGAAATATGTAGTACTCCTTATTGAAAGGGCAAACTTTGAAAAAACATGAGGAAAGAATATGATGAAAATTAAAGCCAGTGGTCTTCCAAACTATCCTCAGCAGTGTGCTAGGATTCTTGGAGGTAAGGTGGGGGCCAGAAGAGTCAAGAGGGAGGGTCATTATTGTTTGATTATCTATGTTATATGTTGAACTCTGCACAGAAACGTTCCATTTGAGGAAATTCTCTGTTTAAAAGTTTGAATGCCATTAGTGTAAATCAGATTTTTCTGTGTGTATTCAACCACACTCATGAACATCTTCCAAAATGCATCTGTTGTCTTGTTTTGTTTGGGTACACAGTTTGTGACATAGAACTAGACAATCAGGGACGTTTAAGGATACGATGATTGTGTATATTCACCAAATCCCCTATTTTGTTTTTTTTTTTGGTAACTAGTGTAGGCTACAACTGTACCATGTGATATCTGGATAGTCCAATAAATGGTATACATTAAATACAGAAATAAATGTAATTGGAGCTCACATTTCTTAGACAAATACAGTTACTTTAGCTGACTGCTAAAGAGTGCTAATGTAATGATAAGGCTGTCATTTATTACGTAATATTAATGTAAGTAAGAGTAGAGGCACACTCTTCAGAAAACAAAGACAAAGTGAAACTGGGTGATACCCAGTAGCCAACAGGCAATCTTCCTCTCTGTGAATATGCTCAGGATTTAAAGATGAGCTCAAACAGTGTATTTGTGGATCAGCTCAGCTCCACATATTTAAAAAATAAAGCAAAACCTAAAGATAGATGATAGAAACCTAGTGGAAAAAAAGAATGCCACTGTTCCCCTTATGCTACCCAGTTTCAGATGTTTTCTCATCTTCAGTGTAAAATAAAAAATATGATAAGAAATTGTTGTTCATAGTGGCTCCATTTGATAATTAAGTCATTTAAAAATAAACATTTGAAAAGAAGCTGAAGTAGGGGTTTTTTCTCTCATAGGCAATAAGGCAGACTCACCCGTACAGACAAGCATTTAATTGAAAATACTTTTTAATTACTATGAATTATCTATTTCTTTCTTTACAGAAATACCTTCAGGAAAGGCAGTTGAACTAAATTTTCATCTTTATTTTGCTGAGGCAATCTATTCCTGCCTCGCTGTAAAGCTAAGGAAAGACTCTCTGGATGTATTAAAATATTTTCAGAAATGTATTTTTACAATAGAAACAAAACAACTTTCTCTCAAAAAAAGAAATGCTTGCTTATATTTACTTGCGAGAAAACTGTGAAGAAGTCGATCAATGTATAGTTAAAATACTATCTTATATGAATAAAATTTAAGCAAATTTATAATTTCTGTTTTCCATAAGTTATAGATTTCAGGTCATCCTTCATTTTAATCTTTGTTTTTTTTTTTTTTTTTTCCAGGAAAAATAATGCCTGTCTTTGTCTGACTCAAAAAGCATGCTGGTAATTTGCATATGAGATGTATTTTATTAAGATGTTTTTATATTTGAACGCTATATCATCTCAGTATTGTCTAAGAAATACAGGTCACGATTTATGGACTTTTGTCTCTTGTGTGTGTTAATCAGTCTTAAAATGGTAGAAACATGCTGTCCTGTTAGCTACAAACTGGGGGACAGCGTTTCCCACAATCCTGAAAAAGTTTAACCTAAATCCAGATCTAGATATCAGAAAAATATAGCGTGAGATTCTATGCCTTATGACTGCTGTGGTTTGGGGGAGAAACCTGAGCAATTAATTCTGCACTAATTCCCTCAAGACTCTATCCCCTTGGGGGGATAATATGAATACGGTTTTACTCATCTGAAATAGGTTGTGCTTATATTCCTGAAAATTGTCCCATTTCTTGGATCCATTTAAAATTTTTCTGTTGGCATAGCAACAGATTAAAAGATCTACCACAGTTTTAAACACTTGCTTCATCTTTAAGAAAACAAAGTATATATTTATTTTACATTTAATTGCATCCTTTCTGTCTTCTTCTATCATCAGCCTATGCATGTGAGACTAACTTTTTCTCTCATTCCTCTAAGACATTCAACCCTAAAGTACATGTTTGTAATTCAAAAATACCATATGCTAAAACAGTTTTCTTACATTCATTTTTAATAATAAATTGTTACACTGAGGTAGTCCTAGGTCACGTTTTTATTGTAAAATGTTTGTATGTAAATCACTGAATACCTTTAGTATCAGACCTGTCATTGATTTTTACTTAAAGAACTGGATTTGAAAGCTTCTTTGAAAATATTTCCTACGTATTCTTTCGAATACATTCTCCCCTTCTCTGATAAACGATGTTTATACAATTCTTGGGATGTAAATAAAGGTTTCTGGGAAAGGATCAATAATATAATTCCTAAACAGCTAAGTATATGTTTTCACTTTGTTTTAATAAATCAGAATTGGAAAGTAACACGAATTCAGTAAAGCATACCTCTTTCAGATCTAATTTGTAAAGCCAGGGAAATACTAATCCCTGTCCACAACGTGCATAGGATCTGTTGAGGGCAGTGATACTGATTCTCAAACACTGGAAACATCTGAAATTTAAAAACTGCCCTCCTCTCTCCCTATGCCTCCCTCCAATCCTGCTTTAATTATTTTAAAGTGGGGCCTCTTCAGGTAAATGCTAATGTCTCGTCAGGGTTGAAAACCAATAGTGTAAGGCAAGAGCATCAACGTAGGCCAATCATCTACAGATCCCACCTCACTCTGCCTCCTACCATCCCTGGGAGTAGATGGCTAAGGACAATTGGAAGACAGGTTGTTGAAGATGAAAAGGTAATAGCACTAAGAGACCAAAATGTTGAGTTGTTTATAGTTTATTGATGTTATTTTAAAAATGGAATGCTTAGATTGAGTCTGCAGCATATATAAAGTAAGGGAGATATTACTTCTCTTGTTCTGGCTAGATACCTTTCTTCTTCAAGTCTGCGGCTGTGTTCAGCTTTCCACACCTACATAAAAATGTTTTTGGCTTATTCCCAATTGTTGCCAACTTTCCAACAAGTAATGAAGTAAAATAAAATAAAGTATAACAAAATAAAATTAGCAACAGTTAAACTGGTTTCTCCCATTTTGGAATTGTAGAATTAAGAAATTTAAATTACAATCTTCCTTATTCATTTTTATATAATTTCATCATTCTCATTCTGTCATCTAAGTTCTATCACCCAAAATACTCACGTTGTCTACCTGCCTTGTGTAACATGCATGATCTCCAAAACAGAAAGATGATTCTTTAGAAAGCCAAACATGTGGATTATTTTTCTGGATGACATATCCAAATATGATGCTGTCATAGCTCACTGCAACCTCAAACTCTTGGGCTCGAGTGATCCTCCTGCCTCCTCCTCTTGAGTAGCTAGGACACTACAGGTGTGTGCCACCATGACTGGCTATTTCTTTTTTAAAGATGGAGTCTTGCTATGTTGCCAGGCTGTTCTTGAACTCCTTGCCTGAAGCCATCCTTCCACCTTGGCCTCCCAAAGTGCTAGGATTATAAGTCTAAGCCACTGTGCCTGGCCTTATTATTCATTCTTATTTAGGAAAATAAGAGATGTCGTCTGGTTCAGACTAATTTCTTGTAGCCAGGAAATGGCACAATGAGTGCCCTACAGCAGAGGTCTCCAAGGTTTTTGACACCAGAGACCGGTTTTGTGGAAGACAATTTTTCCACGGATGGGGGTTAGGAGGGATGATTTTGGATGATTCACATACATTATATTTATTGTGCACTTTGTTTCTAGTATTATTATATTGTAATATATAATAAAATAATTATACAACTCACCATGATGTGGAGTCAGTGGGAGCTCTGAGCTTGTTTTCACACAACTGAATGGTCCCATGTGGGGGTGATGGGAGATAGTGACAGATCATCAGGTAGTAGATTATCATAAGAAGTGTGCAACCCAGCTGTCTTGCATGCACAGTTCACAATAGGGTTCATAATCCCATGAGAATCTAATGCTGCAGCTGATCTGACAGGAGGTGGAGCTCAGGCAGTAATGGGGGTGATGGGGAGTGGCTGTAAATGCAGATAAATCTTCTCTTGCTAGCCTGTATGCTCACCTCCTGTTGTGTGGCCTGGTTCCTAACAGGCCACAGACTGGTAGTGGTCCAGGGCCTGGGGACTGGGGACCCCTGCCCTATAGAACAGATAATGTAATACACTAAACTCCCCAAACTTCATTAGTAGTATACAGCATGAAAACATTTATAACCTGAACTAAGGCGATGAACTTCCCCAAACTTCTTTCAAGTTCCCAAACTTCCCAAAACTTGAGAAGTTTTGGGAAGCTTACAGCCTTAGTTTGGGTCTAGGCTTTGTTGACTAGAGATTTAGAAATTATATCTAATTTTTGTCTTTTTGACTCAAGGTAAAAGAGAAAGGACACTAGATTTTTCTTCTTCCTTCATATGCTGATTAGGGGCAAAGATTTGGCTTCCACCTCTATTGCTTTCCTTTCCCCATTATTTTGTATGCCCGTTATAAATTTGCCATTTGTGAGGAAATAATCAAAATTTAAATGTGACATACTATTAGGCACTACAGAACTTAGTTTCGGTGAGCTCCAAAATCACAGTATCATTACTACTACTAAAGACAAAACTAGCTAGTAAGGTTTAAGATTTCTTTGCTATTGTGTTTGTCTTTGGAATATATACCACAAAGGATGTACAGAATACAGATTGTGTATCCCTAATAAAAAATCTGAAATTTGAAATGCTCTGAAATCTGAAATTTTTGGAGCACCAATGTGACACCACAGTAGAAAATTTTACACTTGATCTCATGTGATGAGTCAGTCAAAACTTAGTTTCATGCAAAAAATTATTTAAAATGTTGTATAAAATTATCTTCAGACTATGTGTATAAGGTATATGGAACATAAATGAATTTTGTGCTTAGATGTGGATCCCATTTTCAAGATATCTCATGATGTTATATGCAAATATTCCAAAGGCTGAAAAAATCCAAAATCTGAAACGCTGGTCCCAAGCATTTTAGATAAGGGTTACTCAACCTATATTTTATTGAAAAAACTTGAAATAAATCTTCCCTCTAGATGATTGCATTACCAATTTAACACACACTTAGGTTCATTTGCCTCATTTTTTTCAGCTTTAGGGTTTGCTTTTTTTTCTTTTTGCATTATTCTTTCAATCAGTAAAATATTAACATGGTTTTAAAGTCAAAGTTTTATTTGAAGACATAATCAGAGAAGTCTCACTTATATCCCCACTTCTTCTACTCTTTCCCCCCTCATTTCATAGATGTTTCTTTTTCCAAAAATAAGTATGCACATTTGTATCTGTCTATCTATCTATCTATCTATCTATCTATCTATCTATCTATCTATCATCCATCTATCTATATCTATGGTTTTCTCCCTTCTTCCCTTACATGAAATGTGGCATACTGTATACACCATGTTGCACCTTGCCTTTTCATGTAATAATATCCTGAAGATTAGTCAATATCAGTATGCAGGGATCTTTCTCATCCGTTTTACGGCTGCATTTTGTGGATGTACCAGAGTTTGTTCACATAGTCTACTACTTGCAGACATTTGGGTTCTTTTTAGTCTTATGTTATTACCAAATACAGCAGTCAATACCTGTGTGAAATACCATTTTTTACATACAGAGAAGTATCTTCAGAGTAGACGCCTGGATATGAGACTGACTAAGTCAAAGAAAAATGCTTATGTCATTTTAGGGTGGTGAGTTAATTCTTGCATTTCCAGAATACACTGTGTTTAGCAATGAATCCATATATTACTATTTTTCGTGTGCTATTTTTCACTAACATTTTATTCAGGAGTTTTGCACAATGTTTGTTCAGGACTGAATTATGTTCCCCCCAATGCATGTGTTGAAGCCGTAACCCTCAATGTGTCTTTATATGGAGATAGGGCCTTTAAAGTGGTAGTTTAGGTTAAATGAGGTTATAAGAGTGGAGCCCTAATCCAGTAGGACTGGTGTCCATATAAGAAGACGAGGAGACACCTGGGATGCCTGAAAAGAGATGTCTCCGTCTGAGGAGACAATGAAAAGATGGTCATCTGCAAGCCAAAGAGAGAGGCCCCAAAAGAAACCAAGCCTGTAAACCCCAAGATTTTGATATTCAGCCCCCAGAACTGTGAGAAAATGAATTTCTGTTGTTAAGCCACCTAGTCTGTGGTATTTTATAATGTCAACTCTAGAAAATTAGCACAATGTTCATAAGTGAAATTTGACTTTAGTTGTCTTTTTCTTGTGTACTTTTTATCAGTTAGGTATAAATACGATACTCATTTCATTTAAAATGTATTCACATGTTTTTCTTATGTTTCTATGCTCTGGAATAGTTTATGTGGAATTAGAATTATCTGATCTTGGAAGTCAAATAGATTTCCCCAGAGAAACTGGTGCTGGTATGTTTTTGAATAGCTTTCAGATAACTTTATTTCTTCCTTCAAAGTCATCTCTGTCTATTATTTTGACATCAGTTTCCTTTGTTTTCAAGTTTATCTGTATAAAGTTGTGCAAAGTTGTCTCTTAAAATTCTTACAATTTCCTCTGTTTAAATGGTTATTTCTTCCTTGTCATTTCTTATTTTGAGTGTGAGTACTTTCTCACTTTTTTTTTCTAGTTTAAGTTGTCTACTGGTTAAATGTATTTTAGTAAATTTTTCAAAGAATCAACTTTATTTATTAGTTGACTTGTTTTTCTTATTCTAATTCATTAAGTTTTACTTATTTTTTACTATTTTCTTCTTTTTTTGGTTAAATTATTGCTTTGCTTCTACCTTTCAGATAGAAGTTAATTTTATTTATTTGCATTATATTTTATTAACATAAATATCGAAAGCAAAGTATTTTCTTATGAGCACTGCTTTACTTATATCCCACAGATTTGGGTATTTTTATAGTTCATATTGATGTTATTTTAGAAATTCTGTGATTTGTGTTTACATTTTTCTTTTTGCCCAAGAGTTAATGAACTTTTCTAAGTAAAAAGACGTTTTTGTTCTTATGGCTTTGTTATTAATTTGAATTGTATTGCATTATGATCCGGAAACACTATTTCTGTTATAACTAGTTAATGGGATTTATTAAAGCTTTGTAAAGCTTTGTAAAGCTTTGTGGCCTAAAAGATGTCATGTTCCATACATACTGGAGAAGATGGGTCAGGGAGGGATGTGGATGACTTGCTAGATTTCTGTTTTATGGTTCCCTTTTATGTTGTTACAGTGTAAAGGGCTTTTTTTTTTTTTTTTTTTTTTTTTTAAAAAAAAATGTGTCTTCTGATTCTTTCCGTACTGTCTTTTACCAGTGGGGCCCTTATCCTCATCTTTCCTTGTTTCCATTCACCAGCCAGCCTCTAGGTGGAACTCTAACTGCTATGTGCCTCCTTTTTAGAGTGGTGCCTTCCCCTAGTGTCTCATCCAGTCATGCATACTTTTCAAGGTCCTTCATTCTGATTTTCCAGGAACCATTTGGTAGGACCTACCAGGTCTCAGATCTCTCGATATTTCCTACTCAGGGTAGGTCCGTCTCTTTCTGTAATGGAATCCTAGTTGATCTTGTCTGTGTTTTGCCACCAATGGGAGCCCCATAGCTCTCGTACCTCCTTTCTGCCTCATAGCCCATCCCTTACTGGCAGGAATGACAAACAGCCTGAGATTTTACACTACTTATAATTGAAACTGACACAGTTTTGTGGATGCTGGTAGAAGGTACAAAACTCTTGGATTAGAGAAGAAGGACTGTTCATTACTATCAAAATAACAATAATTAGAGTTTTGGTATTTTTTTGTGTGTATGTGCTATTTCTCCAGGACTCAGTTTCTGCAGAGCAGTGAAAAAAGGGCCATAGGATATCTGCAGGTAAAGTGGGTTGTGTTGTAGGAGGAGCATCCTGTGCTTTGTGAACACAAATTTTTATATTGAGTGGTGAGCACGTCTCTCTTTGTTCCAGATGGACACACTATCTCTAACTTCCATGGCTGTTGCCATCCAAACATCCTTGAAAAGATAGTCTGGAACAAAGTGCTTTTCTCACAAATTGTGCAGAAATTCCCCCAGTGGAGAGTTTCCCCCTCACTCTCTGCCCTGGAGAATGCTCAGGAGCTGCCTCTGCTGGTGTCAGGTGTTAGTTTTTCCACTCACATCTTAGTCTTCTCTGTTGCCCAGTTCTGTTGTTGGTATAAGTTCTAGATGATATTATTTGCCCTCTTTCCATCCTGGATTTTTTTTTGGAATATATTTGGTCGTTTACATTTAGGTGGCCACCACTATTCTATAGAAACCTGGAAACTCTCTAATTACTGTACTGATTCCATAGTAAAAATTATCTAAATAATAATAGTAATAATTATATAAATGCTATATGTTGTTTTTAAATTTTTGAATCCACATATAGACACACTGTGGAAAGCAAAAATAGATATAGAATATAATGTATTATAGACCTTGATGATATGAATAATTGTTTAGCCAATAGAAATTGGTACGAAACAGGTAGCAGAGGAAGAAAGGCAGATGTAATTTCCTCATCTTACATAATGCACAAAAAGTATATATTGTCTAACAATGTAACATCGTAGGTAGATATTGTCTATTCATGCCTGAAGAATCAATACAGGCTTGAGGTTAATATTTCATGATAAAATGTAGCTATTAATGAAATTAAAGTAATAACATATGATCAAAAAATCAGGAATTAGGAAGAGGAGAAGGGTGAGAGGTAGTGTAATTGGTTTAAGTTATTTATTTTTTGATAGCAGGGAGTGGGTAGATAACTATCTGAAAGTGATAAAGATATAGGTTATAAATATTTTATCTAAAGTACAGTACTAATCACTGTAAAAAGAGGTAAAAACAGAAATGATTAAAAGAAATTGCCTCTGGTAATGGGACAGGAGATGGTTTGAGAATAGAACATTTCACTTTTCATTTTATACTCTTCTGTACTATTTCTGATTTTTGTTTTACCAAATATATATACGGTTTTATAATTTAAAACAGTTTTATAATTTAAGAAATAGTATTTTAAGAACTGACAAAATACCTCTAGCATATATAGCAGCCAACACAAAAATCATTAGAGGGTTGGAGCCCTCTCCTTGGAGATCTCTAGATTATTGTTTGCTATAATGTTATCAGCTCAGGACACATATTACTGCACTGAATGAAACATTATATTTATAGTCTAAGGCTAGGGAATGAGACACTGGGTCAAAACATTCTATAGATAAAGTATGCCATTTCTTAGATGATTGTAAATGCAGCTATGAAACTATTTAAGAGAAGAAATTCAGAGACTCTCACTCACCTGCAATAGGTAAGTGAGAGTCTCTGAATTTCTTCATATGAGTGGGACCCAGTATCAAAAGTATGCTGCTTAGAGGAGAGGAAAGAGAATACTACACTTAGTTGAGCTTACTTATTAATTTCTGGAGTTTTATCTTCAACATCGGAATGCATTATTAAATGAGGCCTTATCTCTCTTAGTAGAGCTTTTTAAGAGAAGTACAATAGAAAAGAATAGAGTAACTATCTGTGTTTTGAATCTAGTTTCTTCTAGCTAGAAATCTTGTGCTTTCTAAGCACTCTTAGGCTCAACTTTTTCATTAGCAAAATGCAAATAATAATTCTAATTTTACAGGAATTGTTTTAAAAATTAAATCAGATAATGAACCTATGTGGCTACTTTCTTGGCCTCATTAACTCAACTTTGGTCTTTATAACAGAAGACTTAAATTCGAAGATTCTACATTGTTAAAATGGTCATATGGTGAATTCATTAATCCATTCCTTCAGTAAATTTATTGAAGGATTACTATACACTCTACCATGCACTGTGCTAGGAGCTAGGATACAGTTTTGAGAAAAATAGACAAGATGCCTGCCCTCATTGAGCTTATCCTCTAGTAGATAAGACTGACATTGGCCAAAGTATCATATTAACAATTACAAACTGAGATAAGTACAGTGAAGAAATTCAGTTTTATGATAACAGGTAGCAAAGAAACACGGTTTAAACTAAGCAATCAGGAGAAGTTTCCCAGAGAAAGGGGTAGTTGACTTGAATATGAGAAATTAGTGAGAGTTGTATAGAAAAAGATAGGAAAGAAGAGTTTTCCAGGAAGAAGGAGCTATATAAGTAAAGGTACAGGGGCTGGAGGAGCAAATTGTGATGCAGTCAAAGAAGACAAAGAGGATTTCTGTGACCCACAGAAGGAGTGAGAGGAGAATGGTGCAGATGTGGTTGCGGCAAAGGGTGTAATCTTTTTGGTTCCCAAAGAGTACCTAGTATTTGCCCTGTAAATGTTTGATACATATTGAGGAAAATAATGATCTCGAGATTTATTAAATGCTTTCTCGGTGTCAGACGCTTTGCTTGTATTAATTCATGTAAATTCATCAGTCCTCAAAACAATCTTGTGTGAAGTAGCCACATCTCTGTTTTACTAATGAGGGAACAACTGGTTAAGTGGTAGAGTGTAGGTCAGAAATTGAATAGTGCACACTCTTAGTCTCTATACTGCATTAATGCCTTTTAGGAATGAATGAATGAATGAACACATGAAATCACTTTGATTTGCAATCTTGCAGACTAAAATGTGAGCATTTTTTTGGACTATTGTGCATTAGCTTGATGACTTCTTGTACTTGGTGAGCATTTTATTGGGATATAAAATAAGGACTATTATTTACTGAGCACTTATGTGCCAGGCACTGTGCAAAACTATACATGCATTATTTCAGTTATTTGTTTATATGGCTATAAACCAAGTTAGTCTGTGAACTCATTGAGATGAGGGCCTTGATTTATTCATCTCTGTTCCAATTGTGCTTGGCCTATTGTTTGTCTTCAATAAATCTGCTTTTCCCCATTCTGTCCTTTCATTCCATATTTAAGTGCAATTTTAATTGCGTAAGTGCAGGGAGAAGGAGTAGGTGACCTTTTAAGAACTTCCAGGAGCCGTAATTCTGAATGTCCAATCAAACTGCTGTTAACTCAAACTACATTTTAGTATGTAGCAGCAGGCTCAGTTAATTGAAAGATTGTCCTTAAATTCAAAAAAGGCTGATGCAGAAAGATGCTTATAATTCTCAGCCAAATGTACTTTCTCTAAAATGTGCTTTAACATGCCTAATGAAGTTGTTTACTCTTATACTCCATCCACATTGAAAAGAGTTGGAACTGTATATTTTTAAAGAGGAGATAATGTTGCAAGACTTTTATGGTTATTTATCTGGGTTCTAATCCACCTGAAATGATTCCATCCTCGGGCCTGCCTCAGGCCAAAACAATGTGAGGAGAGCTAGGGCTGACCACAACCTCCAGTTCTCTATATCCTATTTATAAAACTAACATCATAAAGAGATGTTGCAAAATATTGAGGTTAAAAATTAGTTGCACTAAAATAAATTCTAAACATATAATAGGGTATTAAAAAAGCTGATTGCCACAATACAAGTCAAATCACCTACAGTTAAATATATATAAGTGATATATATTACTTATAAATCCATGAATCCATTTTAACAACATCCAGGGCACTAGTGTTAAGAAATTGCCAAAAAGCACTAACTAAAATTTACAGAGATTAATAAAAAGCATAATTATGAAGTAGACGTGGGATATTCCAGTTGGTAAATGAAGCTGTGAAATTGTCTTTTGTTAAAGAGGAATATTAATGGCTATGTTAGTACTTGACTAATATTTTATGATACTTAGTCTGCTATTATGTGGAATGCTTTATACATCATCCTAGATGATAGTTTAGAAATAGTTTTAATGCCTATTTTATACCTTGCTGGGGAATTACAGTCTGTTGATACTGAGTATCTGTTAGAATAATTTAAAAATGCAATACATATGGTTAATGATAATCAAGAGGAATTATTGAAGCTTGCACAATCTTTTCAATCAGTGTATTCTGGGCTCATTTTGGTGACTATATGATATTTGTTTGACCAGATGGAAAACTTTAAACTGTATCCTAATATAAATCAACACACAGTTATTTGCCAAAATAGTCACAATTTGATGATAACATGACAGAGAGGGCAGGAGAAGCTGGATGCCTACTAACATTTACCTCCAGAGAAGCTAAATTTTAAATATAAAAAGAAGTACATAAAACATTGTGTTAAAAGGGAAGCTTTGTAAAATAAATTTGCATAAAATTAAATGACGAGTTTATGTTTTATTATTCCTTCTGTGGTTCTCCACAGGGTACTTCCATCTCCCCTTGCTTCCTCTGTGTGGACCTATTCCATGATTTAGGAATAGGTCCTATTCCATGTTAGGTCTTTGATCTTATTACAGCTGCTGTGAATTTAGGTGCTATATCTACTCTCACGTCTTCAACTTCTGTCTTTATGTCAATAATACTCAAATCTCACCTCTTCGATCTTGATCTTCAGAACTTCAGGATCCTATCTCTTGCTTCTAGCTGAACATTTCAACTTGGCTCTCTGGCTGTCACTTCACCTTATTTAGTGTGTACAATTACACTTTCCATCCTCCCTGGCTCCTCTTCTAGATGTTCCTATTTGTCAATAAGTCCCAAGCCTTTGTTTCAGTGCAGTTTTGGAATGCCCATTTCTGTCAGAATGGCCACCTCTCTCCAGTACCTGGCCTGACAATCTCAGGGTGTCTGCTTTGCTTATGCAATAAATATTAGTGTCAAAAGTACATATATTAGTCAGGGTTCTCCAAATATACAGAACCAATGTATGTATATTTACATATACACACACACATATATATACACACACACACATATATAAGTTTTTGTGTATATATATGTAATTTGTTATGAGAAACTGGCTCATTAGATTATAAAGGCTTGGAAGTCCCATGGTTATTTAAAAGTTGGAGCTCTAGGAAAGCCATTCTTGTACTTTTTGTCCAAGTTCAAACTCAGAGAACTGATGATGGGAGTTCTATTCCAATTCCCAAGGCCCAAGAACCAGAAGTACCAATGGTCTAAGTTCCAGTCAGAGGGCAGAAGAAGATAAGGTTCCAGGTCAAGCAATCAGGCAGAGAGCAGAGAATTCTCCCTTCATCTGCCTTTTTGTTCTTTTTAGGCTCTTGACAGATTAGATCAGGCCCACCCATATTGGGGAGGGCAATCTACTTTACTCAGTCCATTGATTCAAATGCTAATCTCTTCTGGAAACACCCTCACAGACACACCCAGAAATAGCCTTGATATGGTTTGGCTGTGTCCTCAACTAAACCTCATCTTGAATTCCCTCATGTTGTGGGAGGGACCGTGTGGGAGGTAACTGAATCATGGGGAAAGGTCTTTCCTGTGTTGTTCTCATGATAGTGAATAAGTCTCACAAGATCTGATGGTTTTATAGGGGAGTTTCCCTGCATAAGCTCTCTTCGCTTGTCTGCCACCATGTGAGATATACCTTTTACCTTCCACCATGATTGTGAGGCCTCCCCAGTCATGTGGAACTGTAAGCCCATTAAACCTCTTTCTTTTGTAAATAGCCTCGTCTTGGGTATGTCTTTATCAGCAGCATGAAAATGGACTAATACAATCATTTAACCAGATATCTGGGTATCCTATGGCTCAGTGCAGGTGAGGCATAAAATGAACCATCACAGCCTCCAATACTGTGCTAGATGCTGGAGATAAACAGATGAATAAGACCTAGTTGTAGATCTCAAGCGCTCTCAGAAGACCTATGCAGCTTTCTTCTTTCCCTCTGTTGTTAGCTATATTGTACTCTGGTGTGACACTAGGTGAACATGAGTAAAGTGCTCCAAAGGCTTTGCACTCAGAATTGTTGGAGGAGAAATCCCAGAAGAATCTAGATTTGTGCCAGTCTTGAAGACTAAGATCCCCATAGAGGAGAGGAGAATTGGTGAAAGACTTTGCAGGCAAAGAATTGCAGAAGAAAAATTAAATTTTCTCTGTAATTCCTCTTGTATTTTTTCTTTCTTTCCTGTACACTGCTAAATCCTAGTCCAGACATCAACACACTTTCCGCTCTTCTTGGCAATCTCTTAAGGCTCTGGTTTTAGGCTTAGACTTCCTCATTCCCATCTCCAACATGATGACAGATACATTAATTCTCCCTAACTTTGTTTACATTCTAGAATATCTTCTCATAATAAAATTCAGAAATCTTAACCTGAAAATCAAGGTCTTTATAGTCTGACACTAAACTTCTATTGTAATTTTATTTCTTATTATTAGGATGCCAATGAACAATAAATAAATAAAACAAAAAGCCAAGGAAATTTATGTATTCTTCTAAAGGGATCAACTTATTGTTTTCTAATGATTCACTGGGGGATGGTATAACATGTCATTTTGGAGCAAAAAGAGTACTGAGTTCAAATTCTGATTGTGTGATATTGGGTTAGTTATTTAACCCTTCACTGCCTATTAGGGTCTTCATTCATAAAAGGGATGATACTGTTGATGAGTACATACTGTGTGTGACTCTGATCCAGGAATTGTTTCAGGTACTAGGGGTATTGTAGCTGAACAAGTCCCAGCCCTCCAGCAGCTTGCATTAAAGAAGTAAACAAATTAATGAATTATATACTTTTTGATAATGAAAGTTTCATTAACAAAATGTATCAGACTAATAAATAGACAGAGATGGAGAATGGGAATGGTAGAGAGTCCTTATTAGGCAGGGTGGTCATGAACAGGTTCATATTTGTGCCAATCTCATAGGGTTTTTGTGAGGATTAAATGATGTGACAGTACGTTGCACATAGTAATCCCCCAGGGAATCTTAGCTGTTGTATAGTCTTTGTTTTTGACTTCTCTGAATCTTGCCTCATACTATTGCTCCATCTGGAATGTGCTTCCTCTTCTCTGCTCATATCCTGCAACTTCTCAAGGCATGTTTGAAGCCCTCCCCTCTTCATGGACTTGCATCATGTATCTCCAAACCACAGGAAACAATATTTTGACTTAAACATACTTGCAGATATTTAGCCTTTAATCATGTGCAGGCTTATAACATCTCTTGACATAGACTATTTTGAATTTTTGAGTTATGATTTAACTTACATCTAGGAATTTTTGTTTTTTCCAAGTAGAATATAAGTTCTCCAAGGACAAGAAATGATATATTCTTTAGTTTTTAAAAATGAAGAGGTCATATAAATGAAGGAGATTTAATAGATATTTGCTGATTCATTAACAAAATACTTTAAACCTTTACCATCAGCTCCCAATCTAGAAAGAATCATCCTGAATATGGAATTGTATGGCTTGAAGACCTGGAGATTAGTATGGGCAGTTTAGATCAATATTTAGATTGGCTTTCAAAGTTTTGTGATATGAACTCCCCAAAATGCCCAGATTAATGCTTATTCTCACTGTAAAAATTTTTTCTGTTATGCAGCATTTCGATCAAAAAGGATTTTATATACTTATTAACATATTGTATTATAACAACAAAGATGATGCCACTTATAGTTTGCTGAGTGGGAGTAATATTTACATTCTTAATTTAAAACACTGTTTATTTAAAGAGCGTGTACTATTTGAAGAGAATGGGAGTTTAGGGCTGTACATTACTGCTGTGCTGCATGTAGTTGGAACTAAAAAAAAAAAAAAAAGGCAGCCACAGCACTTTCTGTCTAAACTGTCATCTAGATGAAGCTCTGGTGTCTCGTTCATTTCCCAAATTGGGTAATTGCAGCCATGAAGAAATACTGAAGTTTCCTCAGTGTCAAGGAGTCAATAACATCATCTTCATCTACAAAGCACCCCATAAATGTTAAAATTTCGTTGTGATTTTCTGTGTAATTCTCTTTTCATGAAATGAACTTTTGCCCACCAGAGCAAACAAACACTGAACCAGCTCTTCATATATACAGCAAAGGAAAGGCATGTGATTATTTAGCATTTGAGGCTTAGTCGTCATCTGCTTTTCTTTCAACTATTTGTCCAGATTATTTCTTTCATGTTCTCTTAGGCTTTCTTATCAAATAAAACAAAAGCTTTTAAAAAAGAAGAAATACAATTTTATGATAAAAAGAAATTAAAGAAAAACCAAAGGGTAAAAAATAAAAACCATTGAAAAGCCCATCATCCAGAAATAACCATTAGTCTATTCTTGCGTACTTGCTCACATTAATTTATATGTATGTATACGGGTTTATAAAAGTTTTATTTTACTTGAATTGTTGATGACCTGCTTTTCTGTTAATAATGTACTATAAACATTTTTTATGTCATCATATACTCTGTAGGAGTGTCATTTTTATGGCTACCTGTATCCCTTTTACAGATGTGGCTGAATACATTTAGCCAATACCCTATTTGTGGCCATTTGTGGTGTTTTAAATTTTATTCTGTACTCTACAATGTTGAATATAGGCTGAAGTATAACATATTCTTAATTTTTCTTCTGATTCTTGCCTTCTTATTCCAATTTTGTGGGTTTATTAGGGTTTTTGTATATTTATATATGTAGATAGATACATACATACACTTTGGGTAGAGCTCCTATGTCAGTACTAGCGTTCAGCTAGATAGCCATTGATCCATGACCCTGTATATAAAGCTACTGGGGCCAAACATGTTTTCGTGATTTAGAGTTTTTAGCCCTGAGAAAGATAGTGCAGTGCATATATGTCACATTGCCAGTGAGGACCGGGACAGTACCCTCAAATCAAACTTATAAACATTTCTAAAATAAAATATATGACCATTTCCACTAAGTGGATAAATGTCGATTTGAGTCAGATTTTGCCACCAAATGTGTTTTGGAGTTACCGTTTGAAAATATTTGGTTTTCAGATCTTTTAGGGTTTTAGGATTGTGGATAAAGTACTGTGAACTGTAGAACTGAAAAAATGCATTTCAAATGCAGAGTGATACATAGAGTTAAGTGATGAAACGATAATGCATTTGCATTTTACATTTTCATATTTCAATAATGCAATATTAAAAATTCCTGGTGGAAAAAAGCTACATAACACCTCTGTTATTTTTTCCTAAACTTGTTTGTAGGAAAGAACACCAAATCTTTTCTGGTCTATATTTAATTGAAATCACAGGAGGTTCTGAGCTTCTTAAACAAGTTTTTGTTGTTGCCATTGGTATTTAACCCTAATCTATTATAATAGAATTCTGTATAGTACATAAACTTTTCAGATTAGGAATTATGGTATTTAAGGATACTAAGCAAAATATATAAAGATGAATAGCAGGTAGGAGGATAGAAAACCCAACTGAGTGTTATGCAGTACTAGCTACCTGACATGGTATGAACAGAACTTACAGGAAAAGCCCCATCTACCACCCCAGTGGATGGGGCTATCATCATTAACAGGAGACTCAAACCAGTGGTCACACAAAGCTATGTCTACTGGGGAACCCTGCAGAATATGGATAGAGGTATGCCCTAGCTGCTGGGGTAATGAACCCAAATAAATGCCTGTAAAAATAATGCAAGACACCCAAGGTGCAGCCCTTTGGAGCATCTGCAGCATCAACAATAACGTGCAATGAGAAATAGGCTCTGAGTTGCTGCTTCATGGAGCATATCCCCAGTCTAGCCTGCAGCAGAACTAAGCTTTTCAGTCCCAGCAGAAATGAATGGAAATCCTAATATTCCTAGGGATAAAATAGGGAAGATCAAATGGGCAAACAAGACCTTTTCTTTCTTATAAGTATATGGAATGGGAGGATTAGATCACTGTTTTGTGTGATAGAGATGGCATGGCTCTAGAAGCTCACTGTCTCAAAATAATTCGTTGCGAACATCAGAATCTCATCTAAAAGGTTAACAAAATCTTAAGAAAAAATAAAGGATATTGACATCCAAATATCTTATCTCTTTAAGAGGAGAACTTGTTTATTCCCAAATGCAGATTTATGAATCATAGTTAATAAACAGAAAAACATTATCAATACTAATGTAAGTGAAAAGATTGAATTTCTCAAAGAAAAAATAATGATGCAAATGCCATTATCTTCTTATAATATACTATGCTACAATATAACATGGTTCTATTATATTTAGAATGGACTTTTCATCCATGTGGCTGTGATCAGTTCCTAAAGCAGAGGAATCTGCAGCCTAATGACACACCAGGAATTGATGGAGCCCCAGTGGACAGCTTCCATGAGGTGTGTGGGTGGCAGATGTGAAATCAATTAAAAAAACAGAATATATATATATTTTATTTTTATTCACCATCATGTACATAAAAGCCGGTAAGCCTCTTCCAGTGTATATGTATGTGTAACTTTTGCAGTAAAATCTGGATGAAAAATCAATAGAAATTTAGAGTCTTTCTTCATAGGAACTGTATGATCACTTTGGCAGAAGGAAAAATAAACACGTGAAAACAACCTCAAGTCAATAAAATGTATGATCAGTAACATATGATTAGTATGTAAGTTATAGCATGGATAATGTTGATTCTAGCTAATTACCTTTGAAATTGAGGCAGGGCAAAACCAATTATGAGCTAGAGGTCATAAGTAACTCCAGGAACTCCAAGTTGAAAATCTCCAAGGAGAGAGGGTTGGACATTGGTACTCCTGTGGAATAGAGAACAGAGAAGTCATTCCAGGCAGAGGAATGATAGGCAGAGGGGAATGTTGGGTAACTAGACTGGTAACTAACTCATTCTAAGTGAGCAACACATGCAATTACAAAGACATCTACGCTCTTGTGTCTCCTGTTGCAGAGGTCTTGATGCTGTGAATGATGACTAATATATCTTTGGGTCTCCAAAGTGATTTAATTCTATCATTTTTGGAGGCAAGGCTTTATTATAAGCTACACGAATAACTTCAAAAAAGGTATTAAATTAACTGTGTATTATTTACTGCAAGTGCATTTCTCTGGTATAAATCTGTCTTATTTATGCATCAGATGAGAAAACAGTTTATTGCCATTATATGTTGTTCAGGACTGAAGGTTACAATCTGTCACAATATCTCTTCAAATCCAAATTCTGGCTAATTGATTCTTTTTGTGATAAATTTTATTTTATGATTCAATTATATTTTATTTAAAAAAATATTAACGTAATAAATGAATATAATAAATACCATATGAACAAATATTTATTTTATGACTCAATTTTGTTACATGATTCAAATTAGTCATGGTGTTCCTGATAAAAGCTCCCTTAATTTTTTTAATTAATAAAAAAAGATGAGATTGCTGAATTGATTGTGATTAAGGTATAGTAAGATGTCTAAGAATACATCAGAAAGGCTTGGGTTTAATCCCAAATTCATTATTTGCTGGTCTATGATTTGGGCAAATTACTTGCCTTGTCTTCAACTTTCTTGTCTATACAATGGAAACAATAAGAGTACCTATTTTACAGAGAGTTGCAAGGAAAGTCAAATGAGATAAGGAATGTGTAATGTGTTGCCTTGACCATAATATTTTTAATAAGTACTAATTATTTCTTTTGTTGTTGTTGTGAAGATGTTGATGATGACTTTAGTTTTATTCTCTGTTGAATCTAGTGCCTTTATAAATTATTTGACTTCTTTAAGTTAAACTTTCTTCAGTTGTACAATTTTACTAGATGTTCTCTTAGGTTCCTTTGCTCTAAAGTTCTATAAATCCATTCTGAAAGTTCCAAAAGTCTTCAACAGAATTCTAAAGGAAATGGAGATAAAGACATATAATAACATAACAAATATATTTTGACATTTGTCCTTTTTATCCCCTAAACTAAAAAACATGATTGGATGATAACTGCAACTCTTTGGGGAGTAAGGTAATAAAAATGTAAACGCTAAGTAGCTGTGAAGAATTTTTCATTGTTGTTAGCAACTAAATGTGCTCCGTTCTTTGCAGGTTTTGCTGATTTTATCAAGAATCTGGATATTCCAAATTAACCTTCTCAGCATCTTGAAATGACTTAGTCAACATCATTACTCACCATACATCATATTGTTTTATTGGAAAGAAGTATCCATCAGTGTTCACTCAGAGAACTTTTATTTGGAGCCAGGCAGTATGGTGACTTTTTAAACAAGATACTTGATTAAGTGAAATCAGTTATCATACTGAAGAGCAAAACTACCATAAGCAGAATCAGTAAGCTTAGTAGTTGCATACACAGACCCTGGGACCAGACTCTGCATGTTTATTCCAGGAGTACCCTTTACAGTCATTCAGGGAAGGACCGTCCTTAGTATCTTTCAAAAGATACACACATATATATGTGTGTATATATATATGGTATATATATCAGCTTTATTGAGATACAGTTTATATACCATACAATTTGCCTATTTAAAGTATATAGGTCAATGTTTTTTACTATATTCACAGAGTTGTGCACAACCACAATCATTTTTAGAACATTTTAATCACCTCAAGAAGAGGGTGTCACTTCTTCTTAGCAGTCACTCTCTATTTCTTCTAACCCCCTTAATCATAGGCAGCCATTGCCTGACTTGCTGCCTGTAAGGATTTGCGTATTTTGGACACTTCACATAAATGGAATTATGTAATATGTAGTCTTTTCTGTCTAGCTTCTTTCACTTGGCATAATATTTACAAGGCTCATCCATGTTGTAGGATGTATCAACATTTTAACCCCTTTTATTGTCAGATAATATTCTATTGTATGCTGAATACATCATGTTTATTTACCCATTTATCAGTTGATCGACATATGGGCTCTATCCACTTTTGGACTATTATGAATAATGTCGATATGAACATTTGTATAAGTTTCTGTGTGGACATGTGTTTCCACTTCTCTTGTGTATATACCTCAGAGTAGAATTGCTGAGTCACATGGTAACTCAGTTTGACCTTTTAAGCACGTCTCAAACTCTTTTCCAAATAAACTACACTATTTTCTTCTGCCAGCAGTGTATGTGGGTCTCAATTTCTCCACATCCTGGCCAACACTTACTATTATCTGTCTTTTTGATTATGGCCATTATCATAGTTGTGAAGTGATATCTCATTGTGGTTTTAATTCGCATATGTGAAATATGATTTGCAAATATTTTCTCCCATTCTGTGGTTTGCCTTTTCACTTTATTGATAGTATGCTTTGAATCTCCCTTAATATAAAATGAGAAAAATAATGAATTTCTATCTCATAAGTTTGTTTAGGAGAATTAAGTGAGCACATTAAGTGCTTAGAATAGAGTTGGTATATAGTAGATGTGCAATAATATTAAGTATTAGTATCATAACCTCATTTAAAATTATGCTATTTCACTTAAAAAAACCTACAATACTTAAAGGCTTCATTTGGAGAAAAAGAGATGACTAAGGGAACTCAAATGCAAAGAGGAAATGAACTTGATTTTTTATGGTTTCTTATTCAATGTTTAATTGTTTTCTCTCCAGGGATTATTGTAATGGGTTTAATTAAAATAAATTAATAAGAGTTTTTATACTCTTCTTTCTTTAAAATAAATTCAACTTAGTGGTTGAAAGTCATTCTAAAAATAAGCTGTTGCTATATAGAAGAGAAAGGCAATTTAATGAATAGATTTGTTTATCATGATAAAAAGATTTTTAGTAATGGAAATGAAATGCTCACTTTATGCATATATGTTAAAAACATAAACTCTTCTGAGGGGAAAATGTTTTACTTTAATAAGTGCAACAAGCCTTTTTCTTACTAACTATTCCAAGTTATGAAATTTTTCACTTCTATTTTATAAATGCAGAACAAGATTCTTTTTCAGAATGCTGACACATCATAGAAGGCATAAATTAAAGTCATGTTTACAGATGCAAGCTCTATCATTTTTAAAATAAAGTAGAATATTTTTGTTTTTAGCAAAATCATTTCCTGTATAACTGTGATGATCACAGAGAAAAGATGAAATGAACATTTGGAGTCATAGAAGGTAAACGGGAATAGCCATTAGCTACTAATGGAAAAAAGTTCAGCAGGGGCATTAAATCTGTATTACAGAGCCACCAATTTGTATTTTATCATATTGATAATGAATATCAACATTACCATTGAAACAAAACTAGGCATTCTCTCTTTAATCCCAATGGGGAATTTAAATCAATAATGCCCACATTATCCATCTACGTGCGTATCTATATATGCACATGTACTCTTAAACTACAAAATCATATAATGCGTTTCACTTTCATTTCAAATCTTTAACACAGTGATGTACTTTTCTATTCTTCCAATCAATTTATACTGTTAGTGTTTTTCAGCATTTTAAATCCCTAAGCTAAGTCAATAATGTTGATTACTTACCATAAGCACTGTAAATGCTATTCTAATACAGGTTATTTGCAATTTGACATCCTCATCTATATGCATTATTCTGCAAGGAAAATTAAATGAAACCCTTGATTTAGAATCTGAAACACTTAGAAGTAATGATCCTGTTTACTGATTGAATGAAGTTGTGGTTTTTAAGCACTACTTAATAGAGGAAACAAAAAGCAGTACTCAAATAAAATGGAAGCATCTGAGTTACTTTAGAAAGCATTCGTAGTTAAGAAATAATAGACTTTTATTTTATTTTTCCCTGTTTATGCCTCAGTGCTACTTAGCCACCATTGTTATTTAGTTTAATGTTACTCATTTTTTGAGATGCCTGATCTTTCCAAATTTAAACTTAATGAATCCTATTAGTAATTTAAAGATTAGTAGAACGTCATTCACATAAATCAAGTTTTCTATCATGTATTTGTTTTAATTACATTATTGAAACAGACTTCTAAATATCTTTTATAAAGGGTTAGTTTTATTTACAATGTTAATTTATCTTTTAAATGTCATATATTGGACAGTTTAGGGGCAGTTGTCACAGTTCCCTTCTTTCTGAATTAAGTGAAAGGCCATAAAGTACTTTTTATAAATGTTTGTAGAAATTTTTAAATCAATAAAATTGCTGCAAATCCTTCGATGAAAATTGAAACATCTGAAATGCTTTGCCTTCTTTATCTTTTATTTGGACAGTTAGTCTCAAGCCTCTATTTCAAATGAGAATCTCCTAATAAAATCAATCAATCAATCAATCAATCAATCACTTTTGGATGGTCAGATATTTAGCATTCAACTTAGCCTATGTTTGTATTTAAAATTAGGAATGAGTAAACTTATTTCAGATAAAATAAAATAAAAACAAAGATCCTAAAGTATGTCTGGTATTTTGGACGGAAAAAAATGTAAATAATGAAATAATTTGAGAAAACAAAATAATTGAGATTTTTTTTTATTTGGTTCTGATTTTTTTTCTAAATAATTAACATGAATTGGGCTGAAATTTGGAATTTCCTGCTCTTTCCAAATAGTAAAATATCTTTCCTCTCTTGATATCTTCCAGTTGAAGTGCATTACACAAAAATAGAGATATTAGGCATTGTTTTGGATATATGCTGCCATAAAAAATTTAGTAGACAATTGAACACTTGAAGCAACTGAAATACTAATAAAAGTATATTAAACATCAAATGTAAAAATTATCATTTCTAGATACATAATATTTGGTTTATGTAGTTTTAATTAGTTTATCAATTTCAATAATTTTACTTTAATTGTTTTTTTAAATAAGTAACTTTAGTCTGTTCTGGAGACATGAAAACAATTCACATGACATATACTTAAATTCTGGTAAAAAATCATTATGGATAGATAATACTCAGAAGGACAACTTATAATGAAGTATATGGTTTTAATGTATAGCAAATATGTAGTCAATATACCTGTTCTCTCTCATTAGGATACTATAAGGAATAAAAGAATAACTTTAATGTGGAAATGTGGAATCCTCACTAACGAGTGAGGGAGTGATCTACAAAAAATGTCATTGAACTTTACCTGTAACATAATGTTGAAAATATTTGAAGGATGTTTTTAATTTGTGTTTTAATGTACTACTTGTCCATTTGGATCTTCTACTATATTGAGTGATCTTCATTATATTGGATCTTCATTATATTGAAGTGAGAAGTTAGAGTAACTACAAGCACACATATATGTATACGTGTATGTATTTCTTTAATTTCCAATATACTGGGTCAAGAAAATAAAGATTTAGCATAAATAAGGCAAGACTTTCTAAAATAATTCAGAAGTTAAACTGTAAACTGGAACATATTTTATACAAACCCACATACGTATATATATAGTATATTTTCAATTTCTAAAATGGTGGGTTCAGAAAATGAAAATTTACTATAAATAAGTCAAACTTTTCTTAAACAAACAATTCAGAAGTTTAAACAAACTAAATTAGAACATGATTAGTTGATGATGACAGCATTTCTTTTCAACACCCTTAATGGAGAAAAATAAGATTAGGAGACACCTAACCATTGCACTTCAGGCTTTGAAGTGGAAATGCCTGTAGGGGTTCTGTATAATGTTAAGTACTTAAAGTTGATCAACACCCTAGACATGATAAGGAGATTAAGTGCTGATTAAACTCCTATCAGTAGAATTCAAATAAGTGATCTGGCAAGACAAGAGCTCTAATCAAGTACTCTTGTCTGTCTGTCATTGGCTCAATATCAGATACAATCAGTCACCTTTTTTTTTTTTTTCCTGTTCCAAGCACAGCTACTTCAACTTTGATTGTTTATACATTAATTTTGAAAGTACTTGTTATGGTTAGGTGTATGGATTCCATTTATCTGTGCTTAGGTAAGATTATGGCACTGAATTATAACGAGAAATCCTTGGCTAGAAGATGTCTATAAAGATTAAGTTATTTTCCCCCTTTCCCAACAATTAGCAACACTAGACTGTTTAGCAGAGATCAATTGTAATTGAGGAACTGAGAAAGGGCAATAAACAAATTACGGTGCTTTTGGTGCTTTCACTGAAGTCTGAAGCCTGTTGGTTTACAGAACCTCTGTTATTTAATCCAGAAGCCCTGTAGGTTGTAAATTATCCATTACAGTTGTCACTAGACCCTTAAACAGAAGTTATGTACTAGTTTAAAGATACAGGAAAAGAGAGTCTCCAGGTCTTTGTTTCACCCAAAACACACTGCACAGAATTAGATCAATTTTTTAAATATTTAGGATATCAAGCTTTTCAAATAATGTATAAAAGTTTACCTTTCCATCGCATAAGAAAATATAATTGGAGCTATTTAGTTCTTGTAACCAAAAATCTGATCCAGAAGCTTCTTAAAATGTTTATTTTTTGACTGACTCCATGATCTTATGATTTCACTGAAGCCTAGTAGTAAAATAATAATTGTGAATTTCAAATTAAGATTTTATTTTATTTTATTTTATTTTATTTTTTGAGGCAGGGTCTCATCCTGCCACCCAGGCTGGAGTGCTGTGGCGCCATCTCGGCTTACTGTAACCTCTGCCTCCCAGGTTCAAGCCATTCTCGTGCCTCAGCCTCCTGAGTAGCTGGGACTAAAGGTGTGCGCCACCACACCCAGTTAATTTTTGTATTTTTTAGTAGGGACGGAGTTTTGCCATGTTGACCAGGCTGGTCTCTATCTCCTGACCTCAAGTGATCCACCCGCCTCAGCCTCCCTAAGTGCTGGAATTACAGGCTTGAGCCACAGCGCCTGTCCCAAAGGATCTTAAATTCTATATTAAGTACAAGAAGGATAAAGGGATGATACACATGAAAGACAATATTTTTAAAAATTATTTGAGGAAGACAAATTGTATATAATAGCACAACAAGAAGCTGAGTCTGAAGGTTCTTTCTTAAGCAAAATTTGGCCACCTTGCTATTTGAACTGTATGTTTTCAAGGGTGTAAAATTAAATACAGAGGACACAACAAGAAAAGCAATATATGAGTAAGCCCTCAGAGTCAAAAAATAACATTTTAAATAAGCAATCTGTTTAAAATACACTCAAACAAATGGGATAATAATAATTGGAATAGTGCCATCTGCTTTTGAAATTGGTAAAATATTCATCATATGTGTGATTGCCATGGAAATGAAGTGTCTTATAGATGCAGCCCATTAAAAGCAGATGAACTATATATGATGTTAAACAGAAAGTTACAAAATTTTAGAGGAATGCATGTGTCAGTATTTTGTAACATGTCATGTGGTTCAGAAACCCTAAAAGACTATCTGACAATCAAAAACATATAATCAGCAAAATGCATTATAAATAAAATTGAAAATGTACATTACCACTTGGGAAAAATAATCATCGTACCTGTGACAAATGAAAGGTTAAAGCTTTCATATTAAAAAAAGACATTTGCAATTCAGGAATGAATGATGTCACAATAGAAGAGTTTGCAAAAGAAGAAATGGAAATGACCCTATGGCCTCAAAGATGTAGAAATAAAAACAGCAAAAGACTATCTTTTTTTTTTTTTTTCCTTTAACTTACTTGATTGGGAAAATGGACACCATCTGCTATATTTTAAGGCATGAGAAAACTAATGAAAATTAGAGGAAATGTAAATAGATTTTCCTCTGTGCAGGTAAGTTTGATAATGTGTGACAAATGTTTAAAATCCATATATTTCTCTTGTTTTAGGAAAATACACTAAAAAGTGGTATGAAAGGATGTAAAATAAAAGATAGTCTTCACAACATTGTTAATAATACCAAAAAATTTGAAAAAAGTTAAAAATCATTAATGAGAAAATGACTAAGTAAAGTTATTGGTATATACTCAGTGGACTACTACACAGTTATTCAAAATGAAGACACAGATCTATATTCATAGGCATGAAATTATGTCCTTGACATATTATTGAGTTTAAAAATAGCTACAGAATAATATGAACTTATTTATTAAAAATAATTATATCAACATGTGTGTATTTTATCAAATATAAATGTATATATATTACATACAAAATATATTAGTGTGTCTATCTGTATCTATCTATATATTGATATCTGAAAGAAATCTTCACCAGAATATTGATTATGGTAAATCTTAGACTTTCAGGATTTTTTTTTTTTTTTTTTTTTTTTATGACAGCATAACCTGTAACTTCACCAAGATACATATATTTAGTTAAATCTTTGGAAGAAATACTTCATAGAATACCTGCTATAAAGTAGCAGATTTCAGGTTATCTTGAATGGAAAATGTCTTTGGCTGAAGAAAATGCCGTTATTTACTGTACACTAGTCCTTTTAGTTGCAAATGTCCCTTTTTACTGATCAGAGGGTTCACTTGAAGAACATTTGTTCTTAATAACAATTTGAAAAGTAGAAAAGAACTTGGATTTGCATTTACTTAGTCTTTTCAAAATTAACAGACACGCTCCTTAGAAATGTGTTAATAATCATAATAGTAAAATGATAATATTTCAAAATTAACACAATGAGCATATCAAATAAAATCTACAGTGTTGTTTAGCTTTTTTTCCCCCCGTGTTACATAAAGTAAAACTTGGGGTGCCACTTTTCTTTTATAAGTCATTAAAGAAGAGCCATCTATCATCTGCAGCAAGTTCTGCTTTACTCTTTGCTTTTATTTTCCCATTTTAATTGAAAAAACAATTCATGGAAATGAGAAACAACTTGGTGACACAAGTAACCCTCTGGAATAGGGGGCAAAATACCATTCTCCAATTTGCACTGCAGGCTTTAAAAATTTTTTTAGAAACTGTGCGGTTTTTTTTTTTATTGCATATCCTTTTTCTCATCTAATATGCAGACTTGCTGTTTATTGAGGTGTAAGTTTTGTTTGTGGAATGAGTATCAGCACAATCGGGAGCCACAACATAGTTTAAAGAGTTATCCTGGGAATAGACAATGCAAAATATTACCCACATTTTGCAATATAGAATTTTTTTTTATTACAGCAGAATAGAAATAAGTAGAAGAAAGTAATTTTTTTTAAACAAGAAATTTCTGTGTCTTTGAATGTTGACTATGTCTGGGGGGAAAATACAAATTGGATGCCAGCATGGCAGAGAAGGCTGTTATAACCACGAGAGGTCTTAATGATTGTGAATGGCTGAACATTAAATTTAGCTAGGATAGTCCATATGGATTATGAAGATAGTAGCGCAGATTATGTGAACAGAGCGGGGCAGTCCATTGTTCTATTAATAATATATACATCTCTTTACTGGGTCAGTATAGGTAGTCATTTAATTAAATTAACCACATAAATGTCATCTTTTCACTGAATAGTGTTCAACCCTCACCCGCTGTCCCACTTTTTGGAGTCTCCAATGTCTATTATGCTACTCTCTATGTCCATGTGTACACATTGTTTAGCTTTTACTTATAAGTGAGAACATGTGTTATTTGACTTTGTTTTTTGAGATTTTTCAGTTAGAATAATGGTTTCTGGTTCCATCCATGTTGCTGCAAAAGACATAATTTCATTCTTTTTTATGACTGAGTAGTATCCCACGTTATATATAAACCTCATTTTCATCACCCAATCATTCATTGATGAATGCTTAGGTTGATTCAGGGAGTTTGCTATTGTGAACAGCACTGTGATAAACATGGGTGAAGATGCCTTTTTTATATAATGATTTCTTTTTCTTTGGATATATGCCCAGTAGTTGGATTGCTGAATTGAATTGTAGCTCTATTTTTAAATTTTTACTTTCTCTTTTCTTTCTTCTTCTTCTTCCTCCTCTTTCTCCTTCCTACAAGAGTAATAATAATAATAAGTAATGGTAGTTTATATTTTAAAGTAACAAATTCTATTTTCATTTAAAAAGTAGACATAGGCCAGGCGCCATGGCTCACGCCTGTAATCCCAGCACTTTGGGAGGCTGAGGCAGGTGGATCACGAGGTCAGGAGATCGAGACCATCCTGGCTAACATGGTGAAACCCCGTCTCTACTGAAAATACAAAAAAATTAGCCAGGCGTGGTGGCGGGCGCCTGTAGTCCCAGCTACTCGGGAGGCTGAACAGGAGAATGGCGTGAACCTGGGAGGCGGAGCTTGCAGTGAGCCAAGATCACTGCACTGCACTCAAGCCTGGGCAACAGAGCGAGATTCCATCCCAAAAAACAAAGAACAAAAGTAGACATAATATCTTCAATTGCGTCTAGTTTGGAACGTATTTTTCTTATGAAATAATATTTTTGTCAAATAAATATTTTACTTGGTAGAGTTCAAATAGCTTAAGAAGGAATTTCAAAAGCAAATGCTTGTTCTATTGAGACATGTTTTGAGTGGAAATAAAAGATTTTGGTCATTGTGGCAAAATACTTTCTTGCTGTGGGAGCACAAAAATAGTCTGTTGCTGTTAACGACTAGTTCCGCAGTCCCTGTGAAGTGTTCTTATGTGCCAGGAATGCGTGATCACTAGAAATTGAAAAGTATAGATTTGCTTGGTAAAATGTAAGCAAATATTTAAAACAGAGAATTTCAAAAACATTCAACATCTCTGCTGATCTATCCTGATAATACTCCATTTGTCAATGGCTGAAAACTGACAAAACCGTATTTTCTGAATAAAGTATGCCTTGACAGATTTTTTTTTTTTTTTTTGCTGAAGTTTATATAATAAATCATTAATATTTCTGAAACACTTTAATCATATGGGGAGACACCGAGCTAGAATATCTCAAATAGTGTTGCTATTAGCATTTAGTCATTTTATGATCTAAAGAAAGGAAAATATGAAGCATGTGACTATATGTTTATATGTAAAATAGAGATTTAGGTTGAGATACATTGATGCATTGCTTATGTTGGGGATATATTTTGAGAAATGCATTTTTAGGTGACTTTATCATTGTGCAAACATCATAGAGTGTACTTACACAAACCTAGATGGTAGAGCCTACTACACACCTAGGCTATACTGTATAGCCTATTGCTCCTAGGCTACAAACCAGTACAACAGGTTACTGTATTGAATACTGTAGGTCATTGTAACACAATGGTAAGTATTTGTGTGTATAAACATAGAAAAGGTATCGTAAAAATACAGTATAAAAGATAAAAAATAGTGCATCTGTATAGGGTACTTACTGACTGTGAATGGAACTTGCAGGACTGGAAGTTGAGTCAGTGAGTGAGTGGTGAGTGAATGTGAAGGCCTAGGACTTTACTGTACACAACTGTAGACTTTATAAATACTGTACACTTAGGCTACACTAAATTTATAAAGAAATTTTTTCTTTCTTCGATAATAAATTAACCTCACTGTAGCTTCTTTTTACTTTATAAAGTTTTTAATTTTTTCTTTTTGATTCTTTTTAAATAACACTTAGCTTAAAATATGAACACTTTATACAGCTGTACAAAAATATTTTTTCTTTATATCCTTATTCTATAAGCTTTTTTCTGTTTTTAGAAATTCATACATTTTAACATTTTAAATTTTAACCTTTTAACATTTTAAACTTTTTTTGTTAAAAATGAAGACACAAACACACGTATTAGCCTAGACCTACACAGGGTCAGAATCATCAATGTCACTGTCTTCTACCTCCGCATCTTGTTTCACTGGAAGGTCTTCAGGGGCAATAACACGCATGGAGCTGTCATCTCCTATGATAATGATGCCTTCTTCTGGACTACTGCCTGAAAGACCTGCCTGAGGCTTTTTTACAGTTAACTTATTAAAAAAAATAAATAGAAGGCGTATACTCTAAAATAATGATAAAAAAGTATAGCATGGTAAATATATAAAACTGCAACACAGGCTTTTATTATCATTATCAAGGATTATGTACTACATATAATTGTATATGTTATACTTTTATATGACTAGCAGTGCAGCAGGTTTGTTTCCACCATCATCACCACAAACATGGGAGTAATGCATTGTGCTACATCATTATGATGGCTAGAGCAACATTAGGAAATATAAAATGTTCAGCTCCATTATAATCTTATGGGACGAACATAGTATATGTGGTCTGTCATTGACCAAAATATTGTCGTGTGACATATGTCTGTATTAACTGTACAACTTAATCTTTCAATTGGGATATCTACACTGAATAATGAATAATGAATTCAAGAGAATTCACTTAGTTGCAACTCCGCTAAACTATCAGTATTGCTTGGTTCTCTAATTCTTACTACCATTTTTTCTTTTTTTTTTAGGTTTTACACATTATTGTCATTGCATTTTTGAGTTCTTAAACTGAAAAATAACATTAAACGTCAACAAAGGACAAAGGGGAAGTAATTCAATTTATTTTACTATCTCCTTCCTAGAGAGAGAACTACTAGTAAAAACAATTTGAGATTTGGCAAACATTTTGTGTTTATCTGTAAAGTTGTTTTAAACCTGTTTGTTATGTATCCCAGGCAGGTTTATTCTTTGGTAAAATTCATTATTTTTAAGAATAACGGTATGAATTCCAAACTCTGGGAAACTTTTATATTGCATTAAGAGACACCAAGGAGAGTTTGTTAATCTGTTTCTTCTAGATCATGTGAGACAGAACCAAATATTTGCCTCAAGCTGGAGAAACCCTGGCTTGTTATCCTAGAGCCCAACCAGGCTAGAAGAAGGAAGTTTCCTTCCACATCTATTTTCAGCCCAGGAAAGGTCAAGTTCAGCCCCTAGAGCTACCTTACATCAGTTTAAATCCGGAGACTGATATGACAAACTTGTAGGCTTATCTGGCTGGCAGGACCCAGTCATTCTAGTTCCAAGGATCTGAAAATCTTATCACATAGTACAGACACTGAATTAAGCATCTAAGAATTATTCAGTGTCACTCAGGTAAATCTGAATGATATCTTCTTGGGACTCTTTCACTTAAGGAGTTCCAGATAAGGTGTGTGTTTGACATTCAGAAGAGAGCAATCTAGACTCCAATCCTGAGCAGTTTGAAGAAGCTCCCATTGGCTGCCTGATGCTAATGGGAAATTCATGTTGTCAGTTTGACGGAAAGAGAAGATCAGATATGTCCAGGCAGATAGGGGATCCAGAGTGAACCCTTGAAGAGCTAGAGTTGCCGTAGGCATCTAGGACCTCAAACCTTCTCCCAGCTAGATGACACTGAGCCTCTTGGAATGTTATTGGTGGATACCCAGTCAATTCCTTGGAATGACCTTATGAATAGTGACAGATCTGGAACATGTAATCATGATTTCTAACCACCCTTTGAGAAAGTCTGTGATGATACTTGTGTGTGTAAATGAAAAAATGAACAGGTATTGGGATCTGAGAACATTATTGAAGAGAGTTTTTTAGATATTCTGGAGAAAGAGAGGGTTATTACCTGGGCCTTCTTTATTAAACTCCCAAACTACAGGCAAAACACTGAACCATGTATATTGGCAAGGATCCCCTGAAAATCTATACTTCAAGGGGTTGATGGCTGGCTCAGCTTCAAAGAAGGGCAGAGGGAGGAGGTAAGTCAATTAAAATGTATTTAATACTTACTTGATTCAAGCACTGTGCTAGGTAAGCCTCACAACTTTGTCAAGTCTTCATCATAAAGAAGAAAAGGAGGAAAACAGCAGTTTATTACTATAATAGCAACAATAAACAAAATCACTTACGATGTAAAAGGAGATAAAAATAAGTAAATTACACTCAATCTTTTAAACATACTCTTGGATCAGGGATTTTATAAACTCATATCATTTTCCTCCTGTCTGTTACTTTAGGTCTTAAGATGAGATTGAGACTACCTATGTAAATCCTGCAGATCTCAGTGAAGTTTCCATGGGGACTTTGCTCACTTTTTTGCAATAGGGGGTAGCTTACTGAGCCTAGAGAAATGCCGCCAGTGTGTCAGAAGTCTGAGAATTCCAAGGGCAAAGATATGAAGTCTTACATGGGGAACTGAGAGAGACTGGTTTAGTGACATTTAAAAAACTTAACTGGTATCAAAGTTAACAGGGTTGGATGAGTCCTGTTCTGACAGATTATTTGATTGAGTGCTATATGATATTTTAGAATGGAAGTCCTAACTGACCAAACTTGACTGATATTACTCTATCCTTATCAGTAAAGCTTCATGCTCAAGACTTACTGTATGTGTGTTGGATATAGCAGTGCATAGGTAAGTAGACTGGATCAGGGCCTGGGCAGAAGAAAGTGTGAATTTCATAGACACCCTCACTTAGGGTTTTTGATTCTGAATGGGATGGGTATGCTGAACTGGAAAACAAAGTCACCAGAAGTAAGAACTACATCCTTCCACTTGGTCATAAATTCTGTTGTGATGTTAGTGCAGAGCCTATTGTACTGACATCTTTATTGCCATCAGCAGGAATAATGAGAGACATTAGACTGTGGACTTTGAAATTGACCTATCTTAACATTTGCAAAAAGGTGGAGAACTTCAAACTTCAGTTCCTGAACACGTCAAGCTCAGTCTTCATACACAAAATGGACAATGTGAAAGCTTTAATTGTTACTCTCTGGCTCATGAATCCAATAAGGGTTTCTGTCATCATAATAGATGCTATTATCTGAAAAACTTAACATCACTGAAACTAAATTTCTTATTTTTTGTAATTTTCTTCTGCTGCATGATAATAAACCATCAGATCAGTTTAACTGAACGTCAACATTAAGGCAGTGTTAGTACGAAAGAACTTGTAAACCTGGTGATCTGGAGAGTCTGCCATTTTTTTTCTGATGTGGTTGAATACATCATCTCTCCCAACTGCGCTGATCACATTTTAGATTTAGGCCTCATTTACATAGTACATAAGCATGCAGAAAATATACCAAAGGTCAAATGAACACATCAAGAGTAAAATAGAAGAAATCCCTCAAATCATTATTTTATTCATTTTACTTGTCTTTTTTTGAATCTAATTAGAGTGCTAGCTAAGCCACCAAATAACTTTTTCTCAGAAGTACTTTAAAATAGAAACACACCCAGTATACAATAGCTAACCCAGTTACTTTCATTCATTGCCTATTTGTAAACTATTCACAGATTTCCATTTCAAGAGTATATTTCCTAGTGTTTCTGGGCAGTTCTTTGGGAGATCTTTCAAAATGAGCATGTTGTTTCAGAGCATTTATAACTACCATCTTATAGAAAATGAAATCTGCTCAAGATTTTAGCCATCCTTATTATTAACAAACACAGTACTGATGTTAAATCAATTGTGGTTCCTTTTTAAAAGCTGCCCTACATTTTCCTTGTATATGTTTTTTAACAATTTTCTGTCCATCTCTTGATATCATTTGTTAGTGACAAGAAGGTTAATAAAAATTTCTACATTTAAGCAAACAAATTAAAATATTTAGTAATTACCAGAGATTCCAACATTTTTGCCAACTGGAAAAAGAGAGAAGCCAGGGGAAAGAATATTTTAAGAGCAAATCCTTAGGCAACTGGTGACAAAATCCTTGTCCTTGAAGCTTATATAAATAACTTTCCAGTGTTTTTTTAACCTTTTCTCTCCCCTCCCCAGTCCCCTCAGCAATGAGGCATGTCACTCCACTTGTTCACATCCATCTTTTTTTATTGATGTCCACTTTGGTGTCTGTACAGGTCATCAATTTTGCTGCCTCTTAGGCAGCCAGTGGGAATGTACAAGTTAAGTCACTGGACTTTGTGTGTCAGGCTTGGGGAGGAGGGAAAGGGAGGAAGTGTCAGCTTTCTTTAGCACTAACAGTCCCAATCAGATACTGGCACTGGGCCTCATAAATCTTGTGGATGACCCAGGTGAACCCTGAGGCTCAGCGCTCACTGAAAACTGATCAGGCCTCTGCTTAGTTTAACAGGTCGTTCTCAGTGACAAGTGAAGGGTTCAACAAATGCACAAAACAGATATATATTAGTTGAAAAACTAATGGCTTTTAAAAGAATGTTTGACAATTGTTTAAGGCTGTCTGTAGATCCATTATACTGATAAACGACCAACATGGTGTATACTAAAGTGGAGCCGGTTAGGAGGATATCAACTTAAAGTTGGGGTTTTCTTTCTCTCTTCTTTTTTCTTTTATTTCTCTTTTGGTCATCTGGGTGTGAACTCCAGGAGCAACACATCCAGGAAATGTAGGAAAATACCTGTGCTGCATAGATCTAACCTTGCAGTCCAAGTAGAATTAAAAAGATTCTGAGACTGCCCTCAGTGACCTGCAATTGACCGCTTGAACTTCGAAGTTAGGGTCAGTTGGGGCCCAGAATAAGAGGTCAAAAGCTGGTCAGCTTTCCCTAGCCCTAACATGCTGATAGGAAGACTTTATTGCTGTGATTTATGCAATTTGCCGAGACAGGTTAAGGAGACCTTAAAACACACCACAGGGCTCACTTGTACAGGGACACCCTCTTCTTGAAAAATAAATTTTGATTGTCCAGCTGAAATCTCTTGGGGATATGCCTTGAAGTATTTTACCCTCTGTGTCTACAGATTCATTCCCACACTCGACCCCTGAATGTGACAGGGTTAGTGTTTCCAGATTTATTTAAACAATACAAATGCACCAAATGAAGCACTTTCAAACCTGATTAATTGCAAAGGCAGAATAACTATTGGTAATGAATTTTTTGGGGGAGCAGTAAACTCCTTTAAAAGTTAACTCTTAAATCAGTTGCTTCAGAGGTCCAAACATTAATAATAAAATCTTATTACACATACTTAATATTTAATACTACAATACTTAAACCATTCCAAATGAAAAATTTCAAGATTCAGGTTTGTCTTCAAAATTTGGTTCTTGTGAACTATTATAATTGATACATTTTCAAGCTTTTTTTGGTATAATAGAGATACAAATTTTTCTGTTTTTATTGAGAATAAATTTTAGGACCCTTAAAAATAAGTTTCTTTTCCTAGTCTGTGCCTACTGGAGTCAGAAACAGATCATGATTTCCACTTTTATAGCAATTTGCAAGATGTGGTTTCCATTCTTTGTTTAGCTTCCCCATTTATAGCAAACCAACAATGATGATCTGGTTTTTGTGATACAAGTCGTGGTATAGCCATGAATGTCAGTTTTACTCAGGCTGAAAGCAAAAAAAATTGAACTCAGGTCTTTTACGAATGAAAAGCTACTTGGTGCTATAAACCTTTAAGCCACCTCTCTGCCTTTTTACAGGGCATTTAGTGCTTCTGGGTGCATGTGCCTCCATAACTCAAATTGGCTCTGATCTAATAAATGCAATTCACAAGGTATTAGTCTATAATGTGGTCTAATTTCGTTTGGTAAATGAGAGAAAAAGGTAAAATTGTGAAAGATATTCACTTTGAAATATGGCTAGTCTGTAACATTCAGCAGCAAATTTCCATAAAGGTTTTAAAGATACAATTTAAAAAGGAAGTATGTGTGCCCCAAATATGTGTTTGCATGCTGGATTGGATGACTCACTAGACACTCTATCAGTTTGTTGGGTAAATAATAACCAATCAAGTTTGGTTGGATTTGAATCAATTTGTATAAGAAGTTTATGACAGGACAAGCTTAAAGGTTATAAATTAACAAATGTGTGGAAAAAATGTTCTGCACAAATATAATTTACCTGATTAACCTCAAGACCTCTCTGTTTTGTCAAGGTCACAATGATTTTTTCTTTCCCCCTCTTAACACTGCCCAACGATGTATTTTCTTGGATACAGGGCCTAGCAGTAAAAGACACATCTCTAATGTGCCTTGAAAAACTTCTTACGAATGTTCTTTGAAAACTACACAATATTCTCTTTTGGGAGGATGAAGGGGTGGAGGGATGGAAAAGACCCACTATCTTGCATCTTTTTACTATAATTCTTTGCCTATGGTGGTGGAAAGCCTACCTGTCATCTAGGTTAGGGATATGAGTGAAGTCTGTTAAGGATCGCTCAAGATAAATTAAGGAAGGGACAAGAAGCTTCAAGCAGGGACTCTCCCTTCTGATCGAACTCATAACCTTTGTCTTCTCAGCAGCACAATTGTCTTTTACCAGTGGGTTCACGCACTTTAGTGTGGCTAAAATATTGTTTTCCTGCTGCATTTAATCTGTTGTAAAAAGGGTATCTTCATTCTTGAACAATAAAAATTAAAGCTAATGTTCCCAGTTCACTGTAAATAGCTTTTTGAAAACTTAGTTAATTAAATCTTCCATTATGAAGTATTTTCTATTACTAGAAGAAATTAAAAGTAGATAAGAGCGCAGGACAGCCATTATTGAGGTTACTGAAGATCCAAAGAGATGTTGTATTGTGAGAATGATTCCAGAGAAAGTCTGTGATTAAGCAAATCTCTAAAGAAATGTAAGTTTGCCATACCAAAAATCACTATTGATCGATTGGTATTTTTGAAAGCTCTGGCATCAATCAATGAGTAATTTTATCTTTTGCCCTTGGTACTAACTGTTGATTGATTCATGGATGACTTTGTTAAAAAATAAGCAGATTAATATTGAAAACTTGGTAGTAAGTAATAAATTATTACTTATTAATCTAGTTTGGTATATAGTACAGCCCTCTTTGGGCAGTTCAATCACCCTCATTCTACATGGACTAAACCTACTCGACTTTTTGTGTTATTCCTTTAATTCATGCCAACTCAGTCTGCAGGATTTCCTTATTACTTTTGCTCAAAATGTATATTGGTGAGTCTTTGAGAAAATGAATGCTTTCCATTGCTTTACTTGGGGTTTGTCTCTCTTTGGGTTGAAAATTAAAATAGAAAAATATGATCTTGATTTCTTATTATCACCAACAGTTTTTGCAATTTCAAGCATGTCAATTTTAGGTATTGTGGCAAAATGCTACCTCAAACAACATAGAAGTTCTGTTTTTTCCGGAGAGCAAGATAACCTTACGGAGAGAAAATGGTTGTCATCTTAGTCTGCCCTGAAGCACCACTGGCAATAATTGGCGATTGTGTTCCAGACCTGAGACACAGCAAGCTGCTCACTCCTATGCTCGGCAATTGGCTTTATTCAACAGCTTCAGGTCACCAGCAAGGTCTGGGAGGATTGCCTCTATGGATGCCTTAGGAATAATTTTACCCTCTGTGTATTTCTCAGCTCTGCTGTTCTAGCATCTCATATTTAACTTATCTCAGGGAGTCTTTGTCTAACAAAGAAAAAAGTGTTTAAATTAATAGGAGGTTAATTTTCCTTGAAAACCAATGTAATAATTACAATAGAAATATTTCTATTAACATACTCAGTTCAACATTTTGAAGGCCTATAATCACAAAGAGGATAACTTCATTCTTTCTTTATGCAACCCAGATAATATATTGATATACCTTTCATCATTTTGTTTCAGTGAAAATAAGAACCAATATATTAATAGTAAGGCTTCACTGTGAATATTCTACTCAGTGTTTTTATCTAAATTCACTCTTTTAAACCTCATAATAATACTATTATCTCCATTGAACAGATGAGGAAACTGAGGTGCAGAGACCGTAAAACTCAAGGACAGTGGTAATGGTGTTGAGATCCTGTGCTCATGAACATGCTACACCATATCAACTAATTAATGTAATTGATTAAACTGGGGCAACTCTAGGCAAAATTATGCAGTAGAAAACTACTTGACATTTTTAGTGTCCTCTTCTGGTACTCTCTTATATTCAGGAGCAGTCTTTTCCCCATCCATTTATGTGTCTTCCATTTATACTTTATCTGCAAGAAAGAATGTAGTATTCATCTTTTACATATTGACTAAATCCATTCACACTAATATGATACCTTTTTCTAAGTAATTTACATTTGTGTATTCATTCCTTTCACATATAGCTATTGAGGCTTTATTTTGTTCCAGAAACTACTCCTCCCTTTTTTTTTCTGTTCTGTCCTTCCTTCCTTCTTTCCTTTCTTCTCTCCTTGTCTCCCTTCCACTTTCCTTAGCTCCCTTTCTTCTTTCCTAAAAATGTCTGTGCCTCAGCAAACAGATGAAGGAGATGGAAGGTCTTTTTGTGGCTTTTGAAATTTTGCTAAGCCACACACTGGCCTCAAAATGAACCTTCTCTAACTATTTTGGAGAGAGGGAAGCCTAAAGGGTCAGCACATCACTCACTCCTCCAGGACCAGAGAGTCCTAATCCCTGGGAGAAGCTTAAAACAATGCATGGAGACCTATCTGAAGCCTTTACTAACTCCTCTGGATTTTAGAGGCTCAGATTCATAGATGTAGGCAGGCAAGCAAGCATTTCATTCAAAGTGCACAAAGTACAATGATCTCTAGTCATAAGCTGGTAGAGCATGCACCCTAACATTTTAAGGGGAAAGACAACAGTGGTTCTTTTGGTTGATGTGATAGGGTATTTGAGTTTTGCCTTTAGCTTTGCCTTTTATATGCAAGGTTGCAAATGAAAAATTAATTGAAACTATAATATTTTACCAAAAATTTTATGGCAACTATTCAGAACATGAATGAATTCATTTAAAATAATTCCATGTTTGCAACAAGATTTGTGCTTTTAATGAATGTAGTCTAAACCATGGGTTTAATGCAGAATCAAGTCAGTTAAACTTCATGCTTTTTCTAGCCCTGTTGTAAATGTTTTTTATAGTTCTAATGCTTAAGGGACTTTTGTCAAACTTTTTGGTGACAACTAGATAAAAAAGAAAACCAGTTATTTGGCTCTATTTCTCTCCAGAGCTGGCAGTGAACAAGCATTGCAGAATGCAATTGGCAGAGCCAAATACACACAAAGACAATGTAATAACATTTCAAATGAACAATTCCATAGGGTTCTTTGTTGAAAGTGTTATCTTGTCTCCTTTTAGTGATTTAGTGTTTTTTTTTTTTCTAGATTCCATTCCAGAGCTTACAAAAAATCAGACCTATAAATAAGAAGACAAAAACACAATGTTTTATACATATCTTAACCACCAGAATACATCCAGGGAAAAGGCTAAAATAATAAAAAAAAATAAAATTGCAATTTGTTGAAATGCTACTTTTTGTGACTTTTCAGTGTTTAACCTATGTTTTTATACCCACATTTATTCCGGAAATGTTTTAAGTTTCCTCAATAGCAAAAAGCAAAAGCAGCATAATATCATAAATTTAAAAGTTGCCACGAAAAAGGAATAACAAAATTGAACATGAAATAGAATAAAAATGACTAAAGAAGATGAGTACGTGAAAAGATGCACAACAACTTTTAGGGAAATTTAAGTTAAAAGTTTTGGAGAAATTTAAATTAAGACCTCAGCGAGATGCTACTGCACACCTATTAGGATGACTTAAATTAAAATACTGACAATACTGAGTGCTGGCCAGAATGTGGAGCAAATGGGATTCTTGCACATTGCTGGTAAGAATACAAATGGTACATCCACTCTGGAAAACAGTTTGACAATTTCTTATAAAGTCAAACATATATCTACCATTTGAGTTAGGAATACCACTCCTGATGCTTACTCTATGCAAATGAAATTTTATGTTGACACAATGCGTGTATATGAATGTTTATAGCAGTTCTATCCCTTACTGCCCAAACTAAAAATAATCCAATGCCTTCCAATGAGTGAATGGATAAACAAACTGTAATGCACTCATACCACGGAACACTAAAAGGGAATAGGCTACTGATACATGCAATAATTTGGATGAATCTAAAAAAATGACATGCTGAGTAAAAGAGGTCAGTCTTTAAAGGGTACATACTGTATGCATCAATTTTTATGGCATTCTTGAAAAAACAAACTACAGTGATGGAGAATAGCAGAGGTTGCAGGAGTTGCAGTGGAGAAAGAGTGTAACTAGAAAGGATAGAATGAAGAGGCTTTTGGTAATGACAAAACTCTTGTATCCTGATTGTGATGGTGGTCACACAAATTGATATATGTGTTAAGACACATTAAATTGCATACCAAATTAAAAAAATAAAATAACTAAAGATGTAGGTTTTTAAATCTGGCTCTAGGTTTTCTAATGGGTAAAAGGGAATTTGTTGAGTTATGCAATTTACAAGACACATAATGGAGAAGAAAACATTGGATGCACTGAGGAATTCAACTACTATGTATGTTGATAAAAGATGTAACTTTGCAAAGAAAACAATGCATGATGCAAAGGATAAAGTCCTGTGTGAATAATAATAAGTATCACCAAAATGTTTCTTTTTGGGTCCCTCAATGTAGGCAGATGGCATCATAACAAAACACAGTAAAGTTAATTTGAGGTGTATCAACTCTACATACTCTACAAAAAGATTTTTTTTAAATTTTGCCCATTCCAGAGCATATACTCCAGAACATACTTTCTAAAAATATATGTTTATTATATATCATTTAATATAAATTTTATATATTAGTTTACCTCCCAAATTATATATAAGGACTACTTTTAATAATTATAAGCATAAAACAATGTTAAGGAAGAAGATGCAAAGTGTGAGCATTAATTCACAAAGATAAAATTAGTTTTGTGGCATCTGTAACATCTCATTGCAATCATACTTTGTGTGTGGGAGTAAAATATCACTTTTCAACAGTATTTTAATGTCATAAGGTTTAAATAAGAGTGTGATGTTATACACATATAAGTGATACATAGTCAATCAAAGTTAATAATTTAAATTCCCTATTCAGTCACTTCTGTTTAAAAAAACTTAATTTACAAGTTTAGTCCTGGAAAAACACAACAATAAAATATAATATATTTTACACATTAAATGCTTTTCCTCGTGTTTTGGTTATATGGGACAGAAGAGAAAACCTGTCTGGTTAATATTTGACATTAACTAAGTCATGAATGTCATTAACTGCCATAAATGTGTGTGTATATTTGTTTGTTGGCATGCCTGGGAAAATTCAGCATAGTATTTCACTAACATTATTAGAAGCAGCATTGCTCTAGACTAAATCGTTCCTAATCTCTTGGAATTATCAAAGAGATAATGGGAAACTCAGAAGAGGTACGTTATACTACAATAGCAAAGCTTTGTATTGTTGAATGCTTCAGTATAGATCACTGCTATTTTACCTATTACATTTGAAATTTTGTAACCTTCCTTACAAAATCCTTACATATCTCAAAGATGAGCTTTCTCCAACTCTGCTGAATCTTTTCTAGGCAGCAATTTACCAACTCAGGTCATTCTGATTCTAATGGGTTGGGAGTTCTGCCTACCCAATGCCATTTTGTTTAAGGTTTATTGCTAATTATGGCATTCCTTAAAAAAAACCCAAAACTTAAATTTCATCACTTTTTTGGGGGAGTCTAACCATAAGCCCTATTTGCCAATATGCCCTAAATATATCATAACTTTTTGTCCTTTTAAAAAAGTTTTTAATTTTTAATTTTTGTGAGTACACAGAAGGTGTATATATTTATAGAGCACATGAGACGTTTTGATACAGGAATTCAATGTGAAATAATCACATCATGGAGAATGGGGTATCCAGGCTCTCAAGCATTTATTCTTTGTGTTACAAACAGTCTGATTATACTCTTTCAATTATTTTTAAAAGTAAAATTAAGTTATTATTGACTATATTTTCCCTGTTGTGCTATCAAATAGTAGGTTTATTCATTCTTTCTAATTACATTTTTCGTACCCATTAATCATCCCCACCTTCCCCTCAACTGAGCCCCCATTACCCTTCCCAGCCTCTGGTAACTATCTTATTCTCTGTGTCCACGAGTTCAATTGTTTTGATTTTTAGATCTCACAAATAAATAAGAACATGCTATGTTCGTCTTTCTGTGCCTGGCTTATTTCATTTAACATAATGAACTCCAGTTCCATCCATGTTGTTGCAAATGACAGGATCTCATTCTTTTTATGGCTGAATAGTATTCCATTGTGTATACATACCACATTTTCTTTATCCATTCATCTGTTTATGAGTGCTGAGGTTGCTTCCAAACCTTAACTATTGTGAACAGTGCTACAACAAACGTAGGAATGCAGATAACTCTTTATTATACTGCTTTCCTTTTTTGGGGGTATATACCCAGCAGTGGAATTGCTGGATCGTATGGTAATTCTGTTTTTAGTTTTTTAAGAAACCTCCAAAGTGTTCTCCATAGTAGTTGAACTAATTTACATTTCCACTAACAATGTATGAGGGTTCTCTTTCCTCTACATCCTTGCCAGCATTCTTTGTTGCCTGTCTTTTGGATATACACTATTTTAACTGAGGTGATATTATATCTCATTATAGCATTGATTTGCATTTCTCAGATGATCAATGATGTTGAGTGCCTTTTCATATGTGTGTTTTTCATTTGTATGTCTTATTTTGAAAAATGTCTATTCACATCTTTTGCCCATTTTTAATCAGATTATTAGATTTTTTTTTCCCATAGAGTTATTTGAGCTCTTTATATATTCTGGTTATTAATCCCTTGTCAGAAGGGGAGTTTCTAAATATTTTCTCCCATTCCATGGGTTGTCTCTTTGTTGATTGTTTCCTTTGCTGTGCAGAAGGTTTTTCTTGATGTGGTCCCATTTGTTCATTTTTGCTTTGGCTGCCTGCGCTTGTGGGGTATTGCTCAATAAGTTTTTGCCCAGACCAATATCCTAGAGAGTTTTATCAATGTTTTCTTGTAGTAATTTCATGGTTTGAGGTCTTAGAGTTAGTCTTTAATCTATTTCGATTTGATATTTTTTGTATGGTGAGAGATAGGGGTCTAGTTTCACTCTTCTGCATATGCATATTCAGTTTTCATAGCACCATTTATTGAAGAGACTGTCTTTTTTCCAGACTATGCTCTTTTTGTCTTATTGACATCTTTTTATAGTCAGCAAATTCTTTCCCAAGAGGAAATTGGACACAACTCTTTCAGTTTATATGTGTGCCTTTTGATATTCTGAAGAAATCATGTCGCCTTGAGGCCTAATGTCAAGTTACTTACATAAAGAATAATTTTGTGATCCAGTGTGGGTCAGTATGAAATAAAATGATGGCTGTTTCATATTTCATGACAATGACAATTCAAGATGAATGGCAATCTAGTTGTCAAACTCAATGAACATAATGAACATATTCCCCAAAATATATAAAGCATGTGATAACTAAGCCAGGAATACAATGTTTGTAAATTGTGTCAAGGAGACACATCTTATTGATTACATTTTATCTTACTTTACACCAGTTTAAAAGCCTTTAGGTTTTCTTTATTGCCCTAAGGAGAAAACTCTAAATTCTTAGGATGGCATAAAGTTCCCTCTAGTATTTGTGTCCTAGTTATTTTTATAGTCCAACACCTTACTTGCCTATACATACCCCATGATATAGTTGTCTACACTATGTGAAGTGGCTGTTTGTGTGTGTAGTTCTATCAGCCTGAAACATTTCTCCTCCCTGTGTGGTGGGTAAACTCTTCAAAGTCCATCAGAACTGGTCACTTAGGTCATTTCTATGAAGACTTCTTGTTTTAAAGTAGACTTAGGTCCACAGGATGCTGTGTCCAACCCTAAAGAGAAGCTGTAACATTGTTTTCAATCATTCATTTATTTGCCAGTTGCCTCCATCTTACTGAATTTTTGGAGAAAACTTTTGTATCATCTGACCTTATAAGACTGGTATATAGTTGATTTTCAATAAATACTTGTTGACTGAACTAAATGTGTGTGGCAGTGGTAATGGTGGGAGGGGATTGCATTCAAGGCTGGGAAGAGGAAAGGTACACACAAAACAGCTTTCCCTCTGAGGACTAATTTGAGAAAACTCAATACACAACTGTGAGAAAGATATTGCAGACAAGACTATTGACTGGGATTTATGAACTGTGCCCAGAGAACAGCAGGATTTTTAAGGCTCTATGGACGTAAGTGTTCCATAATGTTTTAGAAGTGAAAACAAAAGAATTGGGAATTACTAAGATGTCCACACCTTTCAGTGTGAGTCTTAATTTACCCATTACACTTTTTAAAAAACCCAATTTAAACTGAAAAACTGCTATAAAATTTCTCTGTGACCTTGGGAAAGTCATTTAACAAGACCAGGCCTCAAAATGCTCATCAAAGAAATGAAAAGGATTTAGTATTCACACCAAAACAATATTTTGTTCTTCAGTGACATCTTAATAGATTAACAGAAGCCATATTTTACAGGATTAACACATAGAATCTGACTTCTTTCCCTGACTTTATTGATGGGTTGCTCAATAATCTCCCTACCCAACTTGTTTTCTCTCATCAGCTTGCTACAATATTTAAAATTCCCACCAGGACCTTCTTGAGTTCAGGATTATCTCTAGAATGCCTTCTTTAAAATGCAAACAAATTATCTAGAGGATAGATACATAAACTCATTAATACATATTCAATATGGATTAGTGATCTTTAAAACTTAAATCTGATCGGGTCACTACCTGACTTAAAATCTTTCAACAGCTTCCCAGTGGGCTTAGAATAAAGACAAACTGCTTAATGCGGGCTCTGAGCCCCAGCACATTCAATTCCATCTCCCTGCTCACCTCTCCAGCCTCATCCCCACTGTTCTCCTCCTGCTCTGTGAGCTCCAGCCACTCTGCCTTCTTTCAATCTCCGGCAGTCACCCTGCTTCCACCTGCTGCAGGAATCTTATATTTGCTGTGCCCTTCCCCTGAAATATTTTTCTGTAGTTTACCTACTTAGTGCCTATAAATCTTTCATTTCTCACTTAATTGCTGCCTTTTCAGGGCAGTGTTCCCTGACCTAATTTATGACGTCAAGTTCTCCTAAACTGGACTCCCCTAGCACCATGCACCTCCGTTTCCTTGTCTTCAGAGTCCTCCTTCCACAATTATCAGATTGCTGACTGCCTTCCTCACTAGATTGTAAACTCCTTGAAGACAGGAATTACATCTGTTCCTTACTGCCTATCATGATGCTTATGCCCTTCATAAATATTTGTTGAATGAATGAATACAGGATTAAATGAATGAATATATAAATATATCATTCAGATTAGTCAGCTCTGAGATTTAAAGCATGGAACTTTGTGGAATAAGATTTAAGACAAATTAAAAGCCAGTCTTCCCAGTGAAAGATCCCAGATTCCCCACTCGTCCTTTAGGCTGTTTCTCCTCTTCCCTCTTCTCCTTCTTCTTCACTTCCTTTCAGCCATGCTGACGTCCTTGTGGTTCCTGGAACACACCAAGCATTCCCTGATCTTAGGGTCTGGGGCATAGGTCATTTCCTCATAGGAACTGTCCTCCAGGAGTCTGCACGGCTAACTTCTTTACTCAGAAGCCATCTTCTCAGTGAAGCCTATCTTGACCATCCTGTTTGAAAGTACAATCCTTTCTCTACTTGCCACCCCTTGCCAATAACTCACCTTCTTTACCATGCTTTATTTTTTTCCCTCATAGCCATATTATCTTCTAACATCTCATACAATTTACTTGTTTATTATATTTATTTACTGTTTCCCATCTTAGAATGTAAGCTTCTGGAGGCCAGGGATCTCTGTTTGGTTCATTGATATACCCACATACCTGACTGGAACAATACCTAACCACATAGAGTGGGTGCTCAACAAATATTTGTTGAATGAATGAAGGGAAGGCCATGGGCAGGAACCTCATCCAGATGAAGTGTACAGTGAAAAATACCAGGCAATAAGCAGCCCCAGTGGAGAGCAGCAGGAAGGAGGCAGGGTTTTACAAACAGTCATCTGCTTCTCCATTTTGCATTAGGCCCAACCCTACTTTTTATTTAATGAACATAGTGAAAGATTCTAATCTACTCCAAAATAATTTATATAATAGATAGGCTTATGGGCATGACCACGCTTCTGACAAATGAGAGATTTCTGCCTTTGAGTTCTGCTGTGTAAACATGACAGATGGTTATATAAACATAGTACTTAAGAACTGTATTTGGCAAAGGAGCAAGAAATATTCTTACAATGACATTCTGCACTTTTCTTTACAAGAACCAGAAAATTGTATAAAGACATGAAGTTCCTTTCCCTTAAATCTGTAAAAAGTGTCTATTACCGTGTTCACCCAAGTCAACCATATTTCCAAACTGTTCAAACTGTATTGCTCTTTCTGTAACTGGACAACAAAGGCTAATTTAATATTTAGAAAAATGTATTTAAGCTTTGATCTTTAATGTTGACTAATTATTTGATATTTCTTTAACTCCTGAAAATCTCAAGACTCATGAAGTACAACAAAGGAAGAAGAAAAATGCAAGTATCTTAAAAACAGTTTTTATTAATATTAATATATTGAAGTGGGAAATTTGCTGAAATTTTCTATTCAGTGGACAATTTTAACTGAGTTAGGTTTAAAACTTAATTATATCAGACTTAGAGGATGTTATCTAATTTTTGAGGTCAACCTTGAGATCATAAGGAAGATAATACAGACTTTATTCTCAAATACAGCTCCCAGGAATGTATCTAGCTTACGAATAAACAGATTAAGAAGGATCTTTTGTTTCTTCTGTTACTCTTGCTCTTTGAGTCAAGATTCAAAGATCATGATTTCTCTGCCTACACTTCCTCTAAGTTGCTTTTCTCCCAAAGGATGGTTTTATATGGTGGTACCCCTCCTACCCCTACCCACCCCCGAACCACCTTCAGCCCCTCATCTGTCTCCAGCCTTCAGTCTTTTCAAGACAATAAAAGGAAAAGAGAGCTAATTACACACAGTCCACACTCTGGCCTTCTTAATGAAATGATTTAGGTTACTGAAGTTCTCTCTATTAATGTTGTAGTTGTAAAAACTATGTGTATTTCATTAAAATTTCTTACGACTTTCGTTACATTGACATCGATATCTCATATTTTATAGGAATATTTCTAATTGATATCCATGATCTAGATATCAAGTACCTGGACAATGACATGTGTTCTGTAATAATGGCTATTTAAAGCAATAACTCAGAAAAGGACCAAACCAAACCAAACCAAACTGTGGGTAGGTGAGATCATGAGATATTTGGCTTGAATCTGAGAGTCACAAACCTTGTTATTTAAAAACTGGAAAAACTGGGAAAGCTTCGTTGTCTCCATGAATTTTAAAGAGTGCACAAGCTTAACCCACTGAACACAACTCTGAAATGTTTCTAATTCCCTTATTATCAAGGAAGGTAGACCAGAGAGTGCGGAGAGAATTTTACCTCAGGGAAATGTACCGCTGCACATTCTCAGTAACTGTATAGTCCATTTCTGCCTGTATGCTTGAAAATTAACAGCATGTTAACAGGACTATTGCCCACAGTTGTGACACTGTCTGCATAGGATTAGGCCATTAAATATTGATGGAGATAATTGTTCCTGCACTTGAACATCAGAAAGATGGAACTAAAAGTAGTTTAACTAGCATTTGCCTTTATGCTTGGTAAATAGAGGGCTGGATTTCAAAGTACAGAAGGATAAGTATTGCCATGTACTCAGCTCCATAGCCAAAGCATCATTGATCAGAAAGTGTGGTTTGTAAAAATGTTATAGTAAAAGTTAAATGAAACAATTCAGCTGAGCCTTGGTGAAATTTACTGGAATAGAATGCGATATAACTGTGCATTTAGAACATGCAAGCATGATTTCTTGCCATTTGTTGAATTATTTTTTATTTTAAAATGAAATTCACATGTGCTATGGGAAGAACTGCTGTTGTAGTTAGTGTATTTTATAATCTGGAAGATTTCTTATACTTTTATCAGATAATGCCTTAGGCGGGCCAACTGATTGAATAAAAGTCTCTAAGGCTTACTCTATTTTATTGCTGTGCCTTGAAATTGTTTGTCTTCCAAACTAGGTTTTTTCTTGAAAGATTGTGTCCTGTTCATCACCTTAACCTCAGTGCCTAGCACAGTGCTTAACACATCCTAGATAATCAATAAATATATGTCGAATGAATGTTTGTAATATCATCCATAACCTTGATATTGTTACACAGTCTTAGATATATCTCATCTGATGGAACTGAGTTTCACCAGATTTGAATGATGACACTGGAGTTTACATTATTGGTAAAAACAGGGATGTTGGCCACCAGCAGACTTGTTTTTGGATCTAGGCTCTATTATTTACTAACATGTGATTTGGAGCAGATTATTTACAATTTTTAACTCTTACTTTTTTTATTAGTAAAACGGGGATAATATTCCCTATCTCATAAAACTGTTTTGATAATTAAGTAATGTATTTAGAAGATCTATCCATAGTGCCCAGAACACCACAGCTTCTCAATGGCAAAAATTACTTTTAAAAATTGCATTCAAAAAGAATTTGAGCGATTTCAAGGATCTATCCAACGGGTCTGTCTTTTATCCAGAATGTGGTAAACAAGGAGAAAGAAAATAATGCAAGTGTCCTGAAAGCAAAATACTAGGGGATTATTTGTTTAATTAAAATGACTTTCAGTCTTATTTAAGTTGATCTTTATTTATTTATATATCTTTAATATTCTAAGCCTGTGTGGCATGAATCACTTGCTGGGTAAACTAAACATACCTAAAATTAAATCAAAATGTATCTCTGGATTTGGTTATAACCACTGTTATTATGGGCTGAATTTTATGCTTTTCCCTAACCCCCAAATTCATATGTTGAAGCCCAGTATCTAAGAAAATGACTGATTTGGATCCAGAGTTTGTAAAGAGGTTATTAAATTAAAATAAGGCTGCTAAGTGGGTCTTTATTCAATCTGATTTGTGTCCTCATAACAGCAGATTAGGACTCTCAGAAGAGACACAAGAGGCGTGGCCACACAGAGATAAAGATCATGTAGGGACTAAGTGAAAAGGCAGCCATCATAAGCCACAGAGAGAGGACTCAGAAGAAACCAACTCTGCTGACACCTTCATCTTGAAAGTCTAGCCTCTAGAACTGTGAAAAAATAAATACCTGCTGGTAAAATACCTGGACTGTGGTATTTTGTTAAGACAGCCCTAGCTAACTAACACAATTTTATACACTAAATAAAGTCCAATTCAATTTTAATTTTGTAGAAACTGAAACAAATAATTTAAAGATTTACTTAGTAAATTACTTCAGATTGGGATCAAATATATACATGATATATGAAAATGTAAGAAATGGATATTTAAATAAGTATACCAGTACATAAAAATTCTAGTGCCTGTTTTTGTTCTTTTTTTTTTGAAAGCCACTTATCCCAACAATAAAACTGATGCTCAAAATATTGTGGGACCTATCTTTATACTCTGTAATTATGCACTCAAGAAAATAAGTTTGACTATATTACGGTCACTCCATTTTTGTTTATTTGTTTATGTTATTCAGCTTATCATTTAAACATTTTTTCACTGCAATCATTACAAGTTTTGTTGTTTCTTAGCATTGAATCTACTCTCAACGGATGATGACTTTTCACCATGAACTTTGAAAACCGTTCCAAAGAAAACTTCAAAAAGGTTTTGAGTGCTTAGGATCAATGTCGATCCAGTGGGTACCTTGATGTTTTACCTCCTACAGTCTGAAGCTCTTGTACCCACTGGCATAATCTCCTGCATAGGTGTCCCTGGTGCTATTCTATTTCCTTTGGTAGCCTGCTGGGTGCATCTCCCTGATGCTGTGTTTCCCAGGGTTCACAGATTTATGGTGTCATTTGATTTTTGCTTTTCAAATATCTTGAAATATTTCTTTTGGCTGACCTTGTTTAGGTGTGCTTCATTTTAGCTGTCTGTCAACTAACTTCCCTGTGCAGGCTGTTTCTAAGCCTCCTTATGCCCATCCTTTGCTTTGGTTGTTACATCCTGCTCCCTTTCTCTTCAAATTTTACTTCCTTAGATTCAGTTATGTTACTTAAGCTGGTTAAAATTGCTCTTAGTTTCTGATACTATCAGTGCAGTGGAAGGGAGGCAACAGTGTGAGAGTTAAGTGAGGACCCTAAGGTTGGACTGTCTGAGTTCGAATCTCAGCTTTGCTTGTTGCCACTAACTGTGATTCATTTGACTACTTACCTTTCTGAGGCTCAGCTTCCTTCTTCTTAAAATGGTGTTTTCGGATACCTACATTATTGGTCATTGTGAGATTAAATGAGTTGATAAGTGCAAAGCGCTTAGCAGAGAGCTTGGCACACAGTAGGCCCTCAGGAAATGTTAACTGTTGCAATCATAGAATATCTGTTTCTAGGAAGTAACAATGTGCATGCCTCAGCAATGGCTGACTCCTGTGCAAAAAATGCATGCTGGAAATCCAGTTGCCTCTGAAAAGCTGTGAGTTGTTACTTTATTTCAGAAGCCACATGAAGATGAATTTCATGTCTCCTATCTTTGAGTGAGGCCAAAACCAAAAGCAGCTGGTTTTCACCCAAGAAAGTGACCCTGAAAATTATCATTGCACATTTCTCTCCCACTTTTGTTTCAAATTAGACTCCTCAAAGTCTCCACGTGGATAGGAGGCTATTTAATATTTCATTTGATCCCATTTTGATACTAGAAACATGTAGTCTTTGGGTGGGAGAAGCAGAAAGTAACCGAATAAATTTCAACAACCTTAATTTGGTTCAGCTCAAAACTACATCTGTAACATTTCCATTGAAGTTCCAACTTCTATCATTCCCAAAGAACAGGACAATGTGAACCCCAAAGGAACAAATTCATTAATACTAACTAGAAGTGCATTTTGGCATCTGTGAGATGAAGAATTACAAATTCAATTCATCTGGGCCATTTTTAAAAGTTCTTCTTACCTGCTGGTCTCAGGAAGGAAGGAGTCATCATTGCATGACATAAGAGAACACAAATACTGCGGTTGAAGCCCGTGGAGGTGCTCAGTGTGTCTGTCTTAACACATATTCATGGTGGGATGAGTCATATGCTCACTCATTTTTAGTTACATTTATTGACCAAGCTAAAAGTGTTACTTAAGACATATTAAAAACAGATGTTAAAGGCTAGACACCATTTTCTTTTAAAATTATTTTTAAAGGAAGGCTTAATGCATATTCATATTCAATTTTGTAATCCCTTTCATTTCAACTACACCAAATTTCTAGTGTCCATCCTAGAGAACCTCTGTAGAATTCGAAAAGCGACAGTTTTTACTTTGAACTTTTTTCTATGTAGATAGAGTTTCATTCACAACCAGATAAAGATATCTTTGTATCCTACTTATTGTAATAATAGACCGGATGGATTCTTGGTAAAACCTGAATATTTTTAAATGCTCTATATGTTCTAGCTCTAAATTGCATGTTTTAAGCATATTGCTTTGAAATCCTGAAAAAAATGCATACTGAATTTTGATGTGTTCTAAAACAGTCATGAAAATTAACATCTTCCCTCAGCCCAGGGCCAAACAGATTTTTTTGCAGGGCCAAATTAGAATCTGCCTACAGGCTTCAGATAAAAAAAGGTAGCAAGCAGGCAACTTTTTAAAGTCAGAAAAGGCAAAGTAATCTTACATGGCTATCTTTTTTGGTAATCTAAGTAGCTGGGGAAGGGAAAAATCTTTTAATTTAGCCGTAACCCTCTAGAGTATGTGGATGTTGGTTGATCTTTGCCAGGATTTAAACAGGCATAATGGTACTGTATATCCTTTAGGCAACTAATGGTTTTAATGGACCTATAAGTTACTGGGAGTAGAACTTACAAGGCATGTTAACTAGGTACTCTTTAAAAAAAATTTAAGATTCACATTTGAGTAGACTTAACTTATTATATGGAACTGGGAGGTCAGAAGCCAGAACCATAGATTACTGATTACAGATCACCATTTCTATCTGCTCTGAAATTCCATAGGTGAAACTAACAGCATGGACTACAACAGAAATTAGATTGAGTGCAATAGCAGAGAAGCAATCCAGATGACACCAGGAAAGGAAAGAGAGCATAGTGCAGTCCAGAAATAGAAGGTCTGGGAATAAGAGCATGTGAGCTTGGAGACTCTGTGATGCAGAAATGTGGATATAGATGCATAGAACCCAGGACCAGTTCGTTCAAGAGACATTTATGGGCACCAACTACACACCCAGAAGTATGCTAGATGTGGAGGGTCAAATACAAATAAGACAGTCTCTGTTCTCAAAGAGCTCAAAGTCTGTTGAAAGGACCATAAGAGGATGAAGGGAAAGCAACCTAGAAGAGCTAATATGAATAAGAATGAGCAAACATTTTTTGAGTGCTTAAGATGGCCCACTCACTATTTTCAGCCTATTAGTCTTTATTTTCAATTGTATAACAACTCAATAAGTTAGGAACATTTTTTATTTTCATCTTGCACTTAAGGGAACTGAGACTAGAAGAAGTTAAGTAACTTACCCAAGGTCACAAAGCTAACAATTGGTGCCACAGCCAAGAAAAGTAAAATAGAATAGGAGCAGAAAGAGAAGTCATTTTTATATATATATTGATCATTGATAGATACATATCATTGTATATGTCTCATTATATACATACTCACTCCTTCCACACATACTGTAAATATGCCTTATATGTTCCTGCTTCTCTAGTTTTTTTGTATGCCATTATCATACTTGAACCATACCTAATACATTTCTTCATTCTTTGTGTCTGTCCACCTGTGAAGATCAGCTTAAATTCTCCTTCATTTATGAGTCCTTCTCTGAAGACTCTTGATGGAAATGCTCTCTCCCCACTCTAAAACTTTATTACCTTTATTTTTGTTTGCTTATTCATGACATGTTATTTTATAGAGTGCACTATCGTTGCTTTTCTTGCGTGTAGCAATTTAGAAAGTATTTCCCCTCAGGTCTACACATATAAGGCATACTGTGTTTCTTGATGTATCAATGAATAGATTGAAGCAAGGAAGCCCCTGTCATTCAGGCACCATTGCTGCCTTATACCAATGTCTGATGTGCCATTGTTTCTCATGGTTTCATTATGATTTACAGTTCTAATCAGGGATTATAAATGAAGTCTACTCGACAGTCTTTTGCTGATAGAAACTCTTCTGGTAGAACTGACTTCCAGCATTCTGTACTGCTGGGTCTTTTGCTGGGTCTCTTCTTGGTTTACTCTATCTCACTTAACTGTTTTATATTCTTTTTAGTCTGGTGAATAACATCATACAAGGAGAAGCTGGAAAGAAATCAGCTAACCAGCCAGGATGTTTCCCTTGCAACAATATTTTATGATCCTTTACAAAGTTGCCAAAATGGGAATCATTCTTTTGCAGCTCTCTCATCAGATTATAGTTCTAATGCCTAGGGTGCTGGCCATGCCTAAAGCCAGAGATCCTTGGAGTAGATGGGACCTCTCTCTTCTCTGGAGCCCCAGATATGCCAGGGTTGCAGGATGGTCATTTTAACTGATAGAGTAAACAGTCTTTTCAGCTTCCTTTGAGTTAGTTCCCTGAGCAGCCACCTAGGAGTAGGATAAGCTCTAAGGGATTGGTAAAATACCCCAATTATTCTCCATCACACTCCCTTATTTCCTGTGCTGACAAAGTCAAATGACTCCACACAGACATCATGTTGGCTGCAATACCCACCCACTCCGCCCCCACTGGGGAGGCTGAGGCAGGAGAATCGCTTGAACCCAGGAGGTAGAGGCTGCAGTGAGCTGATATCATGCCACAACACTCCAGCCTGGTGACAGAGCGAGACTCCATCTCAAAAAAATAAAAAATAAAATAAATAAATAAATAAAATATCTCTTGAAGGGACTCTATTTGACTGAACTGGTAGTTCTATGTCTGACAATGCTCAGGCTAAATCTTTGTATTTTCTAAATTGCTTCAAGTCTTTAAGGAGTGAGTCCTAGGGGAAACCAGACTTCGAAATTCTCAGTCTAGCCAAATGGGGTTACACAAAAATATGAAATTGTGATTATGTTATTCTTGAGTGGGAGCTGGCTACATGTGAGATTATTTCTCTGGGAGTAGCCGGATTATGGATGTAGTGGACTGCAATAGAATCTCATGATTCGTTCAGTGAAGGCCAATACTCCAGGTGTGCCAACTGTGAAGGGGAGAGTTTCAGGATGAGAGTGCCCGTGATCCACTTTGTCAAGAAAGAGGTAGCACAAATCTTTCATTCATGGTTCCTGTGAGGTAAAGTGTGAGAAGTTTGAGAAAATGCATCTGTTAACCTTTTGTGTCTATGTGGCTTGTGAACACGCCCACTGGACTAAATGTTGAAGAAGGGGTAGGTTTCTGTGTTGCTGGTTCTATAAAATACAAGGATCTCTATGGTTTGTCTTAACTCATTTCCCCATGCAGTTGATAAATTATGCTTGCTAGTTATTGAGGGAAGAAAAATGTCCTCTTCAAAATTCTCTCTTCCGTAAAAAAGAGAATTTGTTGTGTATACAACAAGGCTTTATGGGATACATATAGGTTGTAAAATAGTTACTCTAGTGAAACAAATAAACATGTTCATCACTTTAAAATATCTCTTGTGGCTGGGTGTGGTGACTCACATCTGTAATCTCAGCACTTTGGGAGGCTGAGGTGGGTAGATCATGAGGTCAAGATATCGAGACCATCTTGACCAACATGGTGAAACCCTGTCTCTACTAAAAATACAAAAATTAGCTGGGCATGGTGGTGGGTGATTGTACTCCCAGCTATTCAGAAGGCTGAGTCAGGGGAATCGCTTGAACCCAGGAGGTGGAGGTTGCAGGGAGCCGGGATCGCGCCGCTGCACTCCAGCCTGGCCACAGAGCGAGACTCTGTCTCAAAATAAAATAAAATAAATTAAAACAAAAAAACATAAAAAAAATCTCTTGAAGGGGCTCTATTTGACTTAACTGGTAGTTCTATGTCTGACAATGCTCAGGTTAATGCTAAAAAAAAAAAAAAACTTAAAAAATAAATGCATAAGAGCAAAAGAGAGGAACATACATTCTCTCTTCCCCTCTCAATCACCCTCTCTGTCTTTTTAAGCAATGCCAGATGACATAGTGAGGAGTTGAACAGAGAAAATAGCCTTTAACATTTTGCAGTGACGTATATTAAGCATATTTACTTCATGCCATCTAATGTGTAAGGAGCCAAAGAAAGAAAAAAAAGTGAGGTACTGTTGCCACCCCAAGTCAAATGGAATGAGTAGAAGGAAAAGAAAAAGCCCATGAAAAGGATATGATAAGAAGACCAGAGAAAAGATTAATCAGAAATTATAATGAAAACGTAATCATGTGGGAAGAGTTTTCACAAAAGACTATACAAATTTAGGAAAAAATTTGTCCTTTTTAAAAGCTTTCAACAATTTATAAAATTGTATTTTTTTTTTTTACTCTCTAAAAGAAGCATGCCAATTTAATCCATTATGGTAGGACATGTGTTGTTTGTTAGCTTTTGTTTTTGTTTTTATGAGATAATGAATTGTACTCATCTCCCTTGTGATTTGGAGCATAAGGTTTCATATATGTGGGATGTAACAGTGGAATAGTAATATTAGCTGTTCTAAATAGAGATCATCCTAGCAATGTTGGTCTCATTAGCTCAAACAGATAAATCCCAATTCTAGAAACAGTGAAAGAAATCAAACAAGGAAATGAAGCTAAGCAAAATTCTATTGAGGTATTTTCTTTATGACAATTAATATTAATTCAGAGGGCTATAATAAACACTATATTGTTTCTACCAAATATCGTGATATGATTCCTTATCATGATAAATGGCTACAGATAGAGGTAGATATAAGTCAAATTTTACAGGTTTGAAATTTGAGAACAGAATGTATTATAAATAAATGTTTTCTAATGTAGTCCAAGCAAGACTTTTTCAATTATAATTTCAAAGAAAAATGGTTACTAATCAATCCCTTACAAACGCATTGACATATAAAATGTAAGTGGTAAATGTTATTAATTACCTTACCAAGCACTGCCTAAATCCAGTTCTTTGGAACTTACAAGATTTTCTCAAAACATTTAACAAAGCACACATACATTTAAGATTTGAGGTTTATGTTAGTGTTCATAGTATGGTATTGATGCTGCTCACTCATCATCAGTAATACATTAATTCATCCCTACATTCTTCATGCATTTAGTATAGAGATATAGACAAGGATAAGGCATAGTTCCAGATCTCAAGTAATCACAACCTTTCAGAGATGATGAAGTCACCACAGTTTTCGAGGAGCCCATTCCCTTTCATTATATATATTCAAAGTGTAGAGTGGTGGATAAAGGATAGAAGCCTTGGCTCTGAGTCCTTCTTCTACCAGTGCTCCTTCTTTTAGCTGTGCTCTAAGGAAAGCAGATTCCCATCAGTAAAATGAGATAGTAACCCAATTAATACTCATTGAGTTAAGAGAATTATGTGAACTAATACATGGGAATCACTTAGCACAGTTCCTGGCACACTCAAATTGTTTAAAAAATTTAACCTCTTATTATCATTACATTATTTGAATCTGGATAAGAATTCCTTTCTCTTTTTGCTCAGGAAAATGCCAAGCAATTTTTATGGATATACAGATCCTTGGTAGAAATACTGGAACCAAAACTTAGGTTTTGGTGCTAAATGATTTACATGCTCAGTATTTTTCTTTCTGCTACATTAGACCTCTTCTGAAATAGCTTAATTTTCATAAATTCCTGGAAAGAATAATGCTCATAATTAATATGGGAAAGGCATTCATGCAGTTCTCTCTAAATCTCCTTTTTTTTCTGGCCTGTTTTGCTAAATCTTCTATAAGAGCTACTAATTCTGTTCATTCACAGAAATATTTCTAATATTGCAGCATGATACTTGCAACTAAATGATTAATAATTCCAGAATAAATTATTCACTTTTTCTCAACCAATTATCACCACATTATGAACTCATCAACTTTAGACCCTTGATTAACTCTTACTTTGTAGCTATTAAACTTAGTTTCTTTAAAAAAAAAAACTTAAGAAAAAGATGTTAAGCATATACTAAAGCTTTGTCAGTTCTGTTTTCAGGCTACAGTATTTTTTTTAACTGCTATGTTATACACCCCATTGGAATCCATTACCGTGGCAGGTTTTTCTAGGCAAATAGCTCACCAGAGGGAAGTTTGGCTTTACGTTTTCTTCTTTCTGATTTAGTTTATTCTTTGGTTGCTAATTTGCATTTTTCTCTGAAGAAGATTAGAATTATAATACATATGCAAAAGCATACAGCAAGGAAAACAATCCCCTCCCCCAACTAAAAGTATGACCTTGGACAAATCACCAATTTCTGTCTCAGTTTAAACATCTATAAAAGGGGATAATAATTCCTATTGTAAAGCTCTGTTTTGCAGAAACAATGTGATGATGTGCTGGAGCTAGCCAATTGTTAATGGTTCAGGAATATTGCAAGCTAGTTGTTAAAACCTTGGTAGTTTAAAATTGGCCGTAGGGGTGTAGGGGTAGTATCTACACCATGGAAATTGACAAATGCTGCAAAGTAGAGTTTTTATTTTCCTTCCCAGACAGGGGGTTTACCAGCAGCACATCACGGAATAACACTTGTAAACCATTTAGCCAAGTTCCAGATCTGTATTAAGAATTCAAAATCTTAGTTCTTAGGAGTATGATTATGATGCTAATTCAGAAATCTGCATAGGAATGTTTTTTTTTCCCCCTATAGTTACCTCTCCAAAGGCTTGTACCAATTTATATCTTTATGCTAACAATATAGATGTCAAGATGTTTGTGTTACGAAATCTGCCTTTCAGTACTAGCTCAATAGAATAAATTTGAAGAATACGCAGTTTCATGGGAGAACACTTCTTATAAGTTGATAGCTAAGATGCTTTAATAAAAGAGAGATACAGAAATGCTACAGCCTGCAGGTTATTGTAAACTTCTTGTTTTGTTCTTCCTCTTCAGTGGTAGTGCAGGAAACATTTCATGAATTAATCTGGACTAATATAAAAAAATAAATATTTTCTAATCATAATGTAGGTCCTCAACTCTCTGTTCATCTTGTATCTTCTATTTCTTGTGTTTTTTCCATGCAATGAACTTTGCTTACCTGAAAGTAATGTGTGCTTGGAAATTATATACAAATGCAACATGTGTTTTTAATGACAGGGCCCATGGCTTTACTCTGAGAACATCCATATATCAAACATCGTTATGGCTTTATATGCCACTTGATCTGGACATTGGAAAAACAGGAGTCCAGGCAGAGCAGAAGGGTTTCACAAACCTTGCTTGTGCAAGTGATTAGAGGTGGCTGTTTGAATTCACATTTCATCTGGTGAACTCAGAAATGGGCCATACTTTTCATTAGGACTGTTTCTACGAGAAAGGTGTGGGAGTCTGCTACAGTCAGATAGCAGATGTTAGGGATAGAAAACTCTCCATTAAATATAAAATAGGATGTTTTATAGGATTTAGAGAACAAGAATTAAAATATGTTGAAGGGGCTAGGTGCGGTGGTTCATGCCTGTAATTCCAGCACTTTGGGAGGTCGAGGCACGTGGATCACCTGAGGTCAGGAGTTCGAAACCAGCCTAACATGGTGAAACCCTGTCTCTATTGAAAAAAAAAAAAAATTAGCCCGGCATGGTGGCAGTTGCCTGTAATCCCAGCTACTCAGGAGGCTGAGGCAGGAGAATTGCTGGAACCCAGGAGTTGCAGGTTGTAGTGAGCAGAGATTGAGCCATTGCACTCAAGCCTGGGCGACAAGAGTGAGACCCTGTCTTGAAAAAAATAAATAAATAAAATAAAATAAAATATGTTGAAGGAATACACTTACATATTTAGAGTCAATATTGACCAACAGGAAAATATGTTTTGACCAAGGCAATTTTATTTTTAATGAACATGTTCAGAAAAGTTACTGTTCAGATCCAGTTATATTTCCTTTATTTTCCTGTTATCTTATTGGTATATATTGTTTTGTCTTAAAAATATAATGGATGTACAAATTAAATAAATATGTATTGTATATACATATCCTCATATTATTTTTCTTGATTATAAATGTTTTATAAATCAATGTAAAAATTGAAGAAATAGAGCGATGTGCAAAGCATTGATGATTTTATCCCTCAAATACAACTACTGTTAAAATTTGGATAATAATCTTTTAGGCTTTTTAAAAAATTCATATAAATATAAACCCATATGAATGTAAGCATGCATATGTATGATTGTTCATTTGCTTGTTTGTGTATTTATTTTAAATATGGGGAAAACTTGCCTTTTTATTTAATATAGTGTAGTTATTTTTCCATGCCAGCACATGTAGACCTATTTCATTATTTTTAATCTTTATATATAATTTTGCTGCTTTCAAGCACCATAATTTGTGTAACTGATTTGTTGATGGAAATTTAGGAGTTTGTAATTATCAACATTAAAAATGATGGCCCTTCATATGTATATCTCTTCTCTATATCTATAAATAGTTGTATATTTGCGAATCCTTCTATAGAAAAAAATACCCAAAAGCAGATAGCTTTTTACCATTTAAAATTTTCAAAATGATACCACAATGGGCTACTGTTATTATGCCCATTTTATTGCTGAGCTAACTAAATAGTAAAAGGGTTAAATCACCTATACAAGGTCATGTAGCTAGTCAGTAGAAGACCCAGGCTGTGTCCCCAGACTGCACCTGCACAATCTGACTACAGAGCACTCTACTAAGCTGTTCCATTATTTCTGTCTCTTGGTATTATACTTATTCACATATTTTAACATTTATGAAATTGGAATCTGTCTCCTCATTGATGCCATCTTACAATTATTGTCAACCAGGAAACAACATGGCATTGATGTCTTTGCTGACATACGTGCACATTCCGTGGTTATTACTGATTCCGTGACTAGACATCTGTAACTCTTCAACAAAGCACGTAAGGACTGTTGAAAGCAGGAATATGCATCCTGGTTGTTGTTTAAAAAACTTCCACTGATATCTTCATTTAAATTAAAAAAAAACCTACCAGTAACAAAATTCATCAAATGGGTGTCAGAAGTCTGGAAGAAATCTCTATAAATGATGGTAGAGAATTCTACAAAGAAGTATTGCATCACCAACAGTCTTTCCAGAATAGTGGCTAACACTTGGCAGAAAAACATAGATATTCTTAACTCTGTGTCAAAAAAATGTTTAAGAAGAATTGGACCCCAAGTGTAATCTTATCGTAGTTCATTTGGGCTGCTATAACAAACTACTGTAGACTGGGTGGTTTATAAATGAGAGAAATTTATTTCTAATGGTTCTGGAGGCTGGGAAGTCCAAGATAAAGGCTGGCAGATGTAGTGCCTGGTGAGGGTCTGCTTTCTGGTTCATAGCCATCTTTTTCCTGGGTAATCACATGGCAGAATGGACAAGGGATTTCTCTGGGGTTCCCTTTATAAAGGCACTAATTCCCTTCAGGAAGGTTCACCCCATGACCTAATGGAGGCCCCATCTCCAAATACCTTTGTAATGTGGATTAGGTTTCAAGATATGAATTTTAGGGGGCATATTCACTCTGTTGCAAGTCTCAATCAATTGGTTTAATTTATATATTAATTTTTGTGTGTATATAAGAGGGATACATCATAAAGAACAAGTCTAAATGTAAAAGACCTCTTTGGGTGAGTAAAAATAAAAACAGTAAATGACAAGAAAATATTGTACATAGTATAGTTTAAAGTTTTTTCTTTTCTATTAATATATAATTTAATGGTACTTCTCCCAATCGATGGCATTTTAGATTCAATAAAATATATTAGTACCTATCTTATGGAGTTGTTATAAGAATGACTAAATGCTTAGAACAGTGCTTAGTATGAGATGAGTATTTTATAAATAATAGTTATTAAAAATATTTAATAGAAATTGCAAATTTTCTTCCAAAAAGGGTGATCCAATTTACAATACTAATTAACAATTTTATTACAGTAATTTATAACCTACACATAATTTTCTATAATTATTCATCAAAGAAAACAAAGTTCTTATCTCAAACTATCATATGTGACTGTATAACTTCTGCACAGATAAGCCTAAAAGAAAAAAAAAAAACCTTCTACATAGTCCCATAATCAATAAATTCTACCAATTATTTTTTCAAGTAGATGTTTATAACTTCTGGGTTTCATATAGGAACTAAGGTTGTACTTTTACCAATGACTCTTTGACCTCTAGGTAATAATAATTATTATTCAACAGATGAACTGTACAGTTTTTCTTCAGTATCAGTGAGAATTCATTCCGGGACCACTGCAAATACCAAAATGCGTGGATGTTTAAATTCTTTATATAAAACGGTGTAGTATTTGTACATATCTTATGTGTATCCTCTGATATTCTTTAAATAATCACGAAATTAGTGGTAATACCTAATATGATGTAGGTGCGGTGTAAACAGCTGTACACTGAATTGTTTAGGAAATACTGAGAAGCTAAAAGAGTCTGTATATGTTCAGCACAGATGCAACCACCATTTTTTTTCTGACTATTTTCAATTAGCAGTTGGTTGAATTCATGGATATAGAACCCACAGATATGGAAGACCTACTATATTTTAAAAAATTAAGAAAATGTTAAAGGAACTTTCTTGACTGCATATATTTTTTAAAGTAATGAAAACATAGTATATAACCAAATTTAGGAGTATTTTTGATATATCTGAAGTGAGTCAGCTTTCCATGCAATTTCTTTTTGAGACCATGGCCCTTTATTGATTCAGTTTCCTCATCAATGCAAACTTGATATTACACTTTGACTTTAAGATATTGGAATTGTTACTCCCTACTTAAGTTTTCACTCCAAATGTAGGGGTATTAAACAGCTATAGGCAAGAATTAGAGAAATAAAAAAAGTTTCCATAAAGGGATGACGAAACACTTTCCACCTGTTATATTCTCATGAGTCATCTCCTACTTGAGATCGTTTTCTTATGATTTTTTTAGAATCAGACCTTAGGAGTTCCTGATTTCCTAACTTTCATGCTAGAACCTAGGAATAGTTCTATAGGCACACGAAGATGTTGAAAGAAATATTCTGAATCTTCTCAATTTTCTACAAAATCTTTTTGTTTCCAATGATTAATATATGCTATCAAGTATGGCTGGCATTTCTGATGCAAAAAGGTACTACTGAATATATTTTAGTTTTGTTCCCAAATAAAATTGATGGGTTTCTCTTTCCCTTTTCCATAAGAGGACACATTTATTGAACTCTTGGAATCATTAGAAGGTTTGAGTTTTACGGTCTTTCCTGGCAGATCATGTGCTCAGGCTTAGTTGTGGGCCAGGCACTGGGAATCAGGACTACCCATAACCATTGAAAAGACCAAGTCCCAGCTACGCAACTGACAAACTTTCACTCTGAGATCCTTGAGAGAATGAATGAATTATTGTTCACCTCCATCTCTTCCCCACACTGTCCCTTCAGCTTCCACAAGACTAAAATAGCAGAGTCTGTAGGCATACACGCACTTCTTAGGGTCAGAGCTAATCAGAGGTAATTACCATTTAATTAAGTGCAAAGCTTATTTTCTGAATTAGTTGACTTTTTCATATATCCTGTAAAAGAAAGTAAACATTTACACTTTCAAAACAATTTTTAAAAATTTGTGCCTATTGACACTTCCAAGAAAAGGAGGATTCTATTGGTGAGAAAAAAAAAGAAAAGCACATAAAGTACATTATTCATCTCTTTAAGTATTCATCACTTATTGCTAATATACTCATGTAGGAGAAAGCGTATTGCACATTACATGTGGAATTGCTTTCTTATGTATTTTCATTCAGTCATCTTTTTAAATCTCTGTTCTCATAATTGTTGTAGATATTCCAAGGAATGAGTAAGTCAAAGCTTGAGTTGTTCCAAAATTATTTCAATGGAGATTTCAGTTGTTTGAGGGTTATCTGGGGAAGAAATTTATCTTCATGAGGGCAGCCAATAACTGGGTCACTCATGGATATCCACTTCAAGTCCAAGAAATTATCACATCTACCTAGCGAACAGCATGGCTCTACTTACCTGAGGAGGGGTGTTGTGACTGGATAGTTTAAGCTTAAAGATGTATCAGAGCTTATGCCAGTATATCTAGTACAGTGGTTGTTAAGATACGTAAACAACTGTAATTGAAAGTGGAGTCAAGCATTTAGAGGCAGAAACACTAATTAGAACTAATTGACAAGTGTTATAACACTCACCAGGGTAGCTCTTTACATAGGAAAATGATAGTTGTGTAAATACAGTGATTAATTGTATTCACTTAGCCGTTATTTTTCTTCTTGGCATCAAGCTGGCCCAGTACTTGGCCACTGATCATAACTTTAAATTTATGGTGGGTTTCTAAGTGAACATTTCTGTTTTTCAAGCCTGTCTTACCTCTGTCATTTATATACATGCGCATTTGTGTATGTATATATTGTGTGTGTGTGTTTTATCACATTTATGTGCATATGTTTTACCCTAACATCTCTGTTGGAGCTAGACATGGGTTGTAACTATCTTTAATCTCTGCCTTAGAAGCTGCTTTCAATCCATGAACTTGTTAAAAAAATTATTCCAGGATGGTAAGCACAAATATAATTATTTCATGTACTTTTTTTTGTAGCTTAAATATTCTGGTAGGAATTTGAAAGCAAGTCTTCAAGTCTGTCATCTAGCATTTGTTCAAATACTACAATTCTCTTAAGAGAAAGAAGTGTTATGCTGAATTTATTATTTATCTACAAGCATATTTTACCATATTAAAAATGTAATTGGAAGACTACTAAAATAGATGTTTCACTGAGAGAAAAACAAAAGAAAACACATTTGACAACTCCTCATAAAATGAAAATGGTGAGGGAAAGTTTATTAGTGTCTGGTCAAAGCCAGACACTACAGATGAGCACTGGAGTGGAAGGGCAAGAAGGCTCAGGAAAGTTTGGAGAGCTGGTTCCAGCTACGAATCTATTATTAATGATAATTATAACCAAGGAAAGCCACTTGAGCTCTTTTGATCTCAGGTTTCTTGTCTTTAAAATGAGAGGAATGAAGCAGATGTTTTCCAAGGTCCTCCCTTCCTTTAAAAAATTAGTCTATTAAGAATTATTTATTTTGAAATATTTCCAAGGTAAGTACAGCAGACTGAAGTTTGGTCCATTTTTATAAGGAGTGGTAAAGAGCTTCTGACAATATTAATAATGGCTCAGACATGGGATTGAGTCCCACCCAGTTTATAACCCTATAACCTTTATGGGCTTTACCCATTTTCTCAGGTGTAGTGGTGGGACTGGGATAAAGTTAAGGGGATCTGGTACACTTGGATTACTCCATCCAGTTCTTCTTTTTAATTACATAAGTATTACAAATCACCTCCTCAATTGATTTATTTTTACCATTTTAGGGCAGAGAAGAGGATAAATTTGAGGGTGTTGGTGATCCACCTGTACATAAAATTATACACACATTTTTCTAAAGAATATCTGTCTGATTTTTGTAACCAAAGTCATTACAACCTCTTTTGCCCTCAGAATAAGTTAATATAAACAAAATTTTATTACTATATTCATTTCCTACATCTGCTGTAACAAAGTACTGTAAACTGGGTAGTTTAAAGTTATTCTCTGGGTTCTGGAAGCTAAATCAAACTGTCGGCAGCGCCATGTTCCCTCTGAAGCCTCTAGGAATGAATCTGTTTCATGCCTCTCTCCTCGCTTCTGGTGGTAGCCGGCAATCCTTGACATTTCTTGGCTTGTAGAGGCATCACTCCAATCACTGTTTCTGTTGTCACATAGTGCTATCCTGTGCTTCTGTTTCCTTTTGTCCAAATTTCTCTCTGTCTTTTTAAAGAAACCAGTCGCTGGATTTAGAGTCCAACTTGTCCTATATTATTCTTAAATATGGCTTATGTTGGCCACAACACAAAATTACATTAAGTAATATTTTTCCTGATGAACTTTACATGTGTGAATTGATGGGATAATAATAGAAAATTTAGTGTATGCCAAATGTATTCAGTTGAACAATTCTGAGGAATCAAAATTACTATTGAAGGTGTAAAAGAAAAATGAAAAAGAACATGAGATAATCTTGATTTCTTTCACTCATAAATTGTTTCCTTGATGGATTTTCCCCTCTTTTACAAAATATAATGTCTTTTAAGTTCTCCATTGGCTATAATCTTACATAGCTATTATTCTGTTTTCTTTAGGTTTATTTTTTCTTTTTCTCCCAACATATTGATTCTTACAATCTATTTTTAGCTTTGATATGAAAGTAAAAGCTGGTTGGTTTAAAGGTGATTTATTAGACTTGACTATCACCAGTGGAACTTGATATAATTTAGTTACCTTTTTTTTAAGGAAGTGACCATGACTCACGTATTGACAAGTTTAAAAAAATTCTTCTTTTATCATCATTTTTCTAAATCTCTCACTTCTCTAATACATTTACAATTATATTTTAGTTAAGATATTAATAAAAAAGTATAACCATGTTATTAAAATGTATAAATAATACATCAAGCTCAAAACATTAATGTATACACTTCATTGGAGAGAAATATGAGGCCCAATGATAGAGGGCAGGGCATGTTCAATGAAATATTGAACAATGAAGTGACATGATCAAATCCGTGTATACGTATTTTAAGGATTTATCTTTTTAAATAATGAAGGAAAGTAAGACGTATAGTTCAGGCATCTACATAACTAAGGACTATGGTCTCTAACCCTGACAGTGCCAGAGATTATTAAGTAGAAGAGTATATATTTTATAAAAGTGTAGAATGTAGAATTGATAGTATATGTTTGCATAAAGAAGGGAGGATTTAATGACACATAAGTCTCTGTATTGGGTCAATTTAGTAGATGATGGTGGCTTTAGCAGTCTATGGAACATAAGTGATAAGTTAATAGAATTTTGCAAAAAAGATGATTGACTTTGTCTTCATAATTTGAAATGCTTGTGGGCCATCAAAGAAGGCACATCCAGACAAACTTGATTCAAACGAAGCTCAGGAGTAATATCTTAGGGTGAGTGAATTTACTTAGTGAGTATTTTTTTTTTCACTTTTTTCCAGAAGAGAATTTTCAGTAGTTTATGAACAATAAAATAAAATAAAGTGAAAATAAGGAATGAAAATGTAACAAAAAAGAAAACAAAGGTAGGAAAATTAGAGAGAGCCACAAGTGAAATTGGTTAACAAAATGTATTGTTACAGGTCTTATACAGTTGTTTAACATAGAGTGGCAATGTTTCTCTAAGCTTTGCAGCAGCAACCATGAGATAGGGAACTCCGTTAGTGTTAAGAGGGCATGGAGTTCTATGTTTTGTATATTGCTGTGTTGTGTTCCTTGCACCTGGAAGAATGTACGACATGTAGTAATTTTTCAGCAGTATTTGTTGAATGAATGCATAAAATAACTCATAGATTCTTAAATCATTTTTATTGATAATAATTATTTTCCCTAGTCAAAAATATTTAGGTGTTTGAGATAGATTTATAAATCTTTTATGCCAAGGACCATAATATTTGGTTGATTCTGTTGTCCACAAGGCATCAGTATTATTTTTACTTTGGGGAGGCAAGAAGATCTAGATTTTCTTGAAATAATTTTTTACTCTTAATATTGATCTGTCCATAGATGCTCTAGGAAAGGTTTGCTCATGAGGCTTTTACTTCATGAATGACCTTAGAAATACCTTTCAAAGGAAGGTGCTTATTCTGATTAAGTTCACAGTTCATGGGGACAAAAAGGGTAATTATCGAACTTGCTTCTTCTATTTTTCAAGATACTATGCAGGAATTTAATTCTCCCTACCTAGGCAAAAGTTGCTTTCATTGCATCATTTTCGTATTTCCTATGAGTGTGCAGCCATCCCGAATGGCCCTGCAACTCCTAGATGAACAGAGAAAGCCAAATTCAGCTCATAATTGGCTAGGGGAGGATGAGATTAAGAGTCCACTTAGCATGACTACATAAATTATGACTACGTGTATGACCTCATAGTATCCTGATTTGAGAAGACAGAAAAAAAATCATATAATGTGTATTAAATGCCAAAATCTTTCCAAAGAAAGGGGAAAAAAACTACTACATATTCTTCTTTCATAAACACAAGAGACCTTTATCGGATATTCTGAATGTGCTTGAGTCCTAGGCCATTCCTTTGGCATCTCTGTGGTATCTCTCCCTGATACAGTGACAGTATTTCTCTGCAATTTCAAAGATTTGTGAATCTTTCCTGAAGAGCAGGTGACTATACTTTATTGGAACAGAGGCTTGAGCAATTCCGAAGAAAAAAAATTCTCTCTTTGCTCCGTCCTTACCAACTTTTGTGTCTATTTGCCCTTATAATTGGTTGTGATTCTATCTGCCACTTTTCAGCCTCATGCCCTACCCTCTTCCCTTATGCATTTGAAGGAATAGCATAGGGAGAGAAGCCAGATCCCCAGATGCTTTCTTTCTTTCTTTTTTTTCTTTTTTTTGAGACGGAGTCTCCCTCTGTCGCCCAGGCTGGAGTGCAGTGGCCGGATCTCAGCTCACTGCAAGCTCCGCCTTCTGGGCTCACGCCATTCTCCTGCCTCAGCCTCCCGAGTAGCTGGGACTACAGGTGCCCGCCACCTCGCCCGGCTAATTTTTTGTATTTTTAGTAGAGACGGGGTTTCACTGTGTTACCCAGGATGATGGTCATGATCTCCTGATCTCATTATCCCCCCGCCTCGGCCTCCCAAAGTGCTGGGATTACAGGCTTGAGCCACCGCACCCGACAGCCCCAGATGCTGTCTAAGGACTATCACTGTATCTGGTTCGTGATGGCTCACATGTGACTATTTTATATGATAATTTATTTGAAGATGCGAATACCCATGCCTCCCCCTCCCTTCCCCTCCCCCGCCCCCTCCCCTCCTCCTCCTCCTCCTTCCTCCTCCTCCTCCTTCCTCCTCCTCCTCCTCCTCCTCCTTCTTCTTCCCCCTCCCCCTCCTCCTCCTCCTCCTCCTCCTTTCTTCTTCTTTTTTCTGAGTTGAAATCTCCCTCTGTTGCCAGGCTGGAGTGCAGTGGCATGATCTTGGCTTACTGCAACCTCCTCCTCCTGGGTTCAAGCGATTATCCTGCCTCAGCCTCCTGAGTCGCTGGGTAGCTGGGACTACAGGCGCGCACCACCACGCCCAGCTAATGTTTTTGTATTGTTAGTAGAGACGGGCTTTCACCATGTTGGCCAGGGTGGTCTCCATCTTCTGACCTCCTGATCTGCCCGCCGCGGCCTCCCAAAATGCTGGAATTATAGGCATGAGACGCTGCGCCCAGCCCCATGCTTCATTCTTACAGGCAGTCCAATTGTATCCTGCACTTTAGATGGCTATGTGTCACTAATTAGATGACACTACCCTTTACTAGAAGACACAGCTTAGCTTTTCAAAAGACTTTCCAGATGCCCGCTCTCCATTGTGCAGCATGCTGGGTCAAGAGTCCGAGTTGTGGTGAGTCTCATGATTCTCTTCAGCCTGGAAGGTGTGGTGAAGAAGATAAAGCCATGATGTCAAAGCTTATAACACTCTTACATACTCAAAATCTGAGGCCAAAATATAATGTGGATAATATTTTTAACAGTGTGTGTGACACACACACATATACATATATAGCTGTATTTTATCACTCTAGTTTCTTGGAGACTTCCCACCAGATAGCACTTTGAGTTTTTGTGCTGCAGGGGAATGGTGCGTAATTTCTAGAACAAGAGGGTCTTTATTCAGAACTTATTGTCCACTTACATTTTTATTTGAGAACATAGCAAGAAAGCCAGCTTTTTGAGAAGATATATAATTGTGAAAATTTCTGTAGTAAATCAAATTAAGCCTTTGGAATCCATGTCATGAAGTATTCTTCATAATCTAGAAATTGTATCTTTTTCTGGCCAGGATTCTAGACCACAAGCTTGTCTGCCCTAGAGTAAAAAGAAGATATGATAGAACTGAAATACTGCTCCTTATGGTTTGTAGAAATTATGGGGAAGGGAAAGGAGAGATGCACAGAGGAAAAATGGGTGAAAAATCAAAGTTCTCCTTCTTAGCATCTTCCACCTTACCTCAGTCAGGGTCAGGCTCCAAAGAGGGGAGGAGTTTTGGGAATTCAAGTATTGGAAGCTTTAGAACAAAGGAACTAATAGTGGGCTTTTACTGGCATACTAAAGGGGGTGTTGCTACCCTCAAGGAGAAGCCTCAAACCAGACCACTTCAAATGTGACACTGAGGGGGCAGAAAAGGGCTAGATTTATTAGCTTGGGACAATGTTATTCCTCCTCCATAGCATGTACATAGGAGGTAGACTGTGTGCCTTAATGAGGGGAAACGGCTGCTGATGCGGCTGGTGAGCCATCAGGTGTTGGGGCAGAGTACAGAAGTCGTCGTGTGTGGAGAATTTTGACACCACAGTGGTGGGTGGGTGCCAGCACATCGTAATGAGAAAGCCAGATGGCCGCAGTGGCTTTTTGAATGTCACCAGCCCAGGGAACAGCTAGTCCAACCTCTCTGCAGCCAGAGACTTCAAGAATCCAGAATGAACCACACACATTGGAAATCCCCTCTTATTGTCTAACTAGTGCAAGACCGCAGGCTACCTTATACACCAAGATACTCTTTCAGAGAGGAGCAAGGGTAGGGAGTAGAATTTGGTAAAATGTAATATTTTCTTTAGTCATCCAGGCAGAAAACCAGCTACTCATAAAGGTTGTTTTAATCATTGGACTGGACTAAAATTAATTGGACCAAATTGCAATCACCTCTAACCATATCTGCATTCCCCAGAAGAATTAAGAATTTTTAAGGAATATTGGGTCAGTTATAGAAAAATAAAGGTATTTTCTTTGCACACTGGGATGTTAGTGTATTGGAGACTGTTCTTAACTACATTTTATCTTTGTCCAGATAATTAGGAAATGGGTCAATCCAAAGAACTTTTTGTATTAACATTATGTATATCTAGTGTTGCACAGTACAGAAAAATCTTAGGACTTACAGAAAAATCCATGGCTGATACTGTTTAAAAATTCTAATCTATTGATAGTTTCAGAGGGTCTGCAGTGACAGTGGACCCAGAATCTCATTTTAGAATAATTCCTGGGCAGTGAAGCAAGAAAGACCTGGTTTAAGTGTGAGTATAAATGAACTGAAAAATTACATTTCCTCCACTTTAGGGAAGTACTCAGGCTCGGGGTGCCCAGCACTTGTCAGGGACACAGCAAATTCCATCTTTATTTTGATGGAGGAAATGAGAGATTAAACTGAACAGCTGATTTTTATCCCAGTCACTCCACAAACTGTTAGTGTTTGTTTGAGATCTCTTTCTAGTAGGCTGTTTATCACTCTGACTTTCTTTGTTCTTCCTAGCTTTGATCTCAGTGGACCAGATTCTTGTTTTAAGTAACTCTAGGGGAATTCCAGGACAAGGGCAACATTCTCTGATTTGATGTTTGGAAGCACTGGTTTTGCTTTCTCCATCGTTCGTCTTTGCTTCTCGGTGTGCCTCTCTCATTTTCTTTTTTCACTTTAGTTCATTTTCAGAGTGCAGAGTATCAGAAAAACAAGAAGAAGATGGGTCTTCCACAGAGTTTCTCTTTTGGATTGATTTTTCAAAGAGCTGCCGAATAGCAATAAATGCCTTGCTCTGGTTCTGCCACATGGGAGTTAGTCCAAAGAGTAGTGTTTATTTCCTTGGTGAAAAATAATATCCAAGCTGGATCGTGAGCAGTGGTTACAAGTAAACAATCATATTAACTGATTTTTGTGCTCCCAAAACCTTTCTAGACATGTACATTTGATTGTTGTAAAATGTTTTAAAATCATTGTTAATTTTTGGAATGCTTATTATTGTTTTTAGATTACTCGTAGGTTTCTGGTTGTTTTTGACATTGTATGTGTATGCTTTCTGTATATATTCATAAATAATACCATAAATGCTATTCTCTTTTGCAGAGTCTCCACCCTTGAGAGATATGTCCTTATGCATGTGCTGAGGACTGCATCTGAATTTGTTATAAAGCAACTTAGAATCAATATCCTTTGGGGGTCTACAAAAGTGTTTTATGAACCCATTTTTAATACATATCACACACACATATATATATTTAAAATCAAGTAAAAAGTGGATATATATCATATTTAAGATGGTTTGAGATAGCTAAAATGACACAGCTGGAATTAAAATAAATCAGTGCAGTGCAATGACCAGAATCATAGAAAGTCTTTCTCCATATAATCATTAATAAAAAGGAACATCAATTTACTTTTACTTAATAAATGCAGTATATTTAGCAAGAAAATAATCATCCAAAAGTAGAGAACAATAGAAAAAAGGTGGGAAAAAAAGATCTTGTATTTGAAGATTGAAAGAGTTAGTTTAGGTGACAGTTGGATGCCATCTATTCTGGGAAACCTTCCTTCACTGCCCTTTGCATTCGAGTTGTGTCACTCTTTGGTTGAAAGCAATGCCGCTACTTTGATAATACCATCCTTTGGCTAGAGTAGAGTTGAACTCTTTTAATATGACCTTAAAATGGCCCATACTTAGAGCCAAAGCTATTGTCATTGTGTGCAGAAAAAATAGATGATGGTAAAGAGACTGAAGAAGATGTGTCTCTGTGAACATGGCAACTAATACAACCACAATAAACCGAGTTTGTTACCTACTATACTATAAAAATAATATTTATATGCAGAACTAGTTGTCTTATATATATCTTTAAACCATGTGAGTCTGCTTATTATTATATGCAAAAAACTTCATTCTTCATATATTACTAGCTTTATGTATTATCCTCTCCTCTTATGGTCTACATAAAATAAAGATATAGAAAACCCTTCAACTAGCTGAAATCCTTAGAGAATTTCCAGTTGGAGGCATTTTCTATAAAGAGGGGAAAGAAAAACAACACTGGGAATAAACTTTCTCTGGAAGTTGGACATTTTATCCCATGAGTATCCTAACTTCTCACTTGTGATGTGGAGACATCGTTCTTTAGCCACTGCCCTTTAAGAAACTATCGGTCCTTTTCATGTAGGAGTTTGTCCACAGCAGGTATCTGTAATGCAGTCTTATTAAACTTATCATATCCTTACTGAATTTTCAAATCGGATTTTACTAGTCAGTCAACTAAAAAGTTGGTGAATCTGTATAATTTATTATCTTTATGTCTCAGTTTACAAGTTAACACAGCACAACATATTGATGGCGAAATGTAAAACATCACATAAACAAAAACAAAAGGCAAACAGATGGAAGCTAAACACAAAGGAATGTAGATATGGGGTACAGAAAATGTATTTTTTTCTTATTTTCAGTTAGCAGTCTACATTGTGAAATTTTTGGCAATTATATAAATTTTGGGCCAGAGTTTTGAATGAGAGATACAATTATTCAAACTAATTTTCATAAATTTCATAGGAACTTTATAAAGTTTATTAATTTGGTGTCTTGACCTTAGAGAAGATATGCTGATAATACCTGAACTCATTTCAGAGAATTCAGCAAAGCCACATACCAGAAACTCTCAGAAAGAGGATTAGTTCTGAGAAGACTGGATCATGGAAGGTGAACCTTAGATAATTACAAGGTTCACGTATTTCTGAATCCACCCAAATATTAACCTACATCACATGAAGAAATGATAGAACTTGACACTGAACTGTACAAATTTACTAAACCTGAAATTAATCCTATAATGTGCTTCTTTTACTATAACACAAATAAAAATAAATTCAAAATGGAGCCAAACAAAGACAGTATTCACTGTCTCAAAATATTCTTGAATTTGAAACCTAAATGAATTTAGACCCATGACCTTCAGATATGTAGCTAAGACAGGATTAAAAGGACTCTGACAGCCTGTTCTTTAGCCTTGAGATTTGATTGGTACATGTTGCCAACAACCATGCATTTGGAGGATGATTTAAAAAGGCACATTTCAGAAAATCAGTGCATTATTTGAAATCTTGGAAGTATCAATTTAACACAATCTGTGCTTTAAACAACCTTATTTTCCCACCAAACACACTTTTTTTTTTCCTTTGCAATATATGTGTATTATTTTCTCTCTTACCAAAGTATAAGCCCCCTTGAACCAGGGAAACTGGTCTACAGTGTAAGCTCTATTTCTCTGTACTTTCCCGTTCCAGATATTTTACAATAATTTTAGAAATTTTATGGAAAATATAACTAGTGCATCTGTGTGGAATGTGGTCAACTTCATGAACTGAAATTTATTTAACAAACATTAATAATTTATTTAACTGGCCGGGCACGGTGGCTCAAGCCTGTAATCCCAGCACTTTGGGAGGCCGAGGCGGGGGGATTACGAGGTCAGGAGATCGAGACCATCCTGGCTAACACGGTGAAACCCCATCTCTACTAAAAAATACAAAAAACTAGCCGGGCGAGGTGACGGGCGCCTAGAGTCCCAGCTACTCGGGAGGCTGAGGCAGGAGAAGGGCGTGAACCTGGGAGGCGGAGCTTGCAGTGAGCTGAGATCCGGCCACTGCACTCCAGCCTGGGCGACAGCGAGACTCCGTCAAAAAAAAAAAAAAAAAAAAAAAAAAAATTTATTTAACTAACAAACAGTTGTTGAGTTAACAGGTTCTTAATAGATTCCCTAGATTGGACACTTGGGATAAAATTTAATGTTCATATTCCTCAAGGAGATTATTCGCTAGAACTCTGTTAAATATCCTTATGTATTAAGTACTGTTTAAGATGCATTGACTATTTTTTTCTCATTTAATTATCATAGCAGTTTAGGATCTCCATTTTACAGGTATAGAAACTAATTCTTAAAGATGTTAAGTAAATTGCCTTCCAAAAGCCAAAACCTCAACCAAGAGCTGTCTGTTTTCCAAATCTGCGCTTGCAAATATGGCCATTTGACATGATTTTATGGACACCAGAAACTTTATAAAAATAAATCAGTTTCAAACACTTAAATTTTGGCAGATTTCACAGAAAAGTAGAAATATTTGGATTCTCTTGAAAAAAAGAAAAACAGAAAATGTGACAACAGTAGGCCTACATTCCACATAGCACCAATTGGCTACAACTGAGTAGTAATGACCCATTTTACACTGGCAATTATCTTTCCAGTCTGATGTAGTTTTTCCCTGGCTGGCTCCACTTGTTTATGCTATTTGCATTATTCTCACAGGCATTTGAGTTTGAGATTTCTGCATTCTTCCATGTTTTCACATGCTAATTTATTCTATTTAAGAAACAAACACACTGGGATCTAATTTGAGTGATGTAGGAGATTAAAATGGTGGCTTTATTACTGACAGAGCTATTGAAAAATAAAGTCTGGGTATAAAGCAACAGTGGCCTTCCCATTTCAGACCTCCAATATTAGACAGCCTTACCCACAATGTAGAAACAAAGACAGATTAATGTAAAAAGGAGTCAAAGAAAATATTTCTGAGTTAAAAACTAAGTTTTTCAACATAAAAACTATAGGGATGGGTCTAGACATAGCTGAAGAGATAGTTAGTGACCTGGATGGTAGATTTGAAGGAATCACCCAAAATGATGACTAGAGAGGTAAATAGGTAAATAACATGAAAGATGATTTAAGAGATATGGAGTATGGATTATGAAGGTCCACTACATGTTCAGAGGAGTTTCATATAGAGCAAAGGGGAAAAAATGGAGAGAGGAAACATTCAAAGTAATAAGTTCTGAAATTTTTCCATGAAAGAAAGAACATGCAAATCCATAATTTCTAGACACAGTGAATCTAAAACATGAAAAATAGAAACAAGTCCTCTCTAAGACACATAGTGGTGAAACTATAACATCAAAGACAAAGAGAAAATCTTAAATGCAAACAGAAAATACAGACAATTTGCTAGGTGACAAGTTTTTCTCAGAAGGCAGCAGACTAATGTCTTTAAATAACTTAGAGAAATTAATTTTTGCCTCAATTTCTATGCCTAGCCAGATTATCATTCAAGAGTAAGGGCAAAATAAAGACAGTTCCAGACAAGAATGACTGAGTACATTTATAACTCACAGACACTTTCTAAAAGAATTTTAAAATAATACATTTTAGTAAGAAGAAAATCAAACATAGAAAGAGGAAATGGGAATAATAAAAGTGGTGGTGATCAAAACAGTAATACATGTGTTTATATTTTCATAATATAAACTTACAAATATATTGACAATCATGTCAGAAGCAAACCTATATTTGAAGGATAGGAGGTTAAATAAATTAACCTAAGTGATAGACAATAATGTGAAAGATGGATGGAGATTATTGCATTCAAAGTTTTTCAAGTTCCTGGTATTGTTTGCAAAGAGGTTAGGTCTATTTTTAAAGATGGATTTGGGATAAAAATGTGATAAATATTTAAGGGAGAGATAGACAAAAATATTTAACAACTAATATGGTCTGAGCAAGAGCTAATTATAAAACGTCACTGACCAGTCAGAGGGGGTGGGTACCACGAACAACGAGGACTGCTATTCTTATGCCTAACAGTTAAGTATCGGCCCTGATTCAAGGGTAGCCATTAAAATAATGGAAAATAACGCATAGTATCAAAAAATGCAGTTGGACAAAAGACAATACAGAGTTTAAAAATCAATCCTGTAAAAATTAAAAACTGAGTCTAGAGAAATTAAGTGACTTGTCCCAGGTTGCACTGTGAGCCAGATGGAATTAGGACTAAGCTGGGATTTTTAATTAAGCCGGGTATTGCTCTGCTGTAGTATTCTGTCCCACAAATTCAATTTTCAAATCAATATTTTGAATGTATTTACTGTATTTACTTTATTTGGGTATTTATACGTTATTGTTTTTATTAATGATTCATATTTTACGCTTTTAAACATCTTTTATGCTTTACAAAAGATTGTAAATATGTGTATCTGTAAATGATAATGTGCTTTAAAGATATCACCTACAATTTTAATATTTAAAAAATGGGTATGTATTTTGCCAAACTGAAAATACATAAAAATAGAAAAGAATTCCTGCTTCTATTAAAATTATTTAAATATTAAATCATTTAAATGTTTGAAAATATACATTATTTTTTAAATGTAAGAATTTATTCTCTGTATTTATACACATAATTTATTTCTAAAGTTTCAGTTTTTCTGAGGGAAATAATAGTTGTAAAATTATGTCTTTCTTTGTAATATGATTTCAAAAGGTAAAATATGATTTTTTTAATTAAATGATTTTTGGTATCCAAAGCAACAAGTTGAAAGCTTAAAAAAAAAGACAGAAATATGGAGTCTAGAAATGATTCTCTGACTTTAGCAGCTTTTCCTTATCTTACATTTATTTTTTGATCCTGAATACTCCAGACATAGTGTAAGCTAGCCTTCCCTTTCAATAGAAAAAGAAACAGTAAAAATGAATCTTTAGGATTCCATTAAAATCATTTGATAATATATTGGATAATTGCTATTAAAGTTTGATAATGGTTTAACTCTGGTTTGTATGTTATCCATGGAGATTTTAGTTATAGAAGTTTAAAAAGTCAAGTCACATCAAATCATTAAAAATTGAATTCCTGGTATTTAACAGAACAAACATTTCTGAAGACCTACTGAAAGTTACTACTTTTTTAACCACTATTTTATAATAGATGATTGATATAATATTGAATAGTATTTCCTTGAACATGGTGCTATATATCTTACACAGAAATGAAAACAAGAAAGAAATCCGGTAGAGTTGTCCCAGGAGAGGAAAAAAAAAATTCTGGGTCAGAACTATAGGGACTACATTAGACCGAAGTTAGCTATTACCTACAGAAGGACTTGAGAGAAAATAGTTTCTTTTCTTATGAGTCAGCCTAGCTTTAGAGAAAAGGAATATTGTCATGGGATGACTATAAATAATAAGGGACCAGAGAGAAAAGGTGCTAAATATCTCCCAGTACAAAAATAAAGGATTAAGTTGTCCAGTCACAAGAGATTAAACCTAAAGCTACTGGAATTATGTTTATTAAATTCCTGAAACCCTGCAGGCTGGTTTATTTAAGTGCCTTCTCCCTAAGTTTCACATCCTACTTACATGTGTACAGTGAATTATGCATTTCTTCTGGAAAAATAAAGAGAAGTCTAACATACTCATAAAAACTTCTAAAGATGATTAGCCCCTTCTCCTGACCACCAGCATGCATTCCTTCCATCACCCTGCACATGTCTGACAGGACAATAGGCACAGCTGCAACAGTCAACAATAATGTGCTCCAGGGGTGCGGGCTCTGGTCTGGCCCTGGGTCACCTTTGAGGATGATGTCATGTCATCATGCTCCATTATATCTGGTTATTAATCCTCCTCTTTAGACTTGTCAAAGAGAGGCTGCAGAGCTTTTGCAAGGCAGAGCCAGCATTTTGGATGAAGGTTGTGTTAGTGACATAGATGACATTGAAACTAGGACATTATAAAAATTAGTTTACAATGAAAATCGTTCTTTGTCAGGAGTCTGGGTCAGACAGAGGATGACTCATCAGCACACAGACCACCCTTGGCCATAAAGCAGAGTGTATTGCTTGCTTGACACCACAAAGAGTTTTATTTAAATAGATCGCCAAGATGTTATTTTTGGATCTGGTCAGAATCCCATTGAAATTGAATTTTAAGACATCTTTATGTTCTACTTGATTTCCTCAATTATCGAGCTTTACCTCTGGTATCAACTATTTTCGATTACGTTTTCACACTTTAAGTTTGCCAGAAAAATTCATGCTGGTTATTATTATTTTTATGAGTTTATACACACAAATATGAAACATACAAAATAGGCTAGAATTTATTAACATAAAACATTTAATGCGCAAAGAGATAGGGCATTATAAAGTTATATGTCATGAGCATATTGAATGTGCCCAATTGCTTTTAAATGTCTAAAGTATAACCATTATGTGCTATTATAGGGATTATAAACTATATTGAAGTAATATATTTAAGCATCCAAAAAATCAGAGTAAATAAAAATAATTCTGTTCATTGGCTCACAGTTAGGAAGGAATGAGAGTAATAACAATAAAATAATAATGTGCAGGGAAAGACAAATACATCCTGCAGCAGCCTGAGCTGCAGCAGTCCTTGATTCAAGAGAGGGAGCCGGAGGCTTCCAAGTCGTAAAATGAATATTTGTCTGCCAAAGAAAGGCTGCACACGTCTTTTTCCCACTCTTGCCCTCCAGGGACCTGTCCTGACCTCTCTTTGTCCCCATTGAGAGGGAGAACAGAGGGTATGAACACGGCTAAGAATATTTTGCTCCAGGAACCTGTGACTCTGGGAGTAGTTCAGCACCTGCATCTCACAAGAGAGTAATTTAGCACCTGGATAACACGGACCATGCCGAGCGGGATCTGGGATGAACATCTGACTTGGGCCTTACCTTAGGGGCTGGTCTCATTAGGAGATGAAGTGACGTATGATTTCAAGTCTTATCACTTAACAAATGGGAAAACCGAGAAATAGGTGAAATGATAATTTATTCCACTTCAATTTTTCCTAGAGTTCCCTAGCTTGAAACCGAGAGACACAATTTTCCATGCTGCCAACTGTAGACTTGTTTTCTCAGGAACACAGGATAGATGAAAGTATTCTAGGACAATGGTCCTGGCTTGCTGTCACATCCCAGCCTCTCTATCATATTCATTTGAGCACTTACATGTGCTATTTCACCTTGTAGCCTCGGGAGGGTGAGCAGTGGAGGACAGGAGTCAACTGGGTGGGGCAGGCTAGTGCTTGGAAGAGTGAGGAAAGGCAGAGGAATGCCTGCTTGTCAGTCCTTGCTAGGCACAGTCATAGCCAGCACAGCAGAAGATCAAGCTCATTACATAGAAACATTTTTTCTTATGGCAAGATGTATGAAAATCTTAAAGGTCAAGCTGTATGCTAGAAATTGTTGAGAAGCTTTGAAGCATTTTCTAACTGAATCATGAATTACAGTGTATGTTAAAATGATTATGTTTAAAAATAGGGCACATACACAGTTGAAAGTGACTTTGAACATTTCGCTTATCAATGTACACTTGCAATGTTAGACATGTATCTATTCATTTTCATATGTACTTTAAATAATTTTTTTATTTTAGGATAGTTTCAGATTTGTAAAAATATTGCAAAGCTAGTACAGAGAGCGTGTTTTCATATACCCCAGGCCCAATTTCCCCTAATATTGCCTCTTACATTATTATAATATATTTGTCACATGTAATGCATCAATATTGATATATTATTAACTAAAGTATTCCTTTATTTAGATTCCCTTGGCTTTTACCTATTATTTTTTTCTTGTCTTCCGGGAACCCATCCAGTAAACCATGTTACATTTTAGTCATTTCCTCTTCAGCTCCTCTTGGCTGTGATGGTTTCTCAGACGTTCCTTGCTTTTGATGACCCTGGAGTTTTGAGAAGTACTGTTCAGGCATTTTGTAAAATATCCTTCACTTGGGATTCATCTGATGTTCTTCTCAAGTTAGACAGGAGTTATGGAATTTTGGAAGAAGACCACAGAAGTAAAGTGACATTCTTGTTATTATATCAAGTGTTAATACTATCTAAATGAGTTATCACTGCTGGTGTTGATGTTAATCACCTGGCTGAGGTGGTGTTTGCCAGGTTCCTCCACTGTAAAGTTACTCCTTTTTCCCTGTTCTTAGTGTCTGCACTCCTTGGAAGGAAGTTGCTCTACTGCCCCATGCTTCAGGAATGGCAAGTTATGCTTCTTCTCCTTGAGGGCAAAGTATCTACATCAATGATTCAGAACTCATCTGCGTGTGGGGTGTGTCTGTTCTCCCCAGTTATTTATTTACTCAATCATTTATTTATATCAATACAGACCCATGTATTTTTATTTTATGCTTTGGTTTATAATTTAATACTACTTTATTTATTTTGTTGCTCCAGTTGTTCCAACTTTGGCCATTGGGAGCTCTTTCAGTTGTCTCCTGGGTCCTGCTGACATATCCACATCGTCGTAGGTTTTTTGAGAACTTCCTTACTTCCTGGTGATACAAAATGCTGAAGCCTAGAATTAGACATTTCTTCAAGGGTTTTAGATTCTTTAAATTGAAGAATGGTATTGGAATCCAAGATTTGGCTGTTACGTATGCTTGTTGCTACTGGGGTGTCATTGCTACTAGGCCCTCTCAGCTGACAGGGAAAGGAAATACATGGGTATGTAATAACCCATGTTGATGCATATATCTTTAAGTATTTCTGTATGTAACCAACATCACTATTTGCATCCATATAAGCTAAACATGAATTCATACTGAGGTCTCCAACTTTAACCCATTACTACATGGACCATTTGAGCCTCTTCCCTTTGCTCGACTGTAAATTATAACTTCACTAATGAGAAAACTGTCTTCCACCATTCACCATTTATTTATTTAATTGTTTAATTTATGAACACATGTATAATGATTTCATAAGTATTAATTCATAGTCTTCTGGAGAATAACATTATCGATTAAAGTACATTGTTCACATACAGTCCCTTTTGTCTTTGGTCTTACAGACTTGACTCATCCAAAGTCATTTATGTGAGCCCTTTCCTACTCCTTGATCTCCTTCAGTGATTCTGATTTGCAGTACAGAGAAATTATTTTGTCACATTCTGCAAACCATCCTTTTATCCTCATGCTCCTAAATGATTTTGAAACCATTTCATACATTAAGATTCATGTTTTGGGCTTCCTAAAACATGCCTTGTACTTCATCTTCTGAAACTCTTCTTCATTTTGAACCTCTGGCAACCACTGGTCTGTTTATTGAGTCTCTGTAGTGTTTTCTTTTTCCAGAATATCACATAAATCACATAGTATGCAGCCTTTTTAGACAAGAGAATTCAATTCTTGTCTCTTTTAGCTATGCAGGCTGCAGGTATTCGTTAGTTTATGGCCAAGCAACTTTCCTGTGTAACATAAGCTTCTGCTGTAGTCAAATTTCCCTCTGCCTCTCTCTTAAAATGACTTCTGTGATTACATTAGGCCTACCTTGCTAATCCAAGATAAACTCTCATCTCAATTCTTAATTACGTCTATATGCTACCATATATATGAGGTAGTATACATAGGAGGTAGCATAATCACAGGTTCTAGGTATTAGAATTTGGAGGGTCAGGATCATTATTCAGTTTACTACCATATTTAGGAAATATATTGAACTTCAATATTCTTCTTTGGGAATGACTTTGTCTGGTTTTGATGTTAGGGTAATACTGACATTACAGAATGAGTTAGAAAATCCTCCCTCTGCTTCTATTTTCTGGAAGACATAATTGGTTTTATTTCTTAAATATTTGGTAGAATAATCAGTGAACCCATGTGGACATGATGCTTCCTTTTCTGGAAAGTATTAATTAATGATTCAGTCTTTAATAGATACACAGCTATTCAGGCTATGTGTTTTTCTTTGTGTGAGTTTTAATAATTTGTGTCTTTCAAGGAAATAGCCTATTTCATCTAAATTGTCAAATTTGTGAGTGTAGAATTGTTCATAGTATTCCTTTATTATTCTTTTAATGTTTATAGGATCAATAGTAAGAACTCCTCTTTGATATTGCTAATTCACTTCTTCTCTTTTTCATGTTTGGAGTAGATCGAAATTTATTAATTTTATTAATCTTTTTAAGAATCAGTTTTTGGATTCATTAATTTTCCCTATGATTTTCTTGTTTTTGATTTTATCAATTTCTACTCTAATTTTAAGTTTCTTTTCTTTCTTAAATAATTTTCTTTAGTTTTCTAAAGAGGAATCTTAGGTTACTGACTTTAGTTTTCTTCTGATATATGCATTCAGTGCTACAAATTTTCCTCAGTATTGCTTTTGTCACTTTCCGCAGATTTTAATAAGCTGTACTTTTCTCTTTATTTAGCTCAAATATTTTTTAATGTCCCTTGAGATTTATTGTTTTGTTTGTGGTGGGTTATTTAAATGAGTGCTGTATAATTTCGGATACATAGAAATTTCCATCTGTTTCTGTAATTGATTTACAGTTTAATTAATTCCATTGTGGTCTGTGGATATACCTTGTATAATTTATACTTTTATACCTTTTAAGATGTATTTTTGCCTGCTATCTTGCAATGACTTAAAAAGGAATGTGGTGGTTTCCAACTATACACTATACTCCTAGCAGTTCTATCAGTTTTTGCTTTATATATTTTAACATCCTGATGTTAATTACATACACATTTAGGATTGTTACATCTTTTTGGAGAATTGGCTGCTTTATTACTATGTAATGTCCGTCTTTATTACTGATAGCCTTCCTTCCTTTGAATTCTGCTTTTTCTGAGATAAATACAGAGACTCCAGGTTTCTTTTCGTATGTGTTAGCATATTGTATCTTTTCTATCCCTTTATTCCTAGCCTGAGTCTTTTAAAAAGCACGTTTCTTGTGGACAACATATTGTGGATCTCGTTTTCTTATCAACTCTGTACTTTTCTCTTTATTTCTTAATTTCTGACATTTGATTGGTCCATTTATGCTATTCATGTTTTAAGTGATAAAGTGATTATTCCTATAGTTATTTGTAACTAGCAAGGTATTTTATTTTCTCTCTCTCTTTCTCTCTTTCTCTCTTTCTTTCTTTCTTTCTGACGGAGTCTCGCTCTGTTGCCCAGGCTGGAGTGCAGTGGCGCCATCTCGGCTCACTGCAAGCTCCGCCTCCCAGGTTTACGCCATTCTCCTGCCTCAGCCTCCCGAGTAGCTGGGACTACAGGAGCCCGCCACCACCCCGGCTAATTTATTGCATTTTTAATAGAGACAGGGTTTCACCGTGTTGGCCAGGATGGCCTCGGTCTCCTGACCTAGTGGTCTGCCTGCCACAGCCTCCCAAAGTGCTGGGATTACAGGCGTGAGTCACCGCGTCCGGCCCCTACCAAGGTATTTTCTTTTCTAATTTCTCACTTTTTCCTTGTCTTGTTTTAATTGAGCATTTTATGTAACTCTGTCTTGTCTCCATTTTCATGTGTAAATTACACTTTTTTAATATAGATTTTAAAGTGCTTAGTTACAATGTACATTTTTTAAGGAATGTAAGTTCCATCTCTTGTTACATTACACTCATTCATTGTATTTATCCCTATACTGTATTTACGAAAACATTTGTACTATTGTTGTCTTAAACAATGTTTACATTTTAAATCGTTTAAAAAGATGAAAATGTTTTATATTCACTTTATCTTTATCCAATGCTTTTCTTTTAAAAATATATAGATCCAAGTTTTTCATAAATATTTTTCTTCAGTTTAAAAATAACTTTTAAGATTTCTTGCAGTGCAGGTATATTGACAATAAATTCCCTCAATTTGCGTTTCTGAGGAACCCATTATTCCTGCTTCAGTTTTGTTTTTGTTTTTTTGAGATGGCGTTTCGTTCTGTTGCTCAGGCTGGAGTGCAGTGGTGTGAACTTGACTCACTGCAACCTCTGTCCCCCAGATGCAAGTGATTCTACTGCCTCAGCCTCCCCAGTAGCTGGACTACAGGCACCTGACCTTAATTGATCCACCTGCCTCGGCCTCCCAAAGTGCTAGGATTACAGGCATGAGCCACCACACCCGACCTCCTGGTTCAGTTTTGAAGAATAATTTTATTGAACCTAGAATTCTAGATTGGTGTTTTTTTTCTTTTTTTTTTTCTTTTAGCTCTTTAAAATATATCACTCCACTCTCTTCTTGCTTCTATGGTTTCTGGTTAAAAGTCTATAATTCTTATCCTCGTTCCTTTATAGGTAAGTTGTCTTTTTCTCTGGCTTCTTTTAAGACTTTCTCTGTCTTCCATGTCTGTAGTTTAAATGTAATATGCCTAAGTTTTTGTAATTATTGCTATGTTTTAATATGTAGTTTAAGAGCTGTCATTAAACTTGGCAATTTTACTTCAGGTAGTTCTCTTTGTTTTCTCTTTCTTCTCCTTCAGAAGTATTCCAATTATGTATTTGTTGTACTTTTTGAAATTATCCCACAGCTCTTGGATTTTTTTTTCATTATTTTTCTGTTTATATTTAAGTTTGAGTTTTTATTGACCTGTCTTCAAGTTCACGGATCCTTTACTTGACAGTGTCCAGTCTAATGTAAGTCAATTGAGGGCATGCTTCACATCTATTACTATGCTTTAAATTTCTAGCATTCCATTTTGATTCTTCCTTAGAATTTCCATTTCTCCACTGAGATATACCACCTATTTTTGCATGTCATCTATTTTTCCTGTTAAGGTTCTTAACAAAATAATTATAATTATTTTAAATTCCTTGTTTGATCATTTCAATATCTGTGTCATTTCTCAGTTTGGTTCTGATGATTGCTTTCTCTCTTAAGATTGTGTTTTTTCTTGCTTTTTGGTGTGATTTGTAATTTTTGTTGAAAGTTGGACATGTTTTGCAATTGAGCAACTGAGACCAATAGGCTTTCATTGTGAGGATTTAGAAAATCTGACTAGAAGTTTGACTGTGTTTAATATGTGCTGTTACCAGAGGTACCAGAAGTTCAAATTTCTCTATTGTTATTTATTTATTTTTTTCTCCCTCCTTGACTTTGGACTTTCCTAATACTCCTCTTCAGAGAAATTGTGTATCTTGCAGGTCTTTCAGTTGTAATGCATTGTTATCATATCAAAGCCCTATTGGTATAGCGGTAACATGTGGGGAAGGTGAAAAATTCTATTGTCTTCTGATAATGGCTTGGTGTGTCAGTGGGCCTTTGTCTTTGGAATGTGGCCTTCAGAAGTGTTTCTCTAGTGCCCTAACTCCCCCATACTCTCCCCTCTGTTCTCTTTCCTGACTAAGGAGTTTCCAATCTATTTCCTTGAAGCCCTAACTGTTTGAAATGTTTTCTTTCTTAGATAAAACACGGAGGCTATAGGGCCTAAGGTGGAATGAATGCCCTTTCTCTGATTGGGATAAGTCCCAGACAAGATCTTTATTACAAAGAAGGCTCTAAGAATATTTCATAAGGATTACTCTTCCTCCTGCTGCCACAGCTATGAGTATAACTTTCAAATCTTTGTAGTGAGACCCTGGTGGGGTTCTTGGAAGTGAATCCCATCAAAGTGTTCCCAAAAGGTGACTACTCTCTGGCAATCCAAATTTAATTCATGAAAATTATCTTTTAAGAATTCATATTAGTTTATGGCTCCAGTGGCTTCTGCTCTGCTTAAGTACATCTCAGTTGTAGTATCTCAGGATGTTGTTCTTCAGCTACCAGGATGGTGATTTTCCCTGTAACCTTGGTTGTCTGAGAAGTGCAAGGAAAGTGATGGATTTTCAGATTGGCCAGATTTTTTCCTGTTGTATGGAAAGGGTGATGACTTTTATGCTCCTTATATGCTGGAGCGGCAATTAGAAGTTTGTATCTATGAATTTAATTTTTTTCTCTGTGTAATTCATGGCCTCAATGATACAGGTTGGATTTATACCATCATCATTATTTCTACGGTTGTAAATTTCTTTCTGACTTTTTTTTCTTTGCCCTTGTTGGAAACAGAATATTTACTCATTAGAACCTCCATAAGACTTAGTCTCTTTGCTCTAGAAGGCTTTTCATTTTGTAGGTAAAAATCAGCTAAATAAATTCTAGGTGAGACACAAACTGGAACAAGTTTTCTACCCTAGAAGAGTTCAAGGTCTAGTGTTATAAGTAGACAAATACCAGAATAAATGAATGGGTAGGGTGCTAAGAGAGCAAGAAGGCATTAGACTCCAGGTCAGGGAAGGGTTCTGGAAGAAGTTGATGGAATCAAGAGTAGAGCTTAGGTAGGTAAAATGAAGGTTGAGGAAGAGGGGAAGAGAAACATTTAGGTTTGGGAAACACCATATGGAAACATGAAGGATCAACAAAGAAGCATGAAAATCACTAGGTACAGTGTGAAGAAGTGTACTATCTGTGACAGAGTGGTGGGCTCCTCCAAGGCATTTGAATTTTATCCTGAAATCTATGTGGGAGCCATTGAAGGCCACTGAGCTGCAGTATGCTTGACACTGCATTTTATATTGAAGACTGTCTATCAAAGGGAGGAGAGGCAGGTTCAGGGGTCAGGGCCTTTGTGGAGAATTCAAGGGGGTCTGGATTAAGACAGAAACAAAGGGGTGAAATAAGGGACAAATATATAAGATATTAAGGTGCACATATTGTATATGTGTGGGAAGTGGGAAAAGAAAGTGTACAGGGGTTTAGGTGAGTCTCAGGTTTCTGTGATTTCAGTGATGGGGGATATCATAGTGCCATGCACTGAGATGGAGTGCAGGAGGAGGAGCAGGTTCTGTTTGGAAAGTGAGGAAGAAAGGCATGCTATTGCCTTTCCAGTATTATTTCTATATATTTCAAGAGTACAATAAGAATTTCTTATTTAGGTATTCTAAAATAGACTATAGGGTGAAGAAGAGATATGAATAGAAATTACTGCTGTCATTTTGACAAATCAAGTTGCACTATATTCTACTCTTGAACAGAAATTGGAAACCATTATTGTAACTAAGTTCTAAAATCAAATGCAGTGTCTTATTTCAGACCATACCTTCACAGAGAAGTCATGTCCTACTCATCTATGGTAACTCCAGCAAGAATTCCCTTTTGGACAACAACTTATTACTGGACTCGAAGACCTGCTTAAAAGGATAAGAAAATAGGCAATGGAAACAGCCACAGGTTAAATACTTTCTTTGACTACTTTCTGACTGGTTAATGAGGGAAATTAGGTAAGAAAATTTCTGACTTTGGCAAAAATTCCATCAAATACACAGAATTGTGAAAAAATCTAACTAAAACTCTAGAAGGACATCTAATCTAGAAAAACTAGACTTTTTCTGATTAATGAATAGAGTTTAAGAAGCATATTTCTTTATAGTCAATGATAGGTACATTTCCTACCCACCAACCTCCCTGGTAACCATCATTGTAAGTAATCTGTCAGTTCCTTTGAAGTCCTATAATATTGCTCATATAGCATTTGAGTTTTCTTCTTTGCTTTATGTTTATTTTATATATTAGTTTTATTTTCATTTTTAGACTGTGAGCTTCCTAGGAGAAGGAATGAGTAACACATAATAGGTGTTTAGTTAAAAGTAATCTTTTAAACAAACATTTACTGACTATTCATGATGTGCTTAAGAAACATGCCTTTAATGGAATGGCATGTTAGTGAGTTGAGTAAGTAAATTTTGATTGTGACTTTTCTAAATAATCAATGCCCTCCTTTGAAGGAGATCATATTAAGTAAATAATTAAAACAGATTCTCATTCTTTGAAATTGAGAAAGTCATCATTTGATTTTGATCCACCAGAGAAAGTAGACTTTTTGTTTTAAAAATAAACATGTTTTTAAAAATAGATAAATTTTTGTCGACAAAATGCAAACAGAAGCACATAATGGGTCATTATAAAGAGATAGAATAAACTTTTAAAAACTTGAAAGTACTGATATTGGAGCACACGAAGTGTCATCAAGAAGATAAGTCTCATTCAGAGTGATACACTAACACATAAACACAATGTCAGTTAGGGACATATTTACACCTAAAGTTATAAGGTTTTTGTGCCGTAATGAGAACTTATATGTCTAATATTACTTCATATTTGTCAACAACAAGGAGCTCCCTTTTACATGGAGCTACTCCTCCTTAAACATCAGAAGTGTGGGGTTTTACTGACATTCATTTTCAGTTATGCATCAGCAGGTTCACCTCTGTTTTGTTTAATCCACAGAATGAATGGAAACCATAAACTAAGCATATACTGTATCAGTTAAAGGTTTACCAAATGAGTTCCTATAGTTTCCTTTTCTCACTAAAGGCATGCCTGCGTGGTGGAAAGGTCTCTGAAATGGAATGCATCCTGGCCTTTAGGCCTGGGGATACGTTATTTCAAGCATATCAGGCTGCTTGGTCTAGTGCCTTCTACATGGGAAACGTCTAAATATCTTGTTCCCTCACAAAGATTTTAATAAAAATCCAAATAAAATTGATTCTGTGTTTGGCTTTGTTTTGATTTGGGGGATAGAAACTTTGATATGTTTATTCATTTATCTTGTTTTAGCTCCCATAACTAACCACAAGGAAGAGGAAGGGACCACAGATCGTTTGTTTACACGAATCATGGCTTTTAAAAATCATGTGCCACGTTTTGTTTTTATTAAAATAAATGCATTATAAATCTATTAGTAGGAACTCTGTGTATGATCTATCAATTATTTTAAAATAATATAAAATAAAAGTCATCTTTTCTTGTAAACTTTTAAAGTGTCATAATTTCACAAGACTAATGAGTATAACAATAGTGTTCTATAAATCAGATAAATGCCATGTTTCAATTTCATTATTTTTTCTAAATCCCTGGTTTTTTTCCTTCCTTAATTTGTGAAAAAGTCATATATCATGCCTTAAATTTCCAAGATAAACTTGTTGGTTAATTACTTAAAGTGTGATATCAGATTAAAGGTGATTTGCCTGGTTTGGGAACGTCATTTGGTGATGTTCTGATTAATGCACTTCCATGAGCAAAGGTGACAGATTAACTATAGCATGAACAGTAACACACTAATTCTTCACTGAAACTCTCAACAGTTGAGTCACATGCAGATTCAATTGTTTTACATGTTTGGCAATCTTTTTTCCCTAATGGAACAACAAACATTAACTCATTACTCTGAAAGCACCTTAAGAAAATCTGGCTGACATATATTACTCTCTATTAATTTTTTTTTCTTGATTATAATGCCAACTTTCCTTTTTGCAACATGATAGAGTTGTATTTTATTTTAGAAGAAACATGATTAAACTTCCCCACAAATATTTCAAATTTGTTATGGGCCACTAAAACGTCAGATCTCTGATAGTTCTGTCAATTCATTCTTTTTCAAGATGATACATGAAACATACTAGAGAGTGGGATATATTATAATCTGGAATTTAGTACTTGAACAGAGACTTTTTTAAGGCACTAAGATTACTTAAAAAAAAACAAGGCACAATGCCTTTTTGTTCCAAATGTGTTTTCCAACACCAAACATTCCTAGAAACACTTAAATCATAATCTCAATGTCCTTGCATTTACGACTATGATACTTTTAATGTGGAAGTTCATGCTACATTTTTCCATTTATCAGTTTTACTGAAAACACAGAAGAGATCAGTGGAAACTCTCTGCAGGCTTTTTAGAGGCAAAGCTGAAGTCCGGGAAAACTTTGGTGGGAGGCCTTTGCTGTCCAAGCCCCTTGTGAAGGAACCTTCTGTCCTGTAGTGGGATTGCAGCTTCTTGGAAAGGGGAGCCATTTATCACAGTCCTAAATGAAAGCATTCTTTAAACACAAATGTCTTTTTTTCCCTTTGTCTAATTACTGAGAGGAAAAGTGAGAAGGAAATGTCAAAACAGAGAAACAGTGGTGTATAGAGAGAGCAGCCACTCTGGAGCTCAACCAGCTTTTGTGAGGGTCTGGGCGATTTGTCAAATGGTTGTGGCATAAGTCAAGCTCTGAGGTTGAAAGGTCTTGACCTAAGGAGTCCTGGAATCAGACAGTGTAAGCAAGGGGTCTGCTAGAATTTTCAGCTGTAGTGGAGATGAACAATGATGGGAGCTGGACATAACAAAACCTCATTTGCATAATTCAGGTAAGTAATTTTATTGAAACTGACAAGGATGTGACAGGCTAAGAAAGAGAAGAGAACACACTCTTGCTGGGAACCACTAAAGCTCCTCAGTTAGGTATGTGAAAATAAATGACAGCTAATCTCTTCACTAAGAAATCTGTAAACAATGCCATTTTACCCAGGACTCACCCATGACCTTTTGTAGAGCTGGCTATAGATTCCTTAGTCCAGTTTTCAAGAATATAGCAGATGGAATGGGCTAAATTCAAATTACGTTTTAGGTTTTAAATTATAATAATTACTTACCTGAATAGGAGCTCCCTCCAAGCAGGTCTACATTGAGAAAGAAAGAGTAGTAACTTTTTAAAGTGGATAGTGATCAAATATTTGAGATCGATGTTATATAAAATAATATTTTTACTTAAGAATTGATATTTTGGGGGGACAATTTTAACTTGAGTAGCTTGTACAAAGAATGAAAAGGGTGAAATGTCTTCAGAGCTTGAGTTTACTGATGTGTATTACAGATTTTACTAATCTTTACTAGTTGATTTTTTTTCAGCTGTTTTTTCCTTTCTATTGTAAAAGGTGTGGATTTAAGCAAGGCATGAATTTAATATTGATGTATATTATTTAAAAATTAAAATATTTAATGCCTAATAAATACTGTCATTGAATTTTGATAAAATCTCATAACATCAACAAGATCTACAAACTAGATTTTATGTAGCCAGGATATACCTATCCATAAAAAAGTATCACAAATGATAAGGTTATCAGTAGAAGGGTTTCCTTGTTTTAGATAAGAGGAACTAAATTCTTAAAAGCAGTTTCCATGTTTTTTACATTTGGCTTTGCTTTTATGTGTGGATTGCCAGGAGATAGCTACATATCTTTTGTAATCCGGGCTGCTTACCAGTCATTGGTGACTTTTATAGGCAAGGGCAGTAATGGATGGAAATAGCAGTCAGGCTAGGGAAGAATGCTACTCTAACCTAGTTTTACAGAGGAGAACCATGTCTGCAATGCCCTTGAAACAAGCGAAAAATATGAAACCCACTTAGTCAGATGTGAGGTGCAAAATCTCCAAGCCTTTTTGGTGGCAAATACACAGGCAGTCCTTCTGCAGTGTATGGAACACATGTACAGTTTGACCAAAATGTGGATCGTTTCGTTGAATGGAAAGCAGAGAGTTCTGGCTAGATCAAATGTGGATCTCAGTATTATAAGCAGGCTAATGCATAATTCATGAGGCTTAATGAATATTCCAATTCATGACAGCCAACTGGCTCCATAGGTCACACCTCCCAGTCTCATATAAATAAAGAATGAGATACTGGAAAGCATACCAGCTGAACCAAACTGAGTGCCAAAAACATGCATATTAATGAGGCACTATAATAGATACTTGACTCTTTGGAAGTGCCTATATTGGTTTCCAGCTACAGAGGGAAAGAAAGTTCACAATGTACCTTTAAACACACCATACTGTGCACCATAAAATACAGCTCTTTCTATGAAATATGGAATCAAATTATACTGATGTGATTTCAGATTCAGTCATTAACTCCATAACATCCTCTGACACTCCATCAACATTGAAACATTCTGGAAAGATCCCCACCCCCTGCTCCCATGTGCCTTTGCAAGTCTCAACTTGGTAACTAGGGAGAGGAAGTCCTTCAACAGTGCCGTTCTTTTATGTGTTCTGTTTAGACCTTGGATCAGGATGAATGGTAGCTCAGATGAATGCATTTGTGCCATTTTTCTTGGCCCCAGACTATGTTTCCTCACTACCATGACATCTGAACAGAAGGAGAAAACATCTCCCTTTTGTAGCAGGCTAATTTAATTTGTACCTTCCACCTAGGGGTAAATATGTTTGTCTGTCTGTCTGAGCTTTTTGCCCACTTTCTTTTCTCACGGGAAACCCTTCTGAGTAGAAAGCAGGAAATTGCTTACTGCTCTAACTTTATTTTAAAGTAATTTAATTTTAAGCCTTCTCACATCCACCCTAAAGTGAAGCAACTGTTGGAACTCCCTCGGGATACCCTTAATGACTTCTGCATGTCTCCTGTGTCACAGATGTCAAAGGCTTGTTGTTTCCAAGGTATTTTATCTTTTGGTATAGATGGTTTAAAAGACACTGCTTTGGGCTGTTTTACCCGCAGAAGATGTGCATTCGTTTTAAAACAATGAAGAAAAAAATCTTGCAGCTTTTACATTGACCCACATCCTTTCAAATCCATATTTCAAGTCATTGATCTTTCCTAGATTTTTAGTTGATCTTGGGCGTTATTTGTGGCTTGACCTTGTTTGATGTGGAGAGTTTGTCAAAGATCTAAATGAGCAACCAACAAACGCATCTTTCCCTAAGTAAAAGAGCAATAAAAATGTCTAAGTATTTGATGTAAGTATTGTTACTATGTCTTAAGGTATACAAGATAGGGTGAACCTCAATTAAAATTATGGCTAGTAGCAAAATAATCTACTTATTCATAAAGTTTAAATCAGGCCGAATTTCTTATTTACATTAAATGGACTTATCAAAATACATTCTGTTTCTCTTAATTCTTGTAATAGTTTTTAAAGCACTTTAAGGGAAAAATTACTTCTTTTCTCTTACGTTTGTGAGTACACATTTAAATTAAGTTCTCTTTTATGGTACTTGTATCTCTCTAATAAATGTTAAACTTCTCTTAATATTCAGTTCACAATTAATAATTACACATTACAAGGAATAAGACATGCTTGACATTGCATTATAAGCACAATTGTTTGTTTAGAAGAGAAAAATAATTTTGCTAAAGTTATTTTATTAATTTCTATTTAATATAAAAGATAATTCTTGAATATAGCTAAGGATTCCTGTATTACAATAGGAATATAAAAGATAGCTATAAAATATAGTTATCTTTTTTAATCTTATTAATCTTCACCAGACTAATCTTATTTTTTGGCTTCATGCTATAATTTAGATTAATATGCATTTAACATGAATATTAATTATAATCATGTTAATGGTAAAGTGGTATTAATTGAACTTGAATTTTGAACTACATGAAGTTAGTTTACAAGATAGATAAGCATGGTAAAAGGATTTGTTTTATTGAACAAGTATTTAAAATTTCTTAGATTCAAAGCATTTAGGTATTTTTATGTAAAGCTACATATTAAAAATCATATGAAGAGATTTGTTTATTTTCTGAGGAAGAATTAATGAAAAAGAATATTACAGTTGGGTATAAGAATTTTTCATTGTTTTCAACAAATATCAGTTTTCACCTCAGATCCATGTGTCTTCTAAATATGTTGAATAAATTGCTCAATTCTAGAATATCCCTAGACAACTTCATTTCTAAGGCATTACTTTTGATAAGGAAGCAAATCTAGTTAGTGTGATTTTGAACATTTAATTTGTTGCTAGGGAAATTTTTCATGTTTTCAGTACAAGTTGACTATACCAGAAGAGAGCTGTTTTTAGTAAAATGACATGGCGTTTCCAACTTAATCCAAAACTGCACATGAAGGCGGGCTACCAGTCCATTAGAATGTAAACCTGGGGTTGGCAGAGTATTTCTGCAAATGGCCAGATAATAAATATTTTAAGGTTTGGGTCAGGGGGCTTCATATGGTTTCTGTCACATGTCCCTCTGTGTTTTGTTTTACAAGCCTTTAAAAATTTAAAAACCATACTTAGCTTGAGGGCCATGCAAAAACAGACTACAGGCCAGATTCAGAGATGGCCATAGTTTGTTAACCCCTAATCTAAGGTTTTAAGACTTTGTTTAATGTAGCAAAACATTTTTTTTCTCAGACATGGTTGTTTTACAGATGTTCATTTCAAGCTCAGGGTTTCTTTCTTAGTTAATTTTATACTGTGCTATGATTTGTGCAAGGATATCTTGATCGATAAGGCTCAATACAGGTATTCTAACTAGTCGAATTAAAAAAATATAACTTCCAGTAATTACTCACAACAATCCCAAGCTGCTGTTATATATCTTACTATGCGTGATATTCTTTTATTGGAAAATAAATTTGTTGTTGTGATGGTGGTTGGGCGTCTGGACAGCTTTCTGCAGGACTTTAGCTTTCCCATGTTGCTGCAAAGTGAAAAATTCTATGTAAACATTTCTTCAATTCACTTTAAGGTAAAATAGCTAAGATATCATACCATATGTACTGTACTTTTGGGATTTTTCTTTAACACACATTTAAGGCCAAAGACTTTTAATACTAAATTACCATAAGAGTTTAAATAATTCAGGGTATTTTGCCAACAATTACTCTTAATATACCAGTAAAATGTATATATTTTAAAAATTTCTGACTAATATGATATAGATTGTTCTGACATATTCAAACTAATATGTCTGAAAGGGCAAATCCTTCCTGTTTATAAGGATGACTTTCTTTAAATAAAAAGTTTGATGATGTGAAGACTACCTTTAAAATGTCAAAATCTATAATTCAGCTCACCTTTCCCAACTTTCCTGTCAAAATAATGTATATTTAATGATTGTGCTTTTGGGTCAAATTTTCTTCAAATCCGCAACATTTAGATCTTTCCTGCACTGCCTGTCTCTCGAAGGTTCTGTACTCATTACGTTCTCACGGTTCTCTCTCAGTGTCTGGGGATGGAACACGCACCACACAAGGGCTGAATGTGAAATAGACATTCAGAGTGTGATGGGAGGAAGAGAAGTTTGCCTTTAGGCAGGTTGTTATTTTAAACGCAGTGCCAAAGATATTATTTCATTTTACAGCAATACTTAAGCTCTAACATTTTGTCTTAAGAAAGAGAGCATGGTCTCATGGCCTCAGGGTTGAGCCAAACCAACAGTAGCAATGTGAAGACTACTCAGGCCCAGCCAGTGGCGGTTGAGAATGCAAGGGAATGGATCCAATGGAGAGTCTTTACCTTGGAAGCATTATAAGAACCATTTAGCAGCAGGCAAAGAACCATGGGCATGAATATTTAGTTGGTGGCTTATCCTGGACCTTTGCTTTTTTTCATTGAAGGTCACTTTGCATCTTCTATATCTATGCTGGGGATTGCTTTTGGACACAGGGATATTAAAATGAAAAAGATGATCCTTGCCCTTAAGTATGACAAAATACTCTCTCTTTTTCTTCATTGGTTTTCTAAAAAAGGACATTTTCCAATCTTACCTTTACAGTTATTATAAAGTGAGCTAAGATATTAAAGTGTGTGTAGTATATCCCAAGTCTTCTAAATATTGCAGTCTTGCAAGTAATAGCATTTACTGTATTTTTCTGTAATTGTTAGTGAACTTGATTGTCTCCTGTATTAACTAAAATAGCAGTTTAAAAATCTTCTAATCAGCCAGGCACGGTGGCTCACGCCTGTAATCTCAGCACTTTAGGAGGCCGAGGCGGGCAGATCACCTGAAGTTGGGAGTTCGAAACCAGCCTGGCCAACATGGAGAAACCCCATTTCTACCAAAAATACAAAATCAGCCAGGCGTGGTGGTGCATGCCTGTAATCCCAGGTACTTGGGAGGCTGAGGCAGGAGAATCGCTTGGACCCACGAGGTGGAGGCTGCAGTGAGCTGAGATCACGCCATTGTACTCCAGCCTCGGCAACAAGAGGGAAACTCCGTCAAAAAAGAAAAAAATCTTCTAATCTATATAAAAATGTTGTGTGTAAATCTGTATATGCACTATTCTATAGAGGGGGACTCACAACTTTATTTTGTGTTTCAGATTTCCATGATCCAAAAGAGATTAAGAGACAGAGAATTTGACCAAATATTTCTGAAAGGCAGGGACTCCTTAACAAAAAAAAAAAAAAAAAAAAAAAGAAATCAGAATGTTAGTTTACTTATTTACCATGAGAAATATATAACTATAAAAATACTACATTTTTGAGTTCATAGTTTATAGTATTGTACTATAGGCATATCAGTCAAGGAATTGAAATTATAATTATCCTCTATGTAAACTTTTATGTCCTCAGCAATTTCATTCCAAAGTATTTTCTTAATGACTTAAATGAGACTTGTGATGTTTTGTTGGTTTGTCTCAAATTGTATTTTATTAACAGAGTGACAAAATAGTATAAAATTCATATTACCTTTGAAAGGTGATCCTTTCTAAATGTTCAAAAATATTTGTCAGTAATGGTAAGAGTGGCATTAAATAAAAACCTTCATTATCTGTTGTAAACTTTTAACATAAGATGGATATTTTCAGCTCTAGATGCTCTATAAAAGGGATGTTTTAAGCCCAGTATTCATTGGGGAACAGGACAGAAAGCCCTGTCACTGGAGTGCAAGCCCTGTGAGGGAAGGGACATGTTTCGTTCATTTTAATAAGCTCAATATCTAGCACTATATTTTAGACACAGTGGGACCAAAGCAAAATCCTTTTGGCTTTTGAATAAAAGAATGAATAAAGATGTTCTGCCTAAAGAAATAAATTAGATGAAACTTCTGAGTGAATTTCAAGTTCTCACGGTGAAATTTGGATATTCATTTGAAGGAGAATACATTCTCTGGAATGTCTTTATCTTTTAAAATTCTGCTCATACAGTAAGACAAAACAACAAAAAAGCAGCAAAATGAGTGAAATATGTGCCTCCTTCACAGAGCTTGCACTCCAGTGACAGGGCTTGCTGTCCTGTTCTCCAGTGTACATTGGGCTTAAAGCATCCCCTTTAAAGAGCATCCACAGCTAAAAATATCCATCTTATGTTAAACATTTACAATTGATAAGCCAGGCACGGTGGCTCACACCTGTAATCCCAGCACTCTGGGGGGCCAAGGCGGGTGGATAACCTGAGGTCAGGAGTTTGAGACCAGCCTGGCGAACATGGTGAAACTCCGTCTCTACTAAAAATACAAAAATTAGCTGGGTGTGGTGGTATATGCCTGTAATCCTAGCTACTTGGGAGGCTGAGGCAGGAGAATTGCTTGAACCTCCGAGGCAGAGCTTGTGGTGAGCTGAGATTGCACCACTGCACTCCAGCCTGGGCAACACAGCAAGACTCCATCTAAAAAAAAAAGTTTACAATAGATAGAAACAAACAAACAAACAAAGGCAAAAAATTGCAAATTGAAACACAATGAAAACATCTCAGATCCTCTTTGATATGGTTTGGATCTGTGTCCCCATCAAATCTCATGTCAAATTGTAATCCCCAGTGCTGGAGGTGGGACCTGGTGGAAGGTGTTTGGATCATGGGGGTCAATCTTTCATGATTGTTTAGCACCATCCCCTTGGGGCTGTTCTCTTGATAGAGTTCTCATGAGATCTGGTTGTTTAAAAGTATGCAGCACCTCCCCACTCACTCTCTCTTGCTCCTGCTCCTGCCATGTAAGATGTGCCTGCTTCCCCTTCACCTTCTGCCATCATCGTTAAGTTTCCTGAGGCTTCTTCAGAAGCCAAGCAGATTCCAGCATCATGCTTTCTGTACAGCCTGCAGAACCATGAGCCAATTAAACCTCTTTTCTTTCTAAAGTTACCCAGTCTCAGGTATTTATATTAATGCAAGAACAGACTAATATACCCTGCCTCTTTGAAATCTCCCTGATAGCTTCATCTGGAAGTGATTCTTCCCTGCTTTAATATCATATAGTATTGTGAACTTCTGTCAATGCGTTTTTCTGCTACTCATCATGCGTTAGACTTAATTGTGCATGTAGCTGGCCTAGCTGAAGCCTCCTGTTTCTTCTGCCATCTTGGTAGATTTGACTAGAACTCTAAGTTTCAGAGCCTATGACTGGTCAAATGAATCCAACTTTCATGGATTTCTGAGGGTTTTCGTTTTGCTAAGATACTGAGTACTGCCTCCTCTATCTTTGCCTGCTCTGACAGCTGCATGTGATATCTCTCTTTCACCCTGAGTCAAACTGAACTTAAAATTTATTTCTTTCACTGGTTTCCACAAAGATCCAACATATACAGCTTTTGGCAAATTGAAAATATTCCACAGACTAACTGAAGGTAATGGAGAGGTAGGCTTGTCATCTTATAATTTTTTATCTTGAACCTTTTCTTGAATCTGTACTCCTCTTTCCCTCTCTCAAAGATTTCCTCCACCTGCAGTTGCGTGTTAATCTTATCTATGATACAAAACAGCTTCCTCTTCCTTCCATGCCCTTTTCCTGCTGACCCTCAAACCTAGAACACATATCGGTGCATTTTCCCAGAGAAATATAACCCTGTCCCTCAGAATAATTCTGGTGTCAGTTGCTCAAGTCATTATACTTGCAGCCCTGTGCATGTAAACTTATCCTTTATTTGTATTTCTCATCTACAAGCTTCTTACCGTTTTATGTGGAGCTTCTCAACAATATCTTGCATAGATGTAACACAGTCCATTAAGTGTGTTTGCATTTGCTTCCTCCTTGGACCCTTCAAGTAACGATGTAATTAACAAAGATATCCTACTTTACAGTAACAATTACTGTCCGAAACAGGTTAAGTGAACTTTTACAAGGTCATATGACTTAATCAACAGTAGAGCAAAAATTAGACCCAGGTCTTAGATGTCACATTAAGTGCATTCTCTTACATCAAGCCAAAATTAATGTCAGCTGGATAAAGGAATATAGTCACCAAAATACACCTACAGCCAAATGAATGTGGTAATTGAAAAAAAAATTGATTTATTCATTCTCTACCTTCCTTTAGTGTAGATAATAATTACTTCATTATATCAATACCAAAATCCACACACGTGGCACAAAGGAAACGAATGCTTATAAGCGAATATAAAATCACTTTCAGATTTGTTTATTTTCAATGCCAGCTAGTGCCAGAATATTTTTGGTATGGTCAGACTAATCAAGCTTCTACAAACAGTGTGTAGAGATTGATAGATTTTTAGATATTGGCACATGTACATTTATAGCTATTGACAAAGCTTAACTCTTTTCAAGAACATTCCAACTAATATTGGCATCCTGTTTTATCCGTTGACACTCAACATGATGTACTGTGGAAGACTTTAAGACTTTCAGTGTTTGACTAAGCTTTACAGTCATTAATGTTTAATCACTTACAATTCAGAAAGCATTGTGCTTTCATTTTTTATGCGGCTTGTTTATCTATGTAAAGTAAATCAACAGTGCCTTTCTGATAGTCTCCCAGTACATTTATAATCAGTCCCATTTGATGATCGGTGATGAATATGGATACAACTGCTATTTGGAATTACTTTGTCATTCTATACAGATTCTAAATTCAATTTTTTTTCTTTTAAACAATTATAATATATGGAAATGCCAGCCAAAATATCCAAAGCTATGAATATCTTGGGGAGGGGCAAAGATAATGTCATCCTTTTTTGTCTTATGTGCTACTCAAAATGTCTAGTATTGGAATGCAGCATTTCTAGTCTATAAATAAGAAAAAGGTTACATTAAAACATCTCTTGGACTAAAGAGTTTTTAGCTATTGAGAGAGTCAAAATTCTGTGATGTCCATCCTTAAGGGCAAATGCAACTCACTCCTTGGAATGGTTATCCCAAGGAAACAATGAAGAGATCTTGAACTACAGCTCTGTACATGCCACTGCAATGAATGCACACCATTGTGTCATCATTGTCAGGGCAATAGTGAGAGACAAAATGCTCTTGGCCAAGGTTGGGGAAAACAGGGACACAAAGAACCCAATTCAAGCAAAGCATAGTGGGTAGTGGACACAGTTGTAGAATTTTAAGAGATTCCTGGCATTTGTATTTACTCTTTGTTTACATTTGGGCTTTTAACAGAAATACCGAAGTGATTTTGCAAGTCCTTTTGGTATACTGAAAAACTGAAAATGTAGATAAAAGATAATGTATTACTTAAGAAAATTTATTAAAGTTCTCAGAAAAATTTTTAAAAGCTGGCTTCAAAAGAAGCTAAGAAACAATAGAAAACTATTCAGATAACAAATAAAAATGTCATTTCCTTTTTACAGCTCTGCAAATGGAAAAATACACTTCTATTATTCCCGTTCATGAAACTGGCCTGAAGTGTGAACAAACAAGCCACAGCCAAGTTGACAGATACTCAGTTATACTTTATTACAGCTAGTGTCCTACAATCATGTCAGATATCATATTCCCCATTCACCTGTCTACATCTTCAAGAAAAAGGATTCTTACGTACAGCTTTTAAAAATACAAGTCTGAATTCATTCTTTCTTTTGTGCCATAGAGTCTGAGTACGTCCTCATCCTTTACTGACATGCAATTCATGGTCACAGAGGACAGCGGGAAGATGTGGCAATAAGCAGAGGTTCAGAAAATTGAACGCATGTGACTTTTGAGATAATAAGGCGAAAGACTGAAGCCAAAGTGGCTGTGTGCCTACCTAAAGGGATAGCCGTGAATGAATTGCCTATAGGGGATGGCACAGCTGGTCTCCTGCCGTCCTTACCAGATTTGGCTGGTGACTACCTCTACCTCTGGCATTGTCTGACTGCCTCCATTTTAGCCTCAGTATTTAGCGCTATCTGGGAAGTCAGCTGCCAAGGTTAAATATAAGGTCTATTCTTGGAGGCCATCCTCTGGGCTCCAAGGCTCATTTCCCAGGGGACTTTACAAGTGGCAATGCCTTACTTCATGTGCTTGCTGCTTTACAGATGTATGTTCTTTAGTCATATCTATGACTCCTGACGTATGCCAGTCATGGATTAAATTTTTCTGTTTCCAGCCCCTGGGAAGGTAACTCTCAAACTTGTATGTGTCAGCAACTAGTGGGAGTTTGTTAGAAATTCAGGTTCCTGGGCTTGAATAGGTCTTGGTGAGATCCAGGGCACCACTAGACTTTATTTTGTGAAATTACTCCCCTGACCCTGTAACCTATGCTAATTATGATAAAGAAATACATATTTTAAAAAATTATTTTTTAAAATAAATTTAGGAAAAGTAGCATCAATTATCTGAAGTACTGGCAAATGACTCAGATAATCTTTACCCATTATAGACTAAACTATTGATTGAAGTCACATTAAATTAATTTCATTTTGCTTAAGGATAAGGTTGTGGAGGATTTTTCTTTATTATGAAGGGGACCCTGATTTGGTAAGAGCCATCCTTTTATGAGAGAAACTCTCTAAGGAAGCAATGTCTATGGCACCAGATCATCGCTGTCTCACTAATCACTCAGCAGTACTGATGATGAGTGACTTTTTTTCTTGTTCGTTTGTTTATCTGCTAGGCTAATACAGGGTTTCATGGCTGATTTAATTTTTATTTCTTTTATTACTAGAGAAGTTAAATATTTCTTGTGCTAATTGATCATTTATTTTTCTGCCTCTTTAGATTTTATTGCTTATCATTTGCCCACTTTTTCACTTTCCATGGAGATGTTAGAGTTTTAATTATTGGTTTGAAAGAGGTCTCAATACATTAAGGATATTAACCCTTTATTATATTTGTTGAAAATTTTGTTACTCTTACATTTTAAAAAGACATTGCAGATGTTTATCAAGATGAAGTTTTGGAATCATTGTCAACACATCAATCAGGCAGTAACCATCAAAAGTTAGAGTTTCTACATAAATTGAAACAACCTATTTTATACTCCTGTTACATGGTTTTATGTTTTGCACTCTTTTTGTCAGATTTGTAATTAAATACCATTAAAATGTTCTAAGGCAGTTTTGCTAATATGATAATTAACTCTTCTGTAAGTTTGAAGAAATCTTGAGAAAATCATTCTGGCCCTGGAATCTTTTGTGGAAGAATATATATTCTGTAACCCATAATTTTAGTAGCTGAAAATATTGTAGGTCTACTTCTGCAGTCTTATGTTTTGGCTATCATTTGGTTCGTTTGGTTCTGCTTTTAACAGTGGCAGTTTCCCAGTGCTACCAACTTGGGACTTCTTTAAATTAATTTTTGACATTCTTTTTGTGGGGAGGGGAAGGGCACACATATCATATTCCAGTCATCTATTACTACATTAAAATGACCACAAAACCTAGTAACTTAAAAAATATATATTTTGCTCATAATTTTGTAGGTCAGAAATTCAGGAAGGGTTTATATGGGTAGTTGACCTCTGATTCCCATGATGTCATCTAGGGCAGCTAAAGCTGGAGAAACCACATCCAAGATTTTTTTTTTTTTAAATTTCCACAAGGCTCTAGGACATCTCCAAGTGGTTTTTTTTTTTTTTTTTTTTTTCCTTCTTCTCACAATGATGGTCTCAGAGCAGTTGCTCTTCTTTAATGACAGTAGATTTCCAAAAGATAGGAAGTAGAAGCTTCCGGGACAATCAATGGTGATATCCAGGACTGGAATAACTTCACCACTGCTAATCTCATTGGCTAACATAGTTACAGGGCCTGCTCAGATTCAATGGGTCGGAGAACTAGACTTGATCTCTCTCTCTCTCTTTTTTTTTTTTTTTTTGAGACGGAGTCTTGCTCTGTGGCCCAGGCTGGAGTGCAGTGGCATGATCTCAGCTCACTGCAAGCTCCGCCTCCTGGGTTCTCTCCATTCTCCTGTCTGAGCCTTCCAAGTAGCTGGGACTGCAGGCGCCCGCCACCACGCCCAGCTAATTTTTTGTATTTTCGGTAGAGATGGGGTTTCACCATGTTAGCCAGAATGGTCTTGGTCTCCTGACCTCGTGATCTGCCCGCCTCGGCCTCCCAAAGTGCTGGGATTACAGGCGTGAGCCACTGCGCCCGGCCTAGACTTGACCTTTAGATGTGGAAGTGGTAATGTCCATTGCAGAAGAACATGTGGGATGGGAGATATTGTTGCAGTCATGTTTAGATAGTATTTTGTCACAGAGAATATGACTTCCTGCCCCTAATTCATGTGAAGTTGGGCTTGTTTTTGTGAATTCTTAGAAAAGACTGAGGTGAGACACTCTTTCTCACTATCTTCCTTAAAGGGGTGAGTACTTCTCTAATTTAATCCTGAAGGTGATCACCATTATGTCTTATCTCGACTCTAGTAATATTCTCCTAATTTATCTTGGTGCTCCCACTCATGACACATTATTGTTCATTCTCCATTCAGCAACCAGAGTGATCTTTTAGAAAGCCGTATTATTTAATGCAATTCTTCTATTCTAAACCATCTGGTAAAGTCCCATTATACTCAGAATAAAATTCTTTCAAGGACATATATGCTGTTAACTTTGATCACTAGCTGCCTCACACAACTTCTCAAGAAATAGTGGCCTTCTTGTTGTTCCTAAAATAACCCAAATGCACTTCAGCACCAGGGCCTTTGCACTTGCTATTCCATGATCTTCCCCTAGACTTATCTGGCATGATTCACCCTATCATTTCAGTGAAGTCTCTGCTTGAATTTGAAATTCCTTAGAGTAATGGTACCCAACCATTTTGGCATGAGGGACCAGTTTCATGGAAGACAATTTTTCCACAGATGGACAGCAGTGAGTTGAGGAGGAATGGTTTCAGGATGGAATTGTTCCACTTCAGATCATCAGACATTAGACTCTCATAAGGAGCATATAGCTTAGATCCCTTGCATGCAGAGTTCACAATAGGGTTTGTGCTCCTGTGAAAATCTAATGCCACTGCTGATCTGACAGGAGGCAGAGCTCAGGCAGTAATGCTTGCTTGACAGCCACTCACCTCCTGCTCTGCAGCCTGGTTCCTAACAGGCCACGGACTCCTGCCTTAGAGCATTTTTAAAAGAATGTCTACCCATGTAATATTCTGCTTCACTTTTCTCAAAGTACTTTCCATTGCCTAACAATTCTGATATAATATGTAATTTATGATTTATTGTACACATTGATTTATCTTTCTATGTTATATTCACTGTGGTATCTCCAGTTCCTAAAATATTTGTTGAATTAACAAATGTATAAACAGATCAAAAAGAATAAAATTAAATTTTATATACTCTCTTATGATCTTTAACTTCAAGTGTTACCAATTTGAGATAATACCAACACAATAGGGAACTGGACAAGAAGTGTGAAGATCCTGAGTATAAATTTATCTTGATGCCTTGAAACTCAGCCTATTATATCTAATGTAATTATAAAAAACATATGTTATATAAAATAGTAAAATTACACACATTAATAAAAACTAATGATAATAATGAATGTTAACTATTCATTAGCATCTACTTGATAAGATCATCAAGATGATTTTTAGCAAATAATTCTTTCATTCTTTGTGTACCTAAACTCCTCTTTGTCAGTTCACTGCTCTGAGCACTATCCACGCATCTGCTAAAAGAGGCTATTGATTATACAATTATAGCTCAATTGTTGCTTTTGTTTAAAAAGATCTCCACCTCTCCCATAGCTTATTGATATAAGCTGTTTCCCAGAAGCAAATTGTAATCTAATACTTGACATTGGGCTTCTGAGGCTATTCAGATTCTTGCTTGTACTAACTCTTTTTATGATCGGCTTTTTTCAGCTCATCAAATGTAAATTGATTTTCTGAAGTTACTGAATATTTAGATAGTGGTGAAATGGCTGTGTTTTCTGACAGTTTGCTATTTATCTTTATGTATGAGTGTGAGATGTTGTAGATAAAATATTAAAGAAATCATCTCTCTCATTTATACACACATATACATATCTAGTTCTGCATTTTTATCAGCTAATGAATGCTATCACTATTCCCTTCTATGAACTCTGTCTCCTCTGAACCCCCTATTTGATTGCCTTTATTATTCATTCCATACTTAATTGTCTTCTGTTAAATATGGTTGCTATGTATCATTTTAACTGGATAGTTCTTTAAGGGCAGGAATTATGCTTCACTCTTCCTAATTGATATCCTCCAATGCCCTGTACAATGTCTAAGATGGTGTCTAACATGTGATAGGCAGTCAATATTTTTCTTGAGCGATTTCAGTTAGAGTTGTCGTTTCGTGTCCCCATGATTCTGTCATTAATGTTACTGATATGATACTATTAATAATAACGAGTACTTATATTTGAGTGATTCTTATTTACCAGGATAATACAAAATGCTTTCAATACATTTTTTTTAGCCTGAATCTCACACCAACTTTATGATGTAGCATCCTTTTATAGTTGAAGAAACTAAACCTTAGAGAGGCTGGCACTGAATACATAGCTTTTAAGTCTTGGTCAAGCTTGATTACAGTGCAAAAGGCTAATAGGGTTCATGAAACTAAACATTCAAGTTTTCGTCCTGAACACTTGAACCCTGTGTCTCTAAAAAGAGAGTAGACTAATAAATAAGGACCTTGACACATACTGATTTTTCATGGTTATGATGAACTGTTTCTCTCTCTTCTCTCTTCTTTCTTAGCTTTCATGTAAAACAGAAAATTATTGTTTTACATCTTGAGAATGATATAGTACATAAATCAGGAAAAGGAATATGAAGTCAATATACAAATAATAGTGTGATAATAAGCATTAATAAAAGTGAATTTGAAGATTAAGTGTTAAGTCTTTCCCCAAAACCCTGAGTGATAAAAGAATAATGGGTTAGCTTATGATAGGCAGGTTAAAATTGTTTTAAAAGAATTTTAATTAAAGTTGTAGTCTTTTGGCCATTTTCATGGCAATATTCACAAAATAAAACAAGGACAATCTCAAACATGAAACAGCCTTCTTTATATCAGTAAGCTTATTTAAAATGCTCCTTTTATTGTTGAATGCAGTAAAATATCTTTGCATCTTTCCAAGTGTGTTTTTCCTACCCCAGGGGAAAATCACTTTGAAGAATGCAGCAAATTATTTTGTATACTACATCCAAGGCTACTGAACCAGAAGAATAAGGACATACGGCTTGTGAGTTCAGCTGGATCAATAGCTCAGCCCTGGGATTTGCCTGTCTTCTGGATACTGGATGGAAAGCACTAAGCTGCCAGTTTGTACTGTGGGTATTTAAGACCCCAATACAGCCAACTGACATTTTTCATAAGACAGAAAGTAACTTACCTGTAAAAATGTTTAGATATATGAGCACATACGATACAAAGACTATGAAATGTCTTGGCATGCTATGTAGGAAATTTTCCCTTGCTGTTGTCCTATTACTCAAGAGAAAGAGCACACACACACAGACACACACACACTCACTCTCTCACACACACACACAGAAACATGCACAATTCTGTACCTAAAAATATGTATTTGTAGAATGCCTCAAAGCACTCCACAGACAAGATGAAATCCATTCTTACATCTTTTTCCTGCTAGAAAGCATTATACAGCTGGCCAAGCAGGCTTGGAAGCCAGTTTTCTTCATCTCTCACTTTCTTGACTACACTCTCCACCACTGTAGACTGTCTGGATGTATAATGTGTGATGTGTGTGCAATTTGGTGAGTCATTACATCAGAGTTCTGATGAGGACTCATTCCTGTCTGCTTTTATGCCATTTCTAGTTTTTCCTCAGTAAGCATTCATAGAGGTCCCAATATCATAGTAGCAAGATATGCAAGCAGGCCTATTAGACAGGATGAAATTATCTGATATCTCACTAGAAGATACTAGAGACAGGCTTTTCTGCTGAGCTTGAGAGCTTTGTGGTACTGTCACTGTTCTGAACATAAAAGACTCTCCAAAATGGTATTTAAAAACTGCCACGAGAAAAGAGGCACTACAAACAAAGCAATTAAAAACGAAAAAATAAGTAATGCAGCTAAAAAATAGATATGCACTGAGGCAACAAAAAGTTTTAGGCAGTTGGCTGTACTTATTATTCTGTCCCTTCCATCCATACTCAGAGCAGAAGCTTGCAATCCAGAATGATAGGATAAGTGAAAGCTTTCAACGTCTATTCAGGCTCAGTTGTTATTGGGAGGATCTAGGAGTGTTTTCCTGGCGCATGGCCCAGCCAGGGTCAGCAAGAGAGGGAGAGTTGCCACTTGAATCTCTTTGTCATTGCAAAGTGGCCCTTGCCTTTGGTATTCCTCTGACTTCAGCTTCTGCTTCAAGCAGTGGTACAGTGACTAAACCGAAGGAAATAAAAAAAGAATAATAATGTTTGGTCAGACAACTCCTTCCTCCATAGAGAAAAGTAAAATTCTGCTTCTATTTGACAAATTGCTTTTGCATTGGGCTTGATAATAAACCAAGGAAGGCAGGAGGAATTTCTTCTTCTCTCTTCTCTCTCTCTCTTTGTTTCTCTCTCTTTTTTCTTTCATATAGTGCTTTGATACCTTTTAGGAAGTGATTAGTAAAAATTTGCTATACCTGTCCTGAGAAAGTTATTTTGAGTCACATAGCTCTCATTCTCTCTCTCTCTATTCAAGATGTCTTTTCTAGTAGAAGCATACCTGAATATCCTCCATGCAGCATGACCAAATGGTTAATGTAGTACAATCTCTGTAATCAATCAAATGTGAGTCCAGTTTTTCACTCACACTGTTAAGCTGTATGAGGTCGGGTAAATTGTGTCATCTCTCCAAGCCTTAAATTTCTCCTTATTAAATTACTAGTAATAATGTTTATATCATAAAGTGGTTGTGGGGATTAAATTAGAGACTGATGTGGTTTGTTTGTGTCCCTACTCAAATCTCATCTTGAATTGTAGTTCCCATAATTCTCACATGTTGTGGGAGGAACCTGGTGGGAGCTAATCGAATCATGGGGCAGTTTCCCCCATACTGTTCTGGTGGTAGTGAATAAGTCTCAAGAGATCTGATAATTTTATAAGGGAAAATCCTTTCACTTCATTCTCATGCTCTCTCTTGCCTGCCACCATGTAAGACATGCCTTTAGCCTTCCACCATGATTGTGAGGCCTCCCACATCACATGTTACTGTGAGTCAATTAAACCTCTTTTTCTTTATAAATTGCCCAGTCTTGGGTATGTCTTATCAGTATGTGAAAAAGCACTAATACAGATACCATATCTAAATAGCGAAATTCAGTGTTAGGCATAAATTAAGTCTTTAATAAATGATGAGCGATTGGTATTTCTTGATGGTCCAACATTGTTCTTTTCCCATCACCAATTAAAAGCTTTTAAATCAGTGGATTGCCAGAAATTGTTTTGCTCATGGTAAGGGAACATTGATCAGTGTAATATGATTGTTTGTAAAAGTTTCTCCTCACGGTTACAGTTTATATGGGATTTTGCACGTTCATTTAGAGTATATCTTGATAGGAAACAAGGAAAGGCACAAAAAGACAAATCAGAATTGAAATAAAAAAAGAAAACAAGTTGAAAATAATTTCTAGGAATGGGGAAGAATAATGTGTAACAGAAAATGTTATCTTATTAAAGAGCCAGTTCTATACTGAAGCACATGGTGTGGAGGTTAAAAACAAGGACTAAAGATTTAGACACAACTAGCTTCAAATTTTGCCTCTAACACTTACTGTTTGTGAGACCATGGGTAAATCGTTCACTTTGTCTGACTTCACAGTTTTTTCCCTTTGTGTCAGTGATATTAGAACATTAACTACTTCAGAAAGTGTTGGAAGTATTAATGAAGGATACTTTATCTTGATAAAACTAAGAACTTTCTTCTCTACCTTCTCTGTTGAAAATAATAACCCTAAATACTCTGTGTAACCCAGCTCATTCAGTCACTCAACACTGTAAAATAAAGATGTACACAGTGTTAAAAAAGTGGCTATATAAAAACATATTCAACACATTTAGGTATAAAATTATGTAAATATAATCTTAATATTATGTGTTCTATTATTTGTTTGTATTTTCCAAACAAAACGAAATGTTCAATTTAATATTAAATGTGAGGGTACAGTATTTCAAGCCTCCAACCACCATGACATTGTGTTTTCACAAATGAGTTTTAAAGTCTATCCAAAGCAGCTAAACAAAGGTATTTGTACCACCACCCATTTCAACACAGTTGTTGACTGAGTATGGACTGTTTGATTTTATTGGGAAGTGGGATTGAGGTTGTAAGAAACAACCAGCTCATCAATACTACATAACACTGTTTTTAAGTGAACTGCAGATTGTGCTGAGCTCAAATACTATTTAGCCCAGTAAATGCTGTATAAAGTAAAGCTTTTTTATCATGCTTTCAAATATCTGGAAGAAAAATGCTATAAATAATAAAAATATTTTAAATGGAAAACATTGCAAATGTCTACCTCAGGCCATACCTAAAGAGTGAGCACTAGAAATAAGAGTGTTTCAAATAGACTTTATTGTTTTGCTTTATGGATAGTACAGCAGTTTTTTTTAAAGGTAAAACTGTAGAAAATGGCAGTTAGTATTCTAGTGATCTCTTAAGTTACCTGTTGTTTTTGGAAGTACAAAAAGTTTTTATAGGACTACTGATGTCAGTATAGTTTTAGGCATAGGAAATGATTAGATTTGATTACAAAAACTTGAACCTTACTTTAGTTAAATAAAAAACTTCAGTAATAAGTTGTAATGGGGATAAAAACATTTTCTGCTTGTTATTCCAAGTCTCTCTAATGAAACTTCTATTTCTAATTGATAACACATTTTCAAGCAGTCAGCAAAATATCACAGAAAACCTTTTCTATATTAACAAGACACATTCCAATTCTACAGAAATCATTTTTGAACATTTAAAGCAAATATTCTAGTTTAGTTTTAAACTGGCATCATTTGAGGGGGAATTAGGAGTGTTTGTTTAGATCAGCTGACATTAAAAATAGGGAGATCTGAAAATGAGTCATAAATATTTTACAATAAATGTAATTAACTTTTCCCAATTATTTTTAGTTATATTGATAATTTAGTAGGAAAGTGGTGCATGATAATTATAAATATGACCCAAGTGTTCGTGAGATTTCTGGTAGCCATTACAAACCAAAGCTTTTTAAAACGTCAGTTTGATCACCAGTATCCAAACATGTATCATGGCCAAATGTGGTGACTGGAATTTTTCAACTTAAAATTTCCCCACATCTCAAGAGAGACTGCTATGGTTTTACGTCTCTGTTCTCTTACATTATGTGTTTTATTAAAAGAGCCAAAAGCTTTCCCCTATAGTCCATCTCCCAAATTCTCTTACATTTTGGTTGCTTTGGGGATCTTAATCTGATACAGTTAGTCTATAAAGATGATGCATTTTGGTATAAAGCGTTGATGTCCCTGCTCCTGATGGGACACTAAAGAGAGGACAATCCCTACCTTGAATGTTTGCAGATGTCTTCAGACTATCTGTGGCTTCCATAGCGTCACGATGGTTACCTTCCTCTAACTATATCTAGATAGTTTTAAAGTCCTCTGCCCTGAATTTTGACCTTTAGTGAAGAGCCTGGCTTTTAGTACTGGTCTCGTTCTTTCTTCTCTCTCTAGAATGAAAGTAATTTTCTCTTTTGTCTTCCCATTAGGTGGGAACTTGTCTCTGCCATGTTAGTTTTTCTCCCATCACTTTCTTTGAAACCCTCTCCTTTAAGCATCCTGGCTTGCTGTTAGTAAGAGAAAAAGTACTCATTTAATGTTTTCAAAATCTTATCCCCAAAATATTATAAACGTGTCTGATATTGGGATGGGTTCTAGAAAACCAAGAAGAAAAGGCACATCCCCTGACTTCAAAGAAGTCACTGCTTACCGACCAGACAAGATTGACTGGGGGCACATGAGCAGGCTTATAGTAGAGAGCAGTGGCACAAAAGGCTTTTCAGGGGCAGCATTTTAGTTGAGACCTGAAGAGTTTTCTCCTAAATTTGCATTCTAGGCAAAAGAAACCGAATTTCAGAAGTGCAGAAGGCATAAGAGAGCATGGGGTATGTAGGAAATGAGTTCAGTACGTCTGGAGCTTAATGCATGAAGGGGAAATGATTAGAAATGAATTTGGATAGTTAGACAGGGCCCCTTCATAAGGTTTCTAGTATGTCATGGAGCCTGTTGTCATTAGAAGCCTCTGAAGCGTTTGGGAGAGATCAAATTTGCACACTAGGAAGAACTCCCTAATGGTAGAGTGAAAGAGAAGTTGAAGGTAAGGGTTGGAATTGAGTGGGGGAAAATTAGACTTTGAGAGACCGGGAAAGAAGTCTGATGTGAGTAACCCTGTTGTGTGCTGATAACTGTCAAGACAGGGTAGATGTGAACTTTTTGGCAAGGTGGAATTGATAGATTCAGGGATTAACTGTGAAAGTTAAGAGTGAGGAAACTTTAATGATAAGGTATTGTATATTTAAAAATTGCGAATAGATTTTAAATGTTTTGACTACAAAAATGATAAATATGGGAAGTGATGAACATGTTAATTGACTTAATAGAATAATTTCACATTCTATTGAAATTTGTATACCTTTTTCAAAACATCACATTGTACCCCATAAATATGTGCAATAAATATTGTAATATAAATTATTGTAATATAAACATTGTGATATAAATATAAATATTGTAATAAAAATATTATTTATAAATTAAAAATAAAACAAAAATAAATGAATAAATAAGAAGTTTAAAAAACACTGTTTTACTCTTCAAAAAATAAAAAAAAAAAGAGAAATGAGACTGACTTCTGGGATTCTGGCTCAAATACTGAGTAGATATGTTTATTTCTTTTAAGATTCAGAATAAGTGAGAGGTTGTTGGGGCAGATTTGGTGCGGGAGGGGAGGGACTGAGCTGAGCTTGGCACTGGACGTCTAGAATTCCATGTACATATAAAAGGACCCAGTGGCAAATAGAAGACTGATAGCTACCATGATATACATACTTATTTTTAATACCTATTGGCTCAGTTTTATAATTTAATGGTTAAGATAAAGCTAGGACAAAAATCTCATCCCTGATTAGAATTTGTTAGAGTTGTAATTTTATACAAACTACATAATCTCTCTGAACCTTAGTTTGCTCTAATGGATGCAATTCTAACTTTGTAGAATTGCCACAGGCTTATTATTATATAGAGCCTAGCAGAAAGTGTATACATAGTAGGTTCATAAAATATTATAGCTATTACTATTAATAAAAAGGATATTAGGGCAGGAGGAAAAAAGCACATCTTTGTTATTTCAATCTGATGATTTCAGTATTTAAGGGTTAAATTTTTTCCTATATGTTGGTTTATTGCAACAATACATTCCTAGGATATTATTCTGGAGTCTTCATTTGTATGTAATAGAAACCAATGCAAAGTAGTTTTGGGAAAAATAAAATCCACTGGCTCGTGTAACCAGTGAACTCAGAGTGGGATTGCATTTGGCTTCTGCGGACCTAGAGACTCAATGTTGTCAGGTTGCTCCAGCTCTCTTGCTGTGGTTCTAGCTCCCGCTCTCTCACTTGTTCTTCTCTGCTCCTTGTAAAGTGGTCTCCTTCCCTCCTGTGCAGACAGACATCCTCCATGTGGGTAAGAAACACACTCACCACTGGTTCCGGGTTTACATCATTCCAACCTGACACAGTGGAAAGAAAGTTGCTGTCTCCTGACATTTGTGATTAAATCTGCTGGGATCACCCCCACTTCACCCCCAGTCACAGTCCAGCCGGCTTTCCTCAGGAGCACTAAACCCTAAAGCATCCATTGCATGTAATAAATGAACTCGTCTCTTTTGCTTCTAAAATGGTGCAATTTTGTCACCTGAATAATTTTTTCTGAGTTCTGTGGCCCAGGTGAGGAACTCTGAGAAAGACTGGGCGCACCTGTTGTGAAGGCACAGGCCAAGGTCAGAGAGATAATCAGAAATATGAGTTTGAGAAATCTTCTTGGATATCCAAAAAAAACAATAAATACCACCTATGCTTAGATGATGACATTTTAGCGAACATTGCCTGTGTGCCTCGAAGAACATTGATGTGTTGGTTTCTCCTGTGAAGATTCCCTGCCACCCCCCCACCCCACCCCTAAGTGAAGCTGTTATCATCCCGACCTCCCCAGGCACGGAGGAAGCAAGGATATGCCAAGTATATTCTTCTGGCTGGCTTCCCAGGTCCTCTTCTTGAGCTCTTTATTGAAGTGCCTCAAAAAGTGGGGGGAGAATTTTGAGGTGAGAAAGTAGTAATATTCTGTTGGTTGCTAGAGTAACATTCATGCTCTGCCACAAAATGTCCCTTGGTGCCACTGTCAGAGCTGTAATAAGGCTCATTTGTCAGTTCCGATGTGACATTTCTTATGTTTCTATATAATGCTTCTTAGATTACGATCCTTAGACAATAATCATTGTCAGCGTGATCATCTTTGAAAACAAAGGAAAACATGAGCATCCAACGCCCCAAATCTGAACTGTTTCATTTGTTCTAAGCAGTGTGCGCCTGCTGAGGTGTGAGCCTGCTGTCTTCAGCGTCCGTTCAGTGAGTAACGTGATGGACTATTCTGCAATGGAAGAGCTCAGATTTTACTTCACTTCTAGGGCTGTTGGACTGGCCTTCCTTTTTTCTTCTGTGTATATGTGTGTGGCAGGTTTTTGCTAAGAAAGCTGTTACCCCTTTGATTTTGTTTTAAAATTTACAAGGCCCATTAGGCAAGAACTGAAGATTTTGCCAGATCCTTGGTAAAAGGCAATCATTGCTGGTCAGTTTCCTTCATTGATACTTACATACATTTTAACAAAAAGGATGCTTTAGCCCAAATTATGTTGTCTTGTTTGCTCCTTCATCTTATGCTAACAATCCCAATTTTAGATATAAAAAAATCCAAATCAAGGTAAGGTCCCAGAGGTCAGTTAGCATGTAGTGATTTCTAGTTTATTTTTAAATAGCCTCTTTTAAAGAAGGTAAATCACTTGTAGCCAGTCTGTGTCAGTCAACTGAGAAAAGCTGACAAAATGAATCCAATAATAGACTTTTCATATATAATAGAGCCTCTTTCTGTATAAAAGATCTAGCTAATTTATACTAAAGCTTTTGTGTGGATATTTAATTATTCAGATAATTACCTTAATTTGCCAATGGAAATTCAGCTATGCCTAAATGGTGTTAAGTTTGGGAATATAGGCCAGTGCTTTTGGTTTTATTTTATTATCTTACTCAGAACATTGGTTTGTTCACTCTTCTGTTGTTCTTTTTACACTTTTATTCCAGGTTAATTTATTTTTACAGCTCCAAATTGCCCCTTTGTGTGAATAAAGTCTAAACTATGGATAATTTCAATTTTATCTTCTCAGACAACATCAATTCCCATCTTTCTGGATGTCTACTGGACATTTCCTTTTAAATAACTCATCACAATCTCAAGGTCCATGTGCCTAAAATCAAGCCAGTAATCTAAAAATCACATTTCATTTTTTGACCCCAAACCAGCTAGCCTCTCTGTGGTACCAACCTTCACTTTTCTTTTCAGCTGTAATCCCTCTGTCTTCCATTCCTTTAAGCAAAATTCCTCAGAGTTGTTCATCCTTTTCGTTTTCAAACTTTCTTCTCTCTTTCTCTCTTTAATCCAACCTAATGAGGCTTTTGCCTCCACTCCTCCAAACAAACAGCTGTCATGTATGACCTCCATGTTGTTAATTCAGCGTTCAAATCCTGCCTCATTTTACTCTCATCTGAATCTTGATATGTTTTCTTTCTTTAGAATGTCCTGGTATTTTTCTGGCTGATCCTGCACAGTCACCTAAGCTGGCGTGTGTCATCTGACACCTATAGGTTGGAGGTAGGCTCAGTGTTTAGACTTCTCTTTGTTAATTTACACGTCATATGTGGATTTTTCTTTCAGTTTTATGGCTCCAATTACCATTCAAATGTTGAACACTCCAGACTTACATCTCCAACCTGACATGCTCCTTCAAACTCCGGACATCTCTATTTGGATGCTCTAGACATCCCACACTTTATAGATCCAAAATCAAGCTTCTGATTCTTCTTCCATAATTTTGTGTCTTCCATTCTTTTCCATCTTAGTAAACCTATTCTTCCAAGTGCTCAGGGCAAACATCTTGGAGCAATCATTGACTCTTTTCTTTTCTCTCACATCATCCCAACTCCAATATATCAGCAAATCCTGTCATATCTACATTCACAATCAAAACTGCCTACGTAATTTGTGGGGTCTTATGCAAAATAAAAATGTAGGATTATCTATTCAAAAATTACTAAGAATTTCAAGACTGTGACAGCAGAGCATTAAACTAAGTGCAGAGCCCTCTGCAACTGCCTAGGACACCTTTCTATAAAAACCTGTATACAGTACACTCATTCCAACTACTTTTCACCTTTTCCAATCTCATGGGTCCCAAAGCCACCATCATTTCTCTTTGAACTATTTAAATAATATCCTACCAGGTATTCCTGATCCCCCGTTGACTCTCTGCATTTATTCTCAACTGAGCAGTCAGAGTGATCTATTAAAAGAGAAGTCAGATCCTGTAACTTGTCTGCTCAAAATTCTCTGGTGACTCCTGTTTAACTCACAGTGAAGCCTCCATTTCTCTTTTGCATCCTAAGTCAGTACATCATAATTTCACATCTAGATAGCTGTAATATCTTCCAAGTCTACTTATTCTACTCTCTTCTGATTTTGATCTGCCTGGATGCCTTAATAAGGCCAATCTTTATAAAACACTGTTTACGTCACCTCATTTAATAATACACAACCCTTATCTCATAGTATTTCAAGCAAAAACTCCTCTGGCTCATAAGGCTTCCACTGCCTACCCCAACTCTACACAAGAATACCATTGTCTGTTTTTTTTCTCCAAAAGACATCAATCACAGGTTTTTGTTCTTGTACTTTCTACCATGTAATAAGACAACAAGAAGGCATTTCTACCACGTCATGAGACAAGATTAAGATGCCAACATCTTAATCTTGGAATTCACAGATTCAGAACTACATGCATTACTGTGTTGGGGTGAGCAAGTTGGGAGCTAAGGGAATATTGCTTTCAATGCATCTTATTATAGCAGCCCTTATTATAATAAAAGGGGCTCAAGATGACTGACTGGAGGCATCTGGTACTTAGCTCCTCCCCAAAGAATAACCAGAATTGTAAGTAAGTAGATAATCACACTTAGAATAGATTATCTAAGAGAACTCTGAAATCCAACACTTAAGTGACAGAAAACACCTGAAGTGTGGATGGAAGGGAAAGTGAGGCAGCCTGCTTGGCAGGGATTATTTGAAACCTAGAAAGACTCCTCAATGTGGGGAGAGGATAAGTGAGAGGTCCTTTGTAGTGGTCTAAATTCCCACCATAAACTGCTGCAATCCTAGCCACAGGACAGCCCCTAAACCTCACAGGCCTTGAGACTAACATGGGAATCTGCCTGAATAGTGTGTGAAGGCACTGCTCCAGGGAGGAAGCTCATACCATGTCCCACATACCTCCCAGCCCCCTGAGTCCTAATCAGCTACAGTAAGATACCACATTGAGATCCCACCCCCTACCGGAACACATTCTTCCCAGAGACCTAACAGCACTTTCATCTCCACAACCCTGAAGCCTTATTGACATTCCCCCTGCTCATGGCCACCACTATGACTGACTGCTGATGCCAGGGCTGAAGTATGAGCCACTGGTAAGGACACTGCTCCCTCTAGCAGCAAAGCCACCATGCATTTTTATGTGCCCCGAGAACAAACTTCCCCACCCACAGTCATCATGCTGCTGGCTGCCACCACCAGGGCCAAAGCATGAGAGAAGGATGAGCTCCCCAGCCACCTAAATGTGCTGCTGCCACTAAAAGCAACATCACCCTCCCCAGTAGCAGAGCTTCCATGTAGCCTCTGCCACTCCCACTAGATTATTCTGCTGGTGGTGTGGAGATCACTGTGTCCCTGCCTTCCATAGCCAGTACCTCCATGTACAACTGGGAGGCCTAAGGACAGGTCCATCTAACGTGACTCTGTCTCCCCAGTGCCTGAGCATGCCATCTGGGTACATGGGGACCTCCTAGGCCACTCCACCATCATGAGTGCTTGCGTACATCTCCTGGGGGCCTGAGGTTGGCCCCACCCAACCTACCTCTACTACCACAGCTGGCATCCATCTGCATTTGTGCCACCTGCAGGCCAGGGGATTAGCCCACTCAGCTCATTGCAGCCACCATCAACATCAGTGCAGACTGCTTGGGAACCAGATAATTCACTCACCTGCCTGGCCCACTGCTGCTACTACTACCACCTAAGCTCAAGAATCAGGTCGCCTAGTCCTGCTAACACAGGTTACAGCATATGCTACAGTAGGGCCCAAGGACAAGTATGCTTGGCCTGCCCCTGCCATGACTGGGGCACAAGGACAAGTCTACCTGATATCCACATGCTCACATAAACTTCACGCAGCCTCACTAACAACCACACCCTACGCCACTGAGGAAATCACTGACACTGTTTATGGCTGAAGAAATCATATGGACACTACGCTACTTCATGCGCTTAGAATCAAAGCAAATATACCCTGCTCAAACAACACCATAGATATATCTTCAGAGAAAACTTCTATCTTACAAAAGCAAATTCAAAAAACTGGAAGAGACAACTGTTATACTGGATGCACAAATATTGATTTAAAGACACAAGAAACATTAAAGAGCAAGACAATATGACACCTCCAAAGGAACACAATAATTTAATAGCAGACTACAATCAAAAAGACATTTATAAAACCTGGGGAAAATAATTCAAAATAACACTAAAGAATCTCAGTCAGATACAAGAGAATAGAGAAAAAAAATAAAATAATAAATCAGAAAAACAATTCAGGATATGAATGAAAAATTTACCAAAGAGATGTCACACAAAAGAACCAAACAGAAATTCTGGCACTGAAGAATTTATTTTGTGAAATACAAAATACATCAGAAGGCTTCAATAATAGACTAGATCAAATGGAAGAAAGAATTTCATAACTTGAAAAAAGGTAATTTTGAAATAACCCAATCAAACATAGATAAATAAAATAGAATTGAAAAGAATGAGCCAGGCCTACATAATTATGGAACACAAGAAAGTGACCCAATATTCAAATTTTCAGGTGTCCTAGAACATATAGAGAAAACAACAAAGATAGAAATCCTATTTAATAAAACGATAGCTAAAAAATTCTCAAGTCTAGCAACAGATTTAGACATCCAGATACAGAAAGATCAAAGATACCTAAAAACATGCAATTCATGGCATATTATGGTAAAACTGTCAAATGTCAAATAAAAGAAGAGAATTCTAAAAACAGCAAGAGAAAAGTATATAGTGACTTATAAGGGAATCCCCATTAGACTAGTAGCAAATTTCTCAGTAGAAACATTACAGGCCAAGAGAGAATAGGGTGATATACTTAAAGTGTGGAAAGAAAAAAGTTGATAGCTAAAGATACTATACCCAGCAAAGTTGCCATTCATAAATGAGGGAGAAATAGCTTTTCCCAGACAAACAAAAGCTGAGAGAATTTATTACCATTAGACCAACCCTATAGGAAATACTTAAGGGAGTAGTACACCTGGAATCAAAATGTTGGCATCTACCATCATCAAAATTCATGAAAGTATAAAACCCACTAGTAGAGCAAACACACAAATAAGGATGACAAAGGACTAAAGTGTTACCACTACAGAAAACCACCAAACCACAATGATAAAAATAAGATAGGAAGAAAAGAACAAAGGATATACAAAACAACCAGAAATTAATTAATAAAATAATAGGAGGAAGCCCTCATGTATCAGTAATAACCCTGAATGTAAATGGATTAAACTTTCCACTTAAAAGATATAGACTGGCTGAATGGATTAAAAAATAAAAACCATAACCCCACTGTATGTTGTCTGCAAGAAGCTCATCTTATCTGTAAAGACACACATAGACTGAGAGTAAAGAGATGGAAAAAATTATTCAATGCAAGCAGAAAACAAAAGGAGGCAGGAGTATCTATACTCAGATAAAACAGACTTGAAGTCAAAAACATTAGAAAAAAAGACAAAAAGTCATTGTATAATGATAAAGGAATAAATTCAATAAAGTGATATAACAATCTAAATATATATGCACCCAACACTGGAGCAGCCCAATATATAAGCAAATATTATTGACCTAAAGGGAGAGATAGACTCCAATACAATAATATTTGGGAAATTTAACACCCCACTCTCAACATTAGACAGACCATCTAGACAGAAAATTAACAAGGAAACATTGGATTTAAACTGCACTTTATACCAAATGGATTCACAGACATTTACAGAACGTTTCACCCAATAGCTTCAAAATATACATTCTTCTCATTAGTACTGATATGGTTTGGCCTTGTGTGCCCACCTAAATCTCATATTGAATTGTAATTCACATTGTTGTGGGAGGAATCAGGTGGGAGGTTATTGAATCATGGGGGATGACTTCCCCCATGCTGTTCTTATAATAGGGTTAGTTCTCATGAGATCTGTTGGTTTGAAAGTGTGTGGCACTTCCCTCCTTGGTGTCTCTCTTTCTCTCTCCTGCCAACATGTGAAGAAGGCGCTTGCTTCCCCTTCACCTCCTGCCATAATTGTAAGTTAACTGAGGCTTCCAGTCATGCTTCCTGTTAAGCCCGCAGAACTGTGAATCAATTAAACCTATTTTCTTCATAAATTAGCCAGTCTCAGGTACTTCTTTATAGAAGTAGGAAAATGAACTAATATAAGCACATTGAACATTATCCCATATAGACCCACATGTTAGGCATGAAACAAGTCTTAAAATTTTTTTAAAAGTTGAAATCACATCAAGTGTCTTCTCAGATGACAGTAGAATAAAACAAGAAATGAATAACAAGAAGAATTTGAGAAACCGTACAAATACATGGAAATTAAACAATGTGCTCCTGAATGACCTTTGGATCAAGGAGGGAATTAAGAAGGAAATTAAAAAATTTCTTGAAACAAATAAGAATTGAAACATGACATTCTAAAGCCTATGAGATATAGCAAAAGTCATGTTAAGAGGGAAGTTTACAGCAATAAATGCCTACATCAAAGAAGAAAGATTCCAAATAGACAACTGAACAATGTATCTCAAGGAATCAGAAGAGCAAAAATGAACCAAACTCAAAATTAGTAGAAGGAAAGAAATAATAAAGATAGGAGCAGAACTAAATGAAATAGAGACTAAAACAAAAAATACAAAGGATCAATTAAATGAAAAGTTGGTTTCTTGAAAATATAAACAAAATCAGTAAACCGGTAGCTAGACTAATCAAGACATAAAGACAGATGATTAAAAGAAATAAAACTGAAAATGAAAAAGGTGACATTTCAACCAATACTACAAAAAGACAAAAGATCATCAGAGACTATTACATACTGGGAAACCTAGATAAAATGGATACATTGCTGGACACATACAGTCTACCAAGATTGGGTCAGGAAAAAATAGAACAGACCGTAACAAGCAATGAGATTGATTCACTAATAAAAAGTCTCTTAATAAAGAAAAGTCCAAGACTGATGGTTTCATTGCTGTATTCTACCAAACATTCAAAGTAGAACTAACAACAATTCTAAAATTATTCTGAAAATTTGGAGGGAATACCCTCTAGCTACGTCTATGAGGCCAGCGTTACCCTGATACCATGATCAGACAAGGACACAACAACAAAAAAAGAGAACTATGGGTCAATATCCCTAATTAACAAAGATGCAAAAATTCTCAATAAAACACAAAACTGAATCCAACAGCAAATCAAAAAGATAATACATCATGACCAAATGAAATTTATCCCAGGAACGCAAGAGTAGTTCCACAGACTCAATAAATAAATGTGATACATCATGTCAACAGAATGAGGGACAGAAGTCAGATAATCATCTAAATAGACACAGGAAAAGCATTTGCTAAAATTTAATATTCTTTCATGTTAAAACTCCCTAGAAATTAAGTATAGTAGGTATGTACTTCAACACAATAAAGAACATATATAACAAACCCCAGCTAAAATTATATTCAATGGGGGAAAAGCTGAAAACCTACCTCTAAGAACTGGAATAAGGCAAGGATTCTGACTTTCATCAGTCCCATTGAACATAGTCCTGGAAGTCTTAGCCAGAGCAATTAGGAAAGAGAAAGAAATAAAAGGCATCCAAATTGGAAAGAAAGAAGTCAAACTGTTTCTCTTTGTAGATGACATGTTTTCATATCTAGAAAAACCTGAAGACTCCAGCAAAATTTTTTTTTTAGATCTGATAAGTAAATTCAGTAAAGTTGCAAGATACAAAATCAGCATACAAAAACTAATAGCATTTTGATACACCAATAATGAACTAGCTGAAAAAGAACTCAAGAAGGCAATCCCATTTACAATAGCTACAAAAAATTTAAAATACCTAGAAATAAATTTAACCAAGAAAGTGAGTGATTTCTATAAGAAAACTATAAAACACTGATGAAGGAAATCAAAGGGGACATAAACAAATATAAAAATATCTCTTGCTTGTGGATTGGAAAAATGAATATTGTTAAAATGACCACACTGCCCATAGCAATCTACAGACTCAATGCAGTCTTTATCTAAACACCAATCCTAAAATTTGTGTAGAACAAAATTGAGCTTGAATATCTAAAGCAATCCTGAGCAAAAAGAAAAAAAGCTGGAGGCATCACACTATCTGACTTGAAAATATACTAAAAAGTTATAGTAACCAAAACAGCATAGTACTGGTATAAAAACAGACACAAAAACCAGTGGAATAGAATAGAGAAACCAGAAATAAATTCATGTATTTACAGTCCATTGATTTTAACAAAGGCACCAAGAACGTACATTGGGAAAATGACAATAAATAAATACTGGTTGGGAAAATTGGATATCCATATGCAGAATAAGGAAACTAGAGCCCTATTTCTCACCATACACAAAAATCAATGTAAGATGGATTAAAGACTTAAATGTTAGACCAGAAACTATAAAACTACTAGAATAAAATTTAGGGGAAACACTTCAGGACATTGGTCTCGGCAAGGATTTTATGGTTATGATCTTGAAAGTACAGGCAACAAAAACAAAAATAGATGAATAGTATAATATTAAACTAAAGAGATTCTCCCAGCACAGAAAACAATCAACAGAGTAAAGAGACAACCTGTTGAATGAGAGAAAATATTTGCAAACTATTCATCTGACAGGGGACGAATATTTAAAATATACGAGGAACTCAAACAATGAAACAGTGAAAATTTCCCATTAGAAAGTGGACAAAGGACACAAATAGACATTTCTACAAAGAAGACATACAAATGGCCAACAGGTATATGGCAAAACACTCAACATCACTAATCATTAGGGAAATGCAAATCAAAACCACAATGAGATATCATTGCACCTCAGTTGAAATGCCTACTATTAAAAAGAAAAAAAAAAAAACCAGATGATGGCAAGAATGTGGAAAACAGGTAACTCATGCACTGTCGGTGGGAAAGCAAACTAGTTTAGCCAATATAAAAAATATGAAAATTTCTCATAAAACTAAAAGAACTACCACATAGTGCCGCAATCTCACTGCGGGGTATTTATCCAAAGAAAATCAGTAAATCAAAGGAATATCTGCATTTGTGTGTTTATCACACCACTATTCACAATAAGAAAGATGTGAAATCCACCTGAATGTCTATCAACAGACATCAGGATAAAGAAAATGTGATTTACACACACACAATAGAATACTATTCAGGTGTAAAGAAAAATGGGATTATGTCATTTGCAGCAACATGGATGGAAATGGACGTCATTATGTTCAGTGAAATAAGCCAGGCACAGAAAAACAAATATTGCATGTTCTCACTCATATGTGGGAGCTTAAAAAGTTAATCTCATAAATAAAGAGAGTAGAATGATAGATACCAGAGGCTGGGAAGAGTGTGTGTGTGTGTGTGTGTGTGTGTGTGTGTGATGGGGGTGGGAGGAGGATAAAGAGAGTTTACTTAATGAGTACAAACACACAGTTAGATAGAAGAAATAAGCTCTAATGTTCCATAGCAAAGTAGGGTGACTGTAGTTAACAACAATGTATTGTAAATATCAAAATAGCTAGATGAGAGGACTTGAAATGTTCCCAACACTGGAATGATAAATACTTGAGGTGATGGACACCCCAACACCCTGTCTTGATCATTACACAGCTTATGAATGTAACAAAATATCACATGTACCCAATAATTATGTATAAATACAATGTACCAATAAAAATATTTTTAAAACTCCATTCATGTTAGTCAAGTCTCAAATATACTCCATATTCACCCATAATCCTGCTAACATCATTTCATTTAAGAGAAAGTATGTCTCGTTGCTTGACATCTGTTTTAATCATACACATCCTCCAAGGTGTTCTTTATTTTCTACCTCCTCCCCTAAGCCTTCTCTGAATCATCGCATTCTCACTGATTTATCCTGCACTTCAATAGGTTTTTTGATTTTTTTTTTTTTTTTTTTTTTTTTTTGAGACAAGATCTTACTCTGTCGCACAGGCATGATCTCGGCTTACTGCAACTTTCACCTCCCCTCTTCAAGTAATTCTCCTGCCTCAGCCTCCTGAGTAGCTGGGACTAAAGGCACCTGGCACCAGGCCTGGCTAATTTTTGTATTTTTAGTAGAGGCAGGGTTTCATCATGTTGTCCAGCCTGGTCTCAAACACTTGACCTCAGGTGATCCACCCACCTTGGCCTCTCAAAGTGCTAGGATTACAGGCGTAAGCCACCGCACAGGGCCTCTAATAGATTTTTGTACTACCTACTTTAACATAAAGTTTTACTCTCTGAAATTGGTCACAAATTAACTCACTTAATAAGCACTTTTTGGGTAGGGTTCGCATCTTTTCTGTTCAATTTGCATTGCACTCTTAGCCCAAGGAAAGTATTCAACATACATTTATTTATTGACTGATTGTAGACATGATCTTAGCTTTTCTAATAGTTATTGATTTATTAAACACATTATATGTGTTATTAACAAAGCACTAAATATTAAACAGACTGAAGTAGATCGTTCTGGAATAGTGCCAGAGAGGATATTCAATATACACAAAATAAGAAGAGCTATCATTTACTGGTCACTTGGCAAGCACTTTACTAAGGATTTTACATAGGTGAGTTCATTTAATCTTTGCAATAATCCTGAGTTAGATATCATTATGGTTCTCATTTTATTTATGAGTAATCTGAAATTCAAAGGGACCCTCTCAAGGCACAAAGCTAGGAAGTATCAGAATGGGTTTTAAATATAAGCAGTCTCACAGCTGAGCCCATACACTGAGCGGAATTTTCTCTCATAGTCTACATTTGTTTACCGTAAAATTTTTAGACCTAGGTCACTATCATAATTTCAATACAAAGTTCCCCTATATGCTTTGCTAAATACAAATAATAAATTTCCCTTTTTGCTGTATCAGAGGAGTATCAAGGCTTTGTACTTTGTTTTTGTCAGATATCACAGAGAAAACCACTAGTCAAATATTCACCCATTTTTCAGTTAAGTCCACTTAATAAACAGCTCTTGGCAGCACAGAGGGCCCACATGGTGAGTGCATAGTGCAGTCTTTCAGTCATTCCACCACTGGGACAAGAATTTCAAGGATCTGCCAGTCTTACAAATTAGTTTCAGAAAGACTTGTTTTCAATAGTTGAGTTTAAAAACATTCTAAATTACATTTACTACAGTTTGTTTAAAGCTTTTTTTTCTGGCCTATCTTTCTGAGTTGCAGCTTAATTTTTCACTGTCTCATTATAATTTCTCTTTTTTTCTGGATTTCATCCTCTCATTCATTATTCTTTGTCTCCTCTCTTGTTTCTGGCTTTTCTTCCTGCAGCTGGGCTTTGGTTAGAAGGGGTGGACGCAGCTGCCCAACCATTTTCACATTCTTTACTGATATGATTTTCTTGAGGTAAAACATCATTTAAGAAGTATTACTCAACAATTAAATGTTTCTGTCCTCCTCAAATTCTGTGTCTGAAAGTCTGCCAAGAAGACCCTTTGCAGTTGTTTGTATTGGTTTGGATCCCTTCCTGTTATGCATTATTTTATTTGTTCTGTGCTTGTTTGCCTTTTATGTAATATTTTGTCATAGTTCTAATTTCCTGTTTCTATTTAATCTTCACCACTGACTTGGTTCAACTGTTATCTTTCCTTTTTTTTCAGGGGGATGGTGTTGAATGGCTACTTTTCACTACAAGTATTGACACTTACTAAACTACATGTTTCTTCGATGTAAAGGTCTAAATTTTTACAGAGTTCAGGGGCAATTGTGAAGCTAGGAGTTCCACTCCTGCTTAGTTTTGAAGACTCTAACTTGTCCGCTGTGCTCTTGATTTGAAGCAGCAGCAATTTTTGTTGATACTACTACGTAAGGGTACAAAATTGTTTCCATGAGAAAGTGATCTGCTGTGGAAACCTTACACTATCTGGACTTGAGTGTTATTTCGAACTGCAAGTGTCTTAATCTTTCAAAAATTGCCGTAGGCTTTTTCAGTGTAGCATCTGAGCTGACTTTTCAATGGAACACTGACTAATGAAATATCAAGTTCTTCTTAGCTAAGTAATTGAACAGACCTTATTCATCATGCCTAGCTTATCTTTAGATAAACAGGGATGTATCAGGGTACTTAAATCAAATGTTGCTCTTCAACATTTGCAGAAGGGAAAGGGATGGAATGGGTCCAGGGATAATATTAACATATTTAACAATTATAAGCACCAACAATCAGAATGGAAGCCAGTCTCAGAGAAGGAGTTGGAAACCTTTGTCATACTTCCCACCTTGGTCGCTGAATTATTGGGAGACTGGGGTCTTAGCAGTGGGGAACAGAGGGTGCACTTAAGGGCCTTGAGCTGGTGTGGAATTATCTTAATACTTTAATACGTGGCTACATGTTAGTCTTGAGAGAGAATGTGCTCACTGTTGATTTATGTTCAATTCAAATGCAGTAATCCCTTCCAATTTATACACTGTGTTAGATTGGCCCACAGACACTATTGGGATGACATGTGATTTTCTACAGTGGTTCCTAGTGAAATCCTGCATGCAGGTCAAGTTTAGAGTTTTATTAATTGAGCTTCTCAACTCTATGGGAATCAGAGCCTACCATTGTCTACAGGAAGAACATTAAAATATATATATTTCAAAATGCATTGAACTTGGGGTTGAGTTTTGGCCGTACCAGTTATTAACTGTAATTTTGGGCAATTGCTTAATAACTTCGTTTTCACCCTTCTTTATCAGTAAGAGTGAAGGGATTGGATCAGATGAGTTCTAAGTTCCCTTCAAGATCTAGCATTCTCTAATTCTATTTAAATACCAATAAGAAGACTTCTTTTGCCTGATATTTAATAGACAATTAAATAAAAGTCAACTTACATTTTAGGACATGCAGGAAAAGGTACAGTATGACAAACTTCTGGGCATATAAACCATTCCTGACAACTACTTATTGATTTCTTTCCACAGGTTTCCAACAGTGTTTAAAGACTATCTGGATAAACTCTTTTGTTTTATTTGTATACAAAGGCAAATAATAGCTAAACAAAAAAATGACTTTTCTCTATATGCTTAGCATCCAATTATTTTCTGAAGCATAACTATAGTCTTTCGGCAATGAAGGTGTAGTTATCCTAAACTCATCCCTCTGTCTTATATGGAAGGCAGAATTTATTTCATTTTAAGAATGGGTTGAACTCTTTGAAAGTGCATTGCTAAGATAACATTTGTCATTTTTGGAACAGTGGCAGAATTAGTTATTTTTCACATTCATAAATATCTATGTACTAAGTCAGAACTTTTTTTTTTTACTTTTTTAAACTTTTTTTAAATTTCATTTTTATGTTAGTCGTTAGACTACCAGGGACAGAACTATTAATATGTAGTGTACACCATCCTTACTCAAACTAAATAAATAAACAAATAAGAAAGAGTAATTTTTTCTTAAACCTTGAAAACTGCTCTGAAAATATCTGAATCACACACTAGATTTCTTTTAGCCTCTCGCATTTACACAGGTCTCTACGTGCAACAGCTAAATTGTTTAGGTCATATGGTTCTACCTTCCAACTGACACCTGTTTTACAAGACAGTAGCGTTAATGCCTAATCATCACATTTTGATAATGCCGTTATTCAAAAGATAAATCATCCTCTTTCACACAAAACAAAAAATATTCCCCTTAAGTTGAAGACCAATTTTACCTTTCCTGGTTGAAGTATTAGTTATCATGCTATAGGTCCTCTGTGACAAATACGCCTTCTATGAGGGAAACAGCTCTAAGACAATGAGTGCCTTGTTTATGGTTGCGGTTCAATATATTTCTATTGACTTTAGGTGTAAGCTTTGTTGGTTTTAATTTAACTGGAGTGTATATGTTTATTAAAGACTGTCCAAACCAGTCTGAGAGGGAAAATAGGCTAGAAGCTAGAAAGAAGAACTGGGGCTAAAAATGAGAAAGAAGAACCAGGCCAGGAAGCAATTCAGCCTGCTGGTTTGGTTAAGAACGTATTTGTTTTTCCAACTATTCATCCATACGGCATCAAAGAAATATTTATTCAGGGCTTAATATTTCCTAGGAAAACAAATGTTGGTCCCATAAAATTCATCTTCTGAAGATACATGAAAGATATAAATTATTATTTAATATATACAATTTATAAAGATATAAATTAGATTTGTGAAACTAGAATAATATAAAGTACAGTGGTGATAATAGTAACAAAGATTTATATAGGTCTTATCTATGCTAGGCAATCTTCTAATCAGTTTACATTTACTCTTTACAATAAGAAGTATGAGGCAAATAATTACAACTGTCATTCCCATTTTACGGATGGAAAACTGAAGCACAGGAGGGTACCTGTCCAATGTCAGCAGATTCTGGGTCCGTTGAGAGAAATCACTTTTCACAGAGTGGAGACTGAGTTATCTCAGAGAAGAGATTTCAGTTACAAAGGATCTTGTGTGTGGCACCCACTGAGCCAAGCAGGTCTTTCCAAAATCATCCTCATGGAAGGGCATTTTTATCGGGAAAGTCCAGAATATTACTTGTACTCCTGAGGAAGGCGGCCACGGATATTAGTCCTACCATCGGATTTCTCTTCCCAGTTATTAGTATGTCCCAGTTAGTAATTTTTAAAGATTATTTCTTGAAAAGAACTCAATTACTGACAAATTCCCTCTGTATCCCATCTGGATCAATCCTGATGCAAGAAGCATCTGATCAGAGCACCTTTTATCCGGGACCTAAAGAGGAAGAGGCCCAGAGCTGCCAGCAGGCGTCCAGGTATTCGCCTGCCATGCCACAGCCATCTTTGGATGGTTCCCATTGCTTCCTGTTAGTTTCTGACTCTGAGGCATTGCTAGAGAAACTTGTCCTGCCAGTCAGTCAAGAAAAAAACATTACGAAAAATTACTATTCAGGCCAGGCGCAGTGGCTCAAGCCTGGAAACCCAGCACTTTGGGAGGCCGAGGCAGTGGATAACGTGAGGTCAGGTGTTTGAGACAAGCCTAGACAACATGGTGAAACCCTGTTTCTTCTAAAAATGCATAAAGCTAGCCAGGTGTGGTGGCGGATGTCTGTAGACTCAGCTACTTGTGAGACTGAGGCAAGAGAATCGCTTGAGCCCAGAAGGTGGAGGTTGCAGCAGTGAGCAGGACTCTGTCTCAAAACAAAAAACAAAAAACAAAACAAAAAAGACCAGCTCATATGCGTGAAAGTTTACCTGGTATATATGAAAGCAAGACTTATTTTATGAAGTTTAAATTATTAGACAATCTATTTTTTCACCTAAAATAATTAGAGAGAATGATTATGTCCAATATTTTTGAGAATGCAGGGAAATGAATTCACTTGTCACAGTTGTAGAGCTGTAAATTGGCACAACTTTTTGGGAGAAAAATGGGGATATATTTTGATATAATAAGATATGATAGATGTGCACAAAGATCAACGAACAGTTGTTAATTATAGATGCTTTATTGTAAAGAAAAAAATGGGAAAATTTACCTAGTAATAGGGAACTGGTCAAACTACGTTATCTCCAAACAATGAGCTACCATGTAGGCATTGAAATTCACATTGTGACAGATTATTGATGAGAAAGAGTTAATTATGTATTTAGTATTGAGCTAAAAAACTGACTATCAAATAATATATGCAGTATATCATTTTTATAAAGAATGGTAAATATATATATAATGAAATGCATAGGTCTATGAAATTGTACTTATAGATAAATATGTGTGTATGTGTAAATAGATAAAGTTCAGAAAATTATTGACTAGCATTTTACTAGTAATGGAATTATGAGAATTTTTAAAAATCTGCATTTAGCAATTAGAACAAAGTAATTACTATATAAGATTGTTACTAGGTAAAGAGTAAGAAATTCAGACAAAATAAAATGCCTCGCTCTCTTCATAACATCACTTATTATTATTTTTAAATAAACCTGGCCCTTCTCACTCACATTTGATCTACAATTTGCCCACATCAGTTACCCGTCCTTTGGTTATACGCTTCCCTAAAGTCTTTATTAAGGGATATTATAGGTTTTTTAAATTGACTAGTGTACATTATTGCCATCCTGTTCACCTATGAGAAAACAGCTTAGATTTCACAATTAATGAAGGGTAGTGATTCAGCAATGGTATTTGTTTTACTTGAATATTATTCTAGATCAGAGGTCATTATGTGGCAGTGCTTAGGCTGAGGCTGGGCCACAGGTGTTGGGCTTAGCTCCCGTAGTATTCTCCAATATTTAAAAGGCACAAGATTACTTCATATAAAAATCCAGGTATGAGGATTCTTTTGAAAAACAGATAGGCCTTACAATGCAGAACTTAAATTCCCACCAGACAGTGATTAGCTGGAGACTAGTAGACATTTTCCTTTATAAATGGGCACACATGCTCCAGTTAGCCATGGCTGCAGCCACTGCTTACCTTACCTTATTTTGGCTGAAATTCCTTGCCTAAGTTTATAGGCATTTTTGTTGCTGTCTCTTTTTTGGATCACCCCTATTTTCATCATATTTAAAGATTAAGATGAAATTAATGAATTGATAATTTGATGAGTATTTTCTTTATCATCTTAAGTAACATAATCTAGATGACAACTGACCCTCTAATTTCAGAGTATGTTTCTATTTTATTTCCCTAAAAATAATAAGAGTGAGAGATACAGAAAGCAGGGGGTAGACAGAGAGAGAACATAACAAAAGCATTTATGAGAGGAACACATGTAATGTCAAGAAAATCTGTAATTGAAAGATTTTGGTTGTCTGGTTTACAATTTTCTTAGCCATAAAAAATTATTTGTATTTGAACAACTCAACATTCAGTTTGTGTTTTAAAGTAAATTACTGAGCCTTTTTTTTTTCCCAACTGCCTCTGAGAATAGGAGAAGGAAATTAATGAAACATTAAAAAGAGACTAGCTTCACAAATTTATAGAAATTAAAAAAAAAAAAAAACAGAAAAACAGATTTGCTGAGAATATTACAAGGGTGCAATGATCCCCTGGCCTGTTAGGACATGAGGTATCAACTAATGTGCAATTAAAAAATAAAACCTGCGAGAAGGCAGTGCGGGAGAATAAAAGCCTATTAATGCACTCCTAAGAGTTGAGGTTCTTGCCAGCAGAGCCATCTGTCAAGAGATTACAGAGAAGGAAATTTCTGCAGGAATCTTCCCCTGGGACCAGATAAAGTGCCAAGAAAAGGTGTGTGGCATCAGGAGTGAGGACAAACTCTGAGAGTCCTCTGCAGTGCTTATCACAGACAGAGAGGAAACCATCCACCCACTGGTACTCAAGGAAGAGGAAGAGAAGAGAGGGAAGTCTCTGGATTGCTTTTGACCAGAGAAGTGAGGCTGGATTGAAAAGAGCTGACAAGAGCAAATTCCTTATAAGGTAAGTTAAACTTTGTTGTACTAAACTCTTAAAATTTTCCATAATACAAAGGCAATAAAGTAATTTATTCCACTTTTTATACTAAGGGCACTAATGAGAAAATGAATGTTAGTTTTATGAGTCATATTACAGAAGATCAGAAATAGCTGAGGAAAAGTAAAATGTCATTTTTCTTGAAATCTTGAATCTTTGAAGTTTGTGAAAATGCCCAAGATATTATTTAGATAAAATGTTGTGCTAATATCCTATTTTCACTTATTTCTTCAAAATAAATGCTGTTTAAAAAGTAATCAAGATAAACTCATGATTATTTGCCTCTTGAGAATTAAGAACATGCCATGCTGTGAAATAATTAAAAACCATATGACCATGAAAGTTACAAGACTTAATAATAGAGAAACATATTTTTTTTAAGTTTCTAGAATCATGGCAGGAAATGATACTTTGATTTTAAGATTCTAAATAGATCTTAGTTCATTTCCTGATCTATGTTTCTATACGGTACTATTCTGTATTTTTTAATAATTATTATTCCTATTTCCTTTGGTGATTGATTTTATTTTTTTCTAAGATGAGAAAAAAATGTTGATTATAAAGGAGGAAAAATATACCACAAATTTATTATCTTGAAAATTAGATAAGCATTATGAATTTTTTCTTTCAGAATTTTGTCAGAAAGACAGCTGTCTCTTTGAAAGAAATAAATTAAACATGTTAGAAAGTATGTCTTGTGCTAATTTACAAATGTTTTTAAACTCATAATATTGGTTAGAAATTGTTACTCAGAAATTAGGACTAAACATACTTTAATTAAATTTTGTTTGCATTGATTGAAATAGAGATATTCTCCTTAAGTCACTGGTTACTTAAGGAAATGGAGATGTGCAGACATAAACATAAGTTCTAGACAGGGACAAGAAATAAACCTTATCTGTTGGGAAAGAACACAAAGTCAAACAACACAGTGCTAAGTCTGGCTGATCACAGCAATCCAGTGTTCATGCTGGCACTGTGCCCATAGCAGATTATTGCGTTTGTAATTGGAGAGAAATTAACCTGTGAATTTAAGTCAAGTTATTCTGTGAATTCAATTAGAGTGGACAATTAATTTTAATAACCCAGCCTTTTGAATCTTCCTTCTTCTCCTATAAATGAACAATGTTTCCTGATTTATCAGAATATTATTTAAATTCTACTTTCTATTTAATTATTTTATTCATTCCTCCATTTACTTGTTCATTCACCCAATATTCAATGAATAATGTCCAGGTGAAGGGCACTATTTGGCTAGGCATGAAATAATGAACTGATGAGGTCCCTGCTCTCAAAGGGCTTATAGTCCAGTACACTGCACACAAAGTTTCCCTCTCTCTTCATAATAATTTAACAAACAAAATTTAAATCTATTTTACCAACATGAATTTGAGGTTGACAGAAGGTAAGTGATAGCAATAAGTATCTATGTTAACATTATAATTCAAGACTTTCAGTACATTGGTTTTATTTATTCTTTAGTTTTCTTTATTTGTTTAAAGTAGCAAGGACTGAGCATTATTTACTCTGCTCTTGGGTTCTCATTAAATTCTTAACTTTAATAAACATGAAACAGATTAGTTTTTACATAGAAGAGGACAAGAACTCTTGTGCAACAAAAAGTCCTCTTCTACGTAAAAACCAACCTCTAAATATTGTCTATTTAAAATTAGAAAATAGATTCTTACCTACTATATTGATTGTTGTTCCTACAATTAATTTTGCGTAATGTGCATTTCTATCATTTTTGGCAGTATTACGATGGTTTATCCTGAACAAAAGTGATATTTAAGTTTTTGAATTATGAAGATCCTCTCTGGGATCCTTGCCAGAAATAACGAAGTTCTTGCTTGGACCAGTGGGTCTGGAAACTGTCACTTCAAATAAAATGTGTTTATAAAAGAGCACTGTCTTCGTATCTTTTCCAAATAATAAAGCACTAAACTCAATAGTCAATATTTTGATAATGCAACATATGTACAATAATATGAATATAATATTCTTGTCATAGAGTATGAGTTAGTCAAAATAAAACAAGTTGCAGTCATATAACTGTGCAACTATTAGGAACAGAATATTTAACATTAAAATAATATAGTAGTTCAAAGGCACATAATAAAAGAGAACAACTGATTACTTTTGACTCTTTTTATCAGATGAAATGTATATTAGGCTTTAGTTAGAGTTTGATATTTTTAGTCTTCAAAGAACATTTATTGGTTGCAGAACATTTTCTTATATTATGTATTTTTGAATATTTATAATTTTTGTCTCTTTATGTACATACAATTGGAGAATACGTTATTTTTGAGGTTTCCATATAATTAAAAGAAGTTCTCACAGTCTCCTCTCTGCCTAGCACCTAAATGCTTTTTATCTAGAAAGTGACAGATCCCCAACCAAAACAACCTCTCAACTACTGTTGAAGTACAGTCACATGAAGGGATGGGGACACACAGATGAACATAAAGCTGAGCATGAAATACCAAACCTCCTGGGTTTCAGTCTTAACTCTGCTGATTACTACTTTGTGGGGGAAGTCTCTTACTCACTTTCCCAGCTGTAAAATAGGGATAATAATAGCACTATTGTTATTATGTGGATCAAATGAGATAAAGTATTCATGGCTTTATCATATTGTGGTGGTAATGATGATGGTGGGGATGATGATGAGATTCTGAAGAAATTCAGACCTTTCCATGGCCTGTGTGGATTTTTACATTAGCCCTTCACTGTGTCCAGTTTTGAGTTTCTTTATTGCATCCCATGCAAACCACGAGAGACAGCTTTCCAAAGAGTAAATCTGGTTGTGTCACTTGCATAGAGTGGCTCTCCATCACCTTTGGCTAAAGACCCACACTCTTTAGTGCGGGATGTAAGGCTTCTCTCATGCCCCTTCAGTTTCTCACACCCCCGAGTCTTGGCACATATTCTGGTCTCTCTGGCTGGAACACCTACTCTTTGGCCCCACCTGTGGAATTTGAATGTATCCTTCAACACTGAGCTCAAGTTGCCACGAAGAATTTTCTGATTCCAGGTTCACCAACCTCCCTCCATACCCAGGATGGTACATAGGTCTATCTTGGCTCAAATTTCAGTCTGTCAGCTTGTCATTTCCTAAAACAACAACAACAACAAAAAACTTGTGAATTATTTGAAAACGGGGGCTATATCTTTTTTTCATTAACTTGGAATTACAATTTCTACCACATAGAGGGTGCATAATAAATGTTAACAGATACGTGGATGTTCTAGTGAGCACGTCGGAAGCCTCTCCTTTTACAACTCTGTGTTCATTTTCTGGGTACTGATGTCATGCAGGGGTGTTGATATAAAGACATGGATTCATGAAAGATAAGGCAAGAACGTCCGTAAGTAGAACTTGTGGATGTGGCTTTTGATCTTTTAAATAAAATTTTAAAATCTGTTATTTTATCTTTTTATGCTACTTAGCTGGAATAAGAGAATCCATTACAGTGCTTTTAATTTTAAACATGATTTTTAAAGTAGTACATTGCCAATAAAGAATGAATTATTTTTGTCGAAATTTTTGATCTGACTAGGTGGCCCATTATGTCACCAAAGTGGTAGTAAGAAAGTTCTGGGTCTTTGCTGTTCACTCTTCTCTGAGGAGGTGTTATGCTGAATCTTGTACTTGGATGTCATGATTGTGACGGTGCTTAGAATGACTATCTGTCTAGGGGTAAAGATGTGGTCTTAGGAAATGAGATTAATATCCCCAAAACACTATATCAGATTATTAGTGTTGTTATTAATAATCTCAATCTGTTTATGGAAATATTGAACTGTGTTATGAGCCTCTTTTAAAAATTTCCATGCCATACTCAGAGAGGTAAAGCAAGACACAAATTTTAAAAGAAAAAATGAGGAGGATTAATGTAATAGTTTTGAGATCTTGGTTACAAAAGTCAATAACAAGGGTGCCAGCAGTCTGAACTTGGACAGGCAGTTGTTGGGCAGATGCCCTGGCAGAAGTACTTTTTGTGTGGGGTTGTGACAACCTTTGTGCAAGGTTGTGCACTTTGCAGATTCTTTTGTGATAGTTTAAAAAGAAAACTGCCATGCTACACTGACATTTTGAATATGAATTAGAATTTTAATGTGCTTCGCATTTTTTGAATAAGCAAATACAGAGAACTCAAATATGATCTCTATCCCCTCCCTATCAATAACGAGCTGCTTTCAGGAGCTTCAATCTCAACTTTCTTGCACTCTGAAAGAAAAAATGTTTTGAAACAGCAAGAAGAGCTGATGTTTCCGGGTTCTTTCCTGCTCTCTCCTCTAGCACATGTGTTGTTCGGGGTCTTTTCTGCTGCTATAACTAAAATAGCAGAAGACGGAAAATATCTTATTACAGGCAGGTACTCACCACTTCATTGCTTTTTCTCCTTCCAGATTCAGCTCATCTGGCTCTATCTTCTCTTGCTGCCCATATAGATAAGACTCTTCTTGGAGTTTCCCTTTTGAGGTTCTATATTCTCCTTACAGTGCAATAAACCAAAACTCAGCACCAATTAGTTGCACAGATCTTGTTCTAACATTAAACTTGTTAGACAGCTGTGCTTTCCCCATGGATTTTCTTAGTTGGTCTTTTACTTAACATGTAAAGCAATTGTGGCACAAAGTGATTTGGGATGAAAATAGAAGCACAACCCTAAATGTAACTGCTATGTCAATAAGTAATACTACAGTAATAGTGAGTTAGAATAAAATTACACTACTTTCTAGATAGATGTTTAGTTTTCTTCTATTCTTTATGCTCTGTTCAGGTGTCAAGGATTCTTTCTTATTTGTATTATTTTCTTTCAACAATATTTATTGAAGATCTACTGTGTAGATGTTTTTTGAATTCAAATTGTACTTACTGAATAAATGAATCTACATCGTGAATTTCTGAAATGCTTCTTTGTGGTTCTAGGACCTGGCGTAAGTCTTGGCGCGAGTAGATACTTAATCTTTGTCAATACCTGAATACACTAAACAAAGTTGGGTTACATGCCATGAGTAGGCAACTTGGAGAAAGCGAGTAGCTCCTATTTAATTTTTAGGAAGAAAGATGAACAACTTCATAAAATAACTAACACAACATCCCTCAAACCTCTGAATTTCTCTGAGACATTTTCAGGGGAGGATAATCACAGGAGGAAGCCTTTAAGCCTCATTCTGGGTTCTCCGAAGCTGTCAGTTTTAAAGCCTGCCTCTAAGGTTACCCAGGAACACAACTGTAAGGGAGAATCACAAAATTCCATTTAATTCCATGGAATGCAATTCAACAATGCCTAGGAAAATCTAGATAAAATAAAATACTATGATAAAATAAAAAATCTACAAACAGTAAAATACTGTTCTATGAAATTGAAAAGTCTAGATTAAGAGAATAACAATTAATTAAAGTGAAAAACTGGGAAATCAAATGAAAAATTTCAGCTATGTAAATTCCTATTTCTTTCTTTCTGTTTTTTTAATAGCAGTTTCCTTGTTGCTCTTCCTCAAAAAATTGCTGAGGTAAACTGCTTACCATTATACAGTATATTTTGTGGAGCATGTTGGCATAGAATTACTTTATTATTACTACTAATGAAGAACAGTATAGAATATTGCATTTATATTAACAGTTTATGTTTTCTTAGTCATAAATGTTTGCAATATAAGAGACCTTAGCAACATTCTAAATAAATTCCCTTCTTTTTACAGATGAGGGAACTGAATGATACAGTGATTAACTTATTGGTTTTACTTCAGGGAAAAGTGAACGAAAATTGTCATACAGAATTATGTTTTCAGTTACATGAAAAGTGGCTGTCAATGAGACACTCAAGGTCGAGTTGATATCTGGCTTTATCTTCTTTTAAAAATGAATTTAATAACTTCATTAAAATCTAAGAATGATATAAAGGCAGCAATACCATTACTCAGTTAACAGAGATTTACTTATCATAATTTCAAACAAGGAATTCATCAAGTTGCAAATTCTTTCCAAGGAACCGTCCAGTATTCAAAGAACATGAGGGCCATATCACCCGTCATGCCCTTGATGAAAATTCCAACAACTTACTCTATATGTGGCTAAAAGAGGGCTGCTTTATGTCTCAGCTAGCTCAAGGTATAGCTGAACAAGAGACAGAGTTAAGGACTTCTTTCTTTTTAGAGAATCAAGATGTGCACAGTGTTCTGGGGTGTCTATTCTGAATCAGGTTTCCATACTCTCAAGTGAATATGTCTAGACGTCCTTAAGGCTATTTTTGTAGGTGTCCTTAAGGTTGAGAACTGGTCTTTAGCGAAGAGTCAGCTCCCACAGTGGCTCAAGACCGAAGGCCATTTGAGAGAAAAACCAGAATCAAGCACAGGAAGACAGTGCCTAAAACACTGACAGACAGCCATGGAAGGAAAAGCAACACACATACAGACACACACACACACACACACACACACACACACACACACACAAACATATATACACACACACATACCATTTATGGAGAGAAAGAGATATACTATGGCAGTGATATCTTTATCTTTAATAAGGTACTAACTTCTTTAAAAACATGTAGCATGATTAGAATAAAACTATCTTGACTCAAAGAATAAATATTTGAAAATATTTTCTTCCTTTACAACTAACTTAAGATAGCATTTCTGAATATCTGTACTGTGGGAACACCAGCTTTGTGGAATGTCCTCCTACAATACTCCCCCAACCCCCACATTCTAAGAATATGGTGATCACATAACTTTGGGAAATATTGGTTTCAACAAAGATAAATAGCAATCTTTGGTTTGGGGCTTAAAAATCATTGTAAATCTGTAGAGGAAGTATTTAAGATGCAGAATTTTCTATACAGAAACTGTAATTTTCAACTACAGAAACTTCTGTGATTTGAAGCATCTCATAGTACCAGTGTTCCATGAAACACACTTAGGAAGTAGTGACTTCCATCATTTAACAATGCAATGGGAATTGAGGTTAACCAAGACATCTTTTCATCTTGTATGGAGCTTACATTTTATTACCATGAAGAGGAGTCCTAATCTGATCATTGTTATGACTGTATAAGTAGTATGACATCACTAATGACTACTATGTTTATTCAGAATAGACCACCAGAAGTCTAATGAGTTGTTCAGAACTTAGACAACCTAGGTTACCAGTATTTCAACTTTCGTAAGCAGCAGCAGACCTTTTATTTAAGCACATTCTTTTATAGACATTCAATATGTAAAAGAGATAAAAGTCAGGCTGGTTTGATTGATTTGGAGGTAGAGTGATAGACTTTGGTCTTCTGACTTCTATAGTGGTCTGTGATTTGTATATTTGAAGATCAGCAATTACAAGAAATTTGTATGAAGTTCTCCTCAATAAAAAAAAACTAATGCTGTAATATTCTGTATATTTTAACAATTTTTGTTAATAAAGCACCAAAAAGCAAAGGTTATCTTTATAAAATATTTGATTGAGTTTGATTCTATTTTTGCAATAAACAGTTTCTATGTCGTAGCAAGTGTTCAGGAATTATAGAGAGGTTTTACTTGTCAGGCTTCTTGAAGTGAATTTTTGAAGACTCCAACAAAGTAAGATTTTTCTTATAAGTTGTTCCCTTATTTTTTTTTTTAAATAAAGGATGCATAAATAAGAAGAGAATGACAACTTCTAAAAAAACTTGTGTTGGTTTTCTATTGCTATTGTAACAAATTACAATTTAAAACAATGCAAATATATATATTTTTAATTCTATAGGCCAGAAATCTCACATGGGTCTTACTTCCCTAATGATCAAAACTTTGGCAAGGCTATTTTCCTTCCAGAAGCTCTAGGGAAGAATTTGTCTCCTTGTTTTTCTTCTGGTTTCTAGAGGTTTCCTGCATTCTTTCACCCATGTACTCCTTCCTTCATGTTCAAGACCAGTAAATTTGCCTCTCTTTGACCTTGAGTCCCTCATCACATCTTTCTCTGATGACAGCCAGGCAAAGGACCCCACTTTGAAGAACTCATGTGATTACATTGGGTCACCTGGATAACCCAGGATGTCAAGGTCTACACCTGTAAACACATCTGCAAAGGCCCTTTTGCCATGCAAGGTAATATTCACAGATTCTTGGGATTAGGATGTGAACATTTGAAAGAATCCATTGTTCTGCCTATCAGAGTATTTTAAGTCCCTTCCAAAAATGCTAAATCACTAAATGTATTATAGTTTCATAAAATTAAATAAAGTATGAGTCTTTTGTTTCCTCTTCGCATGTGAGCACTTTCCAAGTGACCAGCAAGATACTACTCATTTTTCAAGGTCCTGGGCCAGTAAGCCCTACTCTGGGACCTCTTTCTCTACTGCATCTAGTTGCTTCCCCTTCTGAATTTCTTCTCTATTTGTAGGTGGTGGCTTCTGTGTCCATCTCCAATGTGTCTTCTGGGCTCCTGTCAATAACAAGAGCTCCTAAAAACAGGGACTTAATCCAATTCAGCTTTTTAAAAATAGCAGACTTTGTAGGTGATATTCCTAGAGACACTTCCTAGGTGACCCTCCCACATTTTAGACTATCATCTATATGTCCATGACTCTCAAAATCATTATCTCCAGTTTTTATTCCCCCTAGAATTCTCAATTCACTTAGCCAACAGTCTATAAAATATCTCCTCTTTGATACCCATCTGTATTGTGGGTCTCCAAAGCTACTCTCAGATTCAATGATTTTCTAGAAGGACTCAGAGAACTCAGAAAAGCTATTATACTCATGGTGACAGTTTGGAAGGTGAAGGGTTTGAACACCACAAGCCTGGGTTAACCCTTTACTGAACAGCCTCTCCAATTTGACATGGCTAAATCCAGAACACTTCATTTTCCCCCAAACCTGCTCTTACATGAGTCTTTCCCACTTAGGTAAAACGTATTAGTATCCATTCAGTGGCTCAAATAAACAAAGCACAAACAAAAGATCTAAAAATTATTCTTATTAATTTATTCTCCTCATCCTTTATGTCAGTCTCATCGGCAAGTACTAGCAATTCTCCTTTTAAAACATTTCTAAAAAGATCCCAAATTTTCCCAGTTATTTGTCTCTCTACTGTGATCATAGTCCAAGCCACTTTGGCTATAGTCTCTTAAATGATTTCCTCCTTTAACCTCCAATCTTTTCTACACAGATCATCCAGAATGATATTTTAGACTAATGGAGATCATGCCATTACCATGCTTAAATCCTCCAGTGGCTTTCCATCATCAGACCCAAAGCCTTCTCTGAATAAAAAAGCTGTATTCTAACCCCTGCTTGCCTCTTTAACCACACCTTAATTACTCTGTATAACTCCAACCATGATCCTATCAAAATGATCTTCTTTTTGTTGCTTGAACTGGGCAAACTTGATTTGCCTCTACTATTCTGCTGCTTGAAATACTTTATTTTCACATGGCTGACTTCTTTCACCATTTGTAATATTCAGCTTAAATATCAGCCTCCTCAGAGAGGCTTTTTCTGCCCATCCTAAAACAGGTAGCTGATTACTTACCTGACATCATCCAATTTTAATTATTTGTATTGCATTATAGTCATTGATATCTAACCGTTTGTCTTGTTTATCTTTAAAAAAATTTATGTTTTAACTTTTCATTTCTTGTACATAATATAAAATCCCATGAAGGCTTGGTCTTGCTGGTTCCTTTTGCATTTCTTGGTTGACTCATAACAGACACCCAATGAATATATTTACTCAGCAGATAAATTTTTTAGCATCATCACTGTAGTTTAAAAAATTGCTTGGGATTATAACTAGTGTTTAATGAAAAGTAGTTTAACTGAATTTTTGATCTAATAAGAATCAGAAGAATTCCAATGAAGTTATCTGCCTTTAACTCTCGTACGTTTTTTATTTTGGGGTGTGGGGGTATTTTCTTTCCATTTACTCATTTGTACAGAGCAGCCTTGATTTTTGGTCTTAGCTATTTAAAAACACCAAGATGATTCTTACATCTTGGTGAGTTTTAGGAACATGTTAAAAATTTTATTTTAAGGCTGAGATAGTTTCTACATAATTTATAGTTGATCAAACAATCAACCAGAACTACATTGAAGAGTCAGGTTTATAAAAATTCCTTACTTTTTATTTGATATGTCTAGGCTTTTAGACTAGGCATATCACCTTTGTACTAAAACTGTCTTGCCATTATTTGTACATTGTTGTGTTGCATATTGCCTTTCTTTTAATTTTATTACTCATGTTGTTTACTTCTACCGAATGACAATGACAGAGGAACGTCACTAAAGCTTAATTCAGAGTTTAGTTATCATGGATTTGTTATGATAAGCAGAATCAGTGACAAGCGAGCTTATTTTCATACTAAACTGAATTATAATTGCCAAACATTTATTTATTCTTGGCAAATCTAGTAACCTACTAAAATAACCTCACTTTGATAACCTTCTATTGCCATTATAAGCACGTTGTGACATCTGATTCCAAAAAGTATTGAGTAATTTACTTTAATATGCTGACAACAAATGTGCACCAATTGCTGAAAACACTGGAAGCAGATGAAAGCTCAAGAAATGAAGAGAGGATATGTGGCTAACTATAACACACCTCCTTATCAAACCTGAGATTGGCACTTACTAAAAACTGTAGCTAACTCAATCTTCCATGCCAGTATGTTTGAAAACATTGCATAACCAATCACTATCTTAGGAAAAACTTTCTAGGTCCAATCTTTTTCTGCCTATTAACACATGTGCCTGTGAGTTGATCCTGATGCTGCTTTCCTTGCAAGAGTATGACAAAACACAAACAAACAAACACAAAAACCCACGTGAGGTGCTCTGTCCTCCACTGCACCCTGGCTCCTGATGTCCTGCCAGATTTTGCTGACATTAAACTAAGTCTTTAGAGTTCAGAAGGCTGGGCAGGTGCACCAGACACATCAGAGACAAATGTGTAGCAGCATGGAGCATTTCTGCTGGGCCTGTTGGGTTTGACATGCCAAAATAGCCCAGAAGGAATAGCAGTGCCTTTTGAAGTAGCTGAGATGCTTCCCTGATGTCACTTCTCTGAGTTTTAGATCAATGGCTGGAAGATGAATCGGAACATGTGAGGAGAGTCACTGAGGGGAAAGGTGGTGGAAAGGTTGCAGGAGCGAAGCACCCAAGCCCAGAGAAAAGGTACGGTGAGATGTGCAAGCAAGAAAAACAAAGGACTGAGTCATTGGAGGCCTAATTGACAATGGCACAGCTGTGACAACAATTTGCAGGCGGCCTGGCCTATTTGATGAAAGGGTCTCTGCTTTCCTTGGAACCCCAGAGTTGCAATGGCTCATAGGAACACGCCACTCATGTTTCCAGCTGGCTCAGCCTCATAAATACCTAAACTCACAGATGACATTTTTAATGCTCTGCAATTGCTATTCTGCATTTATATTTATTGCAATTCAACATTTCCATTAGTGAATCTATCATTGATAAATTTGTCACTGCTTCAGGAATACAGTCCATCATGCTGCATCAATTTCACTTTACAAGCTATTAATGTACTATAATGCAGCTTAAAATATCATGTGGATATATTTGATTAGAGAGGTGCCAGAGTCAGTCAGATTGAACTGAGAACCCAAATTCTTAACTTACTTATTGTAAAGATGAATAGCCTTGGTGCTCAGTGAATGTGTTAATATAACAGGTGTATCTCTTTCACTTTTTCAAACAGGCACTGGAAAGAACAAATTTTACGAATCTATTCTGACTCAGTTAGTTCGAAGCACAGCAGACTTACAGTATTTTGTTGACATTTGTCATGTTTATTCTTTTAGCAGACTCATAATCATATTTTAATATTTTCTGCATTCAATTAGCAGCTTGATTCAAGAGACAATGATGGCATATGAGTCCAGGAGATGGGACCAACTATGGTTTTCTGAAATAGGGTAAATAAAAATGTTAAATCTTTCTAAATGAAACACAGATTTTCAATACAGATGAGATATTTCTGGATACTGTAACGATTTCTCTTAAAAATAAACAAAAACCAAAGGCACCGGTGCAATGAAACTTTGTACAGAAATTAACAGTGCTCAGGAATATGGACTACATTAGTTCATTAGCAGTTAGAATCTGGCAAATCACTGTGTCCATAGGCTCCAAAAGGTGAAGTAGAGCAGGTCAATCTGAGCAATTTTAGTATTTCTGTCAATTGTCAAATGCTCAAATCATTTTCTAAATCTCATTGTTCCAATTGTAAAATATAGGGGACTACCTTTATGTACTTACAAACATCTGCTTGTGAAGTGCTATGAAATTCACTAGTGAAAATTATTTTTCTAGACAGGTGATTAATAGCACATGCATGTAGAATGATGTGCATTTCAAACCTTGCTGAGTTACTTTTCAAATGAGTGGCAGCAGGCAAGGTAATAATTTTTTAAAACCTCAGTTTTCCACATGTTTAATGAAGATAATAAGATGCAATCTGTGGAGTTTATCTTAAATTATATGAGATGCAAGTTGTGCTACGTCCACACAATGACATGCAGGCAGATGGCTCTATGTGTGATGTACAAAATGATTACCAAGAATTAGATTAAAACATTTAAGACCAGAGTACTATACATATAATATATAAACAAGATACACAATATATATGCACAGAAATTTTGGTAAGATACAGGAAACACAGAAATCTGCAGTTTCTGTGGGATGAGAAGGTGAGACGTATTTTCATATTATGTCCTTTTAGGCTCTTTGATGCATTGCTATTTGTTAATACTACTTTTATAATAAAATTGATAGTTTAATTTTTTACAGGGTACAATGTCTTAAAAAGATTAACACATTGCCTAGCACATAACTAGAGCTCAATCAATGTTGGCTCTTCGTATAATGCCAATAATAATTGCTCCTTTCTCCATGAATGTAATAGATGCCTTTGCAGCTGCTCCAATAAGTATGTTAAGTTTGGTTCTGAAGTTAAAGAAGAAGGCTGCATGGAGACACATGGATTTGCAAAGTCCATTTGATAAATGTCTCCAAGTGTAGTTATGTTATAAACTCAGGAAGCACCAGTAGTATGAAAGTCTGCTTAAGAATGTGGCTAGCAATTTGAGGGTGTGTTCATAAATACAGAATGCACGGAGTGAGGGAAGCAGTAGTTCCTGTCTGCTTTCTATCAGTCATAGCACTCAGGAACCTTGTGTTGTGGGTGGGTTTTCTATGTTGCGAGAGATCTGAGGAGTTAGAGCCTGGGCAGAGGAAAATGACCAGGACAGTGCAAGGGAACAGACTCCACATCAACATGAATAGCTAAAGGAACTGAGGGGGCACTGAAGAACTCAAGGGAGCCCTTATAATGACAGTTCAAGGGCTGCCACACAAGAGGGATTCAACTTAATCTGTGTTAGTTCCTGAGGGCAGAACTGGGACCACTGGGTAGAAGTTAAAAGGAGACTTATTTCCGCTTAGAGCCACAGCTAAAACCCAGCATGTCATGATTTATAGCAACAAATGCCACCCTAGGCAAGGATAGACTTTTCTGTTAAATTCTGAAGATAAAATGTACCAAAGCATCTGGATTCTCACAAGGATAATGTCCCAAATCTAAACTAAATAAATAATCCCTGCATGTACAGCTTTACAAATGTTAGATACATGTAGTGGATGAACTTTGTGTCTGCTGCAATTAAGCAGGCTGCAGAACTCCTCGCTAACCTTGGCTCCATCTCGTCGCTGCCCCACTTGTATGCAACAAAACACATCATCCTTTTGATTTTGCCTCTTCAGTGCTTTTAGCCCCCATAGCTTCATTCTAGTATCACAAACCTACAGAGTTTAGATATCAGGCACCACTCTGCTCTGATACTGGACTTGTTTCTTTGCCTTCAATTTTCTCCCTTTTTTCATCGTCAGTGCCCTCATGGCTGTGTGTTTATGCTTCTGCTGTTATATTTAGCTTCTGCCTTGGATCAACATTAGTTGGGTAATATGGGTTTCCTCTCACTGAAATATAAGCTCCTTGAGGTTTGAAGAGTGATATATTATTGTATCCTAGAATAGAGGAATCCTCAGTAGATTAAAGCACACCCCTTTATGAAGAGTAACGGGAGGAAATGCAAGTAGATTTAAATGTTTATTAGTCAACTATTCACCACCAGCTTCCAGCCCTTAGTTTTTCCACAGATCATCTATCTCTAATGGTTGCAAACAACAACAAAATACAAAATATAATACATAGTTGGAAGACAATCTTTAGATAATAATGTGTGTATCAAACTTGTGTCATTAAGGAAACCTACAGTCCACATGTATGTTATTTTCCAAATTTCTGAAATTACCATTATGGGTAATTTTAGATTTATCCAAGGGTGATATTTCAAATTTTTTGCAGCCATAGCTGCATAGGAACTAACAAATACAGTCTTTAATGCTTGAACAGAGTTTGGGGGTTCCCTGCTGTGCTAGACATTAACCCTTTGACTTAGGAAACTCATTATCAGCACTGGAAGTACCAATTGAGGCAAATCTCAAGAAAACATGGTGATATGTGCTCAGCTTACAATGGGTATTCAAACTGCTTTCCTAAGGGTTACTGAGCCCTTCAGATGTGTCATTTATCCTTGTAGGCCAGTGGAATCCTATGGGATGTCAGGGCTTTTCAATAGATGGTTTCAGTTTTCTCTCTGGCTTCTGGTACCCTGTTTAAAAGTATATGTGATAGTTTTAAACAATAAATGCAGGTTTCATCGCCTAAAATGAGAGAAGCAGTATAGGATTGCAGCCTCCGTATCAAAGAGTGGGACCTCAGAATTACGATCATTGTTACAGTGAACTATACCAAATGTTTACCCAGATTTCCAAAAGTATAGCTCAAATCTGAAAATCTAGCACACTAAAAATCATCTGTTTCACCAAGAAATATTCATTTTTCTAAACTTTCAATACTAATGAAAAAATGAAAAACAAATATATTGATGGGAGGAAAAAGGCATATTACAGAAATTTCACAAATCAAATTATTCTTCAAATTGTTTTAACAATCTTACAGTAAATTGTTCTTACACTCATTAGCTCAATTTAAGAAACTATTGTTTATTAGGCATCTGCTCTGTGCCAGACATAGTCCTGATTGTCACTGGATATACGTAGATGGGATGAGTCAGTCTAGACAAAGACTACAGTCTAGGAAACTGGCATCTCTTCATAACACTTATCAGAATTATAATCTTCACAATAATTTAGTTAATTTTTGAAATGTCTATCATTCTGAACTGTGACTCCATGAAGGCAGGAATCTTTTCTGTCTTGTCACCAGTAGGTAACACCTAGTACAGTGACTGGCATATGATAAAAGTTCAAAAAATGTTCATGGAATGAATCAATTAGTAGATCAACAAATTACTATATTTCAAAGCAGAGTAACAGACATTTTATTAGAAAAATACTCACGAGGTACTGGGATCCAAAGATAAGCATCTTACCTATTACAGTGAGAATTTGTGAGTGTGTCATTTGAGATATCCACTAATTATATGTGTTGCATATATATAGACTTAATTATATTGAGATTATACCCACCCCAACCCTTCAGCCAAGAACATTCTAAAACTAAGGTTTCATGCTTCAGTCCCCAAAATATTTCATGAAGTGAAGGCAGGGAATGTTTTAAAAAAAGTGTTTAATTATTGCCCCAACTTGCACCTACCTGCAAAGCCTGTGCAGTCATTGTCACTGTCCTTCCTAACCACAGGGAAAGGGAGCGATCTTGGCTTGTATTTACAGATAACAGAGCTGAAGGAATTTCAAGCCATGTGTATGAGTGCAGACCACAAGATCAATGGAGCCCTGCAGAGAGTTCCACAGGCACAGCATGAGTGACTTAGTCCTTTCCTAGCCTAGGAGCTGCTGGTAGGGAATCTTTTTGCTGTTAGCAATCCTACTGTGTGTTCACTCTTGGGCAGTGTGACATTATTTCTGTTGTGTGAGCCACCCCATTTCTGATTGCTACATGCCAGCACGCACTCCTTTGCTACCCAGAAAATGACAGCTTTTCCTTGTTGCCTCTGGTGGTGTCTCACAGCATCCCTATCGCTTGTGATCAACAGCTTTAGCTCCCCTTCCTACTGTTTCTTTAACATCTGTCTCTGTCAGTCCTCCTTACACTCTTAGTTCAGCAGTCCTTGGTGGCAATGGGCTTGGCTTTGATGCCAGTTGGCTTGCAGAGTAGGAACTCAGTACTGCTGACCCCTTCTTGTAATTTGAGGTTATACACAGTTGTTACTGACAAAATGAACACAAGATATCCTGAATTGGAATGTGACTCTGGAAGTGCTATTCACTGCAAGGCTGGATCCAGTCAAGAATTTGGGGGTAATTCCATTTTCCAGAAGTTAGGAGTTTGGATCTTGTGCATCAGTGCATCCTTTGAAAGGATCTAATTAGCTCTGAATTGCCTGTTGGTATTCTGAATATATGCTACTCCTCTGATGAATGCATATAATATATATTTCCTTTAGATTTTTGAAGAACAACACCTTGTAAACCTCACAAATAATCCATAGTCACGGATTGACTCTTCTCTTTCTGGAGATTAATCAATATGTATTGATGGTCATTGAGCTTTAGAAACTAACACCCTAATGATATGGAAGATCACTTGATGAATTTTCAAGTGGTATTTCCATGCTCTTCATCATATCTTATAGCACAGTCAACAAAAACTGCACTTCACTTTCTAGTGCCATTTTGATAGGAAAGTAAGGGCCATACTAAATTTAACTCAGAAACATAATACCACGGATAGCCATAGTCTTTACTAATACTGGCTTCACTTATATATATATATATATTTTTTTTTTAATTAAAAATCTCATTTTGTAATTCCTTTTTCTTTTTCTTTTTTTTTTTTTTTGCAAGATAGAGTTTTGCTTTGTTGCCCAGGCTGGAGTGCAATGGCATGATCTTGGCTCACTGCAACCTCTGCCTCCCTGGGTTCAAGCAATTCTCCTGCCTCAGCCTTCTGAGTAGCTGGGATTACAGGCACCTGCCACCATGACTGGCTAACTTTTGTATTTTTAGTATAAGAGACGGGGTTTCACCATTTTGGCCAGGCTGGACTTGAACTCCTGACCTCGTGATCTGCCTGCCTTGGTGTCCTAAAGTGCTGGGATCATTTTGTAATTTCTAATGATCATTTACTAATTAAAGCTATTTTCAGTCATGATAATAATTGGTGTTGGGAAGTGCCATCATTGATTATGAAATTCGGGACTATGTGTTTTTCCAGAGAATTTGCTACATTTCACAAAGTTCTTTTTCCTATCTGAGTCAGTGAAGTGGTTGAAGTATGTCATTGTTTGGTGGTTGACAAATGTAATTGTTCTGTCAGTAAAGATGTGTTCAGCTTGGATAATTCTAAAGTGTTAAATCCAAATGTGAGCTTTTGATTTATTTCAATGAGCAGTGCTATCTCTTTAGTATCAAACTATTAGCATATTTGAAATTGCGAAAAAGGCTAAATATGCAATATTTTAATCTACTTAAAATTCTTCTTTTGACCTGGTGTTGAATGTCCTACTTATATTAATTAGGCCTCTTTTGATTAAGTCCAGTGGATACTCATTTAATCTGCCTCCACAAAACCAAATCTCTAGACTGAGAGGTACCCTCTATTTCCCTTATAAAATGCACTAATGCCATCAACATGCTAAATGCAAGAATGAGGTTGTTATTCTCTAATACGCTGACGCACTGTTTCTCCTACCAGTGAGCTGAATGCTTAAGAATGAATAATTATGTAATTTAATTTAATCTCTATTTCCTTATGAATTACCATTGTGAAAAACAGTTGTTGTGGGTATTAAAACTAAATGAGTACTTGGGAAAATTTGGTAATGGCAAATCATTGAAAAATGCTCAGGAATCGGAGTGTGGGTAAAATAATTATAAATCTGGAAAGAATCCTTAAAATTTGGAAGGGTTCTTTACCCACATTGCTTTACAATTAGCTTAAAATTCCCATTTCACTTTGAAGAAATTTAAACTGGAAATCACAATTATTGTAATTTTGACTGTGGTTTACACAAGAATAACTAAGGAAACTTTAATTAGAATATATAAAGTTAATTTGGAACTATGTATACATTTTTATATTTCAAATAAAAATGAAAGGCTTGAAGTGTTCATCACTTGCATGGTTTCCCACTTGAAATTAATGAGTTTTAGATTAATCAGTCATCTACTGATCTAGATAATTTTGGAAAATAGTTTTGTATGGTAGCAAGAACTGAATCTGACTAGAGGATTTAATGGAATAATACTAAGAATCTTACAGTATCCAAGCATGAGCTGAATCAAGGCCCTGCAAGGGAAGGAAGCTCTAGGGAGTTCAGAAGCAGGAGTTTGTGACTACTCTTATTGCATCTCTGCTCATGGTGAGCCCTGGCAAATCTTGGTCTGTGTCTCTAGATTATAAGTTTCAAGTTCCTGAGCAAAAGAAGCTGATTCTACCAGCTTGAATTTGGTACTCTTGTATCAATCAGCCATCCTGGACCAATGATCTATATCCCAGAGAAAAGGCCTGATTTGACAGTTATGAATCAAATAGCCACTTCTGGAAAGAAGGATGTGCTACACTCTTAAAATGAATGACTTGAGGATTCTAAAGAAAAATGGAAAGAAGTTTTAGTGGTAAATATATGATGACAATGGGGAATTTTATCCACTAGAACTCTGGAAAGCTGCTTCCAAAGCTAAGGGAGGTCAGAGTAGAATATTCGAGTATAATTCTTGAAGACAGGAGAAGCAGTGGGGGTCACACAGAGGTGAAGTAGGGTTTTTGGAGGAGTAGAATATGAGCAGCAATTGTCTAGAAGGAGGGAATAAGGAGGACAACAAAAAACGAAGGAGAAAGAGACAGAGGAAGAGCAAGAGAGATATCTTGACATCTGCCCTGTATATGGGACACTGGAGAGAGAGAAGAATTATGAGTTTTCATAACATTTTCAGGATGAAGCACTACATATATATTGCCCCTTCTACTTCAAGAAAGCCAAAATAAATGTCTACACTTTTTAAAAGGATTTAGTTGTTAGATTGGACAAATACAAGCCCATCTCAATAAGGCAGGCTATAATTTTTCATGTTTAAATATCTATACTGTAATACACATTTAAAAAATATTTTAGATTTAACGTTTCTTTTGGAATCATTTCTGTTCTTCTCTACTCATGCTTATATGAAGAAAAAAAGTAAAAACAAACACATTTATACCATTCAAGGAAAATTGGACAATTAGAAACTCAGGTTCTAGTCTTTGCTTCTCCAATTAATAGGTCTATCGAGTAGTAGTTGTAAGCCTCATTTTTCTGACTCATAAAATGTGGTGCACTAATATAAATATTAAATAAGGTGACATATACAAATATGTACAGTACAAAAGCAAAATATTATTCTAGTGTGAAGTTACAAATGGTTTCCTATCCATATATCCTTAATGGTTACAAAACCTGAAATTCTAGAGAGGTGGAATAAAACAAATATTAATAAGTATTATTAATAAAGTAATGTTATTTCATTTTGAACCTTTTACTTTCTCCCCCTTTATTATTTCTTCTGGAAGATCACAATGATCACTCATCCTTTATTTTTCTTCTCCAGGGTCCCCAAAACATTTAGATCTTCTAGAGTTCCTCCCCACGCACATCCAAAATATGATAAAACTATGGTTCTCTCTTTCTACATGTCCCCAAAATAAATGTGTAGGGACCTTTTGTTTTGGGCTTTTACCGCTAAGTACTACCTGGAAATAAACACTAAAAGCAAATATAACCCATATTGAAGTTACCAATCCTTAAGACACCTCAACATATTTTTAGGACATTTGGGCCTGGACTGTAGGGAAGTGTACATGTGGCTAGCCCTTCACCATTTCCCATGATCTCTTCCCTAACTTTAGAAGGTCTTGGGGATGTTATTCAAACCATCTGTGTAATCAGACAATCACAGAGACAATAGCATTATGAACTACGAGAAGTGCTTTGAGTGTAGTAGGTGAAGCCACTTTAGTATTTTATTTCCTTATTTTTGGCCTTGGTTCTCCCAAAGATCTCAATGAAAGATTTCCAGTTCTTGAAGAGAAGAACCTCGTTTGAGGCACCTCCTACCTGCTGTCGTTTGTCCTTTCTCTCCCTGCCCCAATACTCTTTCTGTCTCTGGTGTAGAACCCTCTCATTCCAGAAGATGATCAGAAAAACCTACTAGGACAAAACTAAGACATCTCAGTGCATCCAGAGTCAAGCAGATCATTTATAAATTAAGCAAACTCTTGGCAAATACCTGCAATTTTAATATTTCCTTGTTCCTCTCAGAAAAAAGAAATCGCCTTAGGTCATTTCTGACATATAATTTGGGCCTCCTGTATATACCCAAGATAAAAAGAAACATGCATGAGTTAGTTTATATTACACTCTGTATTGCAGAAAGATTATAGCTTTCCATAAACTCAACTCATAAAATGACATTCAATGTAAGTTATTTCTTTCTAGAGAGATTCCCATGGAATGCCTGTAGTTTTAAAATAGTACTCATTGTTTATTGAACTACTTAAAGAAATCAAAAGTGATTCTGCTTATGTTTTCTTAAAGAAGAAAATAAGTTAATTTTGCATCTATCCATGTTTCCTCCATGAGAGTATGTTCCAGGTGAGAAATGGGACCAAACAGGAAAACGTTATAGTTTCTAATGTGAAAGGAGGACTATAGCCATCACTTCTGTTTAGCTTTCAATTGTTCAAGTTTTACCAGCCTTTCATCTCCTCCTGATGAGACATTTCTTAACATTCCTCATACATAGCTATACAAATGGGTATTAACAAGAAAAAAGATACATGAATTATTTACACAATACAAATGCTTTAAACATTACTGTGAAAAATAATATTTCAACATTATCCTTAACATCTTTTGTGTGTGAAAAGCCAACATTTACTTACTCTGGGAGAAATAATATATGTTCTTATGGCAAAGTCATTGAAAAAGTTGTAGATGTATTATTTGTTATGTGTATATATATATTTTTTAATAAACTGAATTTTTAAATGAAATATTATGTCTCTGTATATTGTATGTGTGAGTGGTATTTAAACATATTTAATTCCTCCATAGTAATTCCTTTCATATAATGTAAATTATTTGAACTACAATTGTTAAAGTGCTTTTAAATAGTAAATGTCTATATAAGCAATCAGTATTACCATTACTTCTATGGGTTATTTACAACCCTACGGACTGCTTTCTGCATTTAATATAATTTTTTATTTTTAAAAATTATTGATGACACAGTGAAATTTTCAAATACCACCAACTATGATGTTTGCAAGCACTGAGAGAATCATTTAGAATTTTTGAATCATAAGAAATGAAATCAACCTCTACTTGTGCAGATTCCTAGTATGTTATGAATGCAATGTGCTCTTGGTATTTGCTTATCAAAGGAATGTACTAAAATATTGCAGAAAAGGCCATGGGCCATGACGGACTTCATTTTATTACTTCACTTTCTTTTGCCTATTAATTCCACATTCCTCTCTCTTCTATTGGTCTTATTAATGGACTTTAACAATGAGATAAAAGTCTTCAGTCCAGTGTTTAGCAAAAAATTGCAGAATTTCAACATGAATGAGACTTCATTTTATAGAAGATATTGTGGTTAATGAATTGTCTGCATTTTGATGTTTTCAGATCTTATTAGGCAAGTCTAACTCAATGAATAGTTTCCTTATTTGACGATTACTTTGTTTTCTTGTGTAGTCCTCGAATTCAAAATTAATTCAACAGATATTGATTGAATTTGTAGATATGCTTCTGAGGTGGTCCTTTAAAATGACTGCTTTTAGTCTTTTCTTCTGTGCTTGTTTTTGTATTCTTTTCTTATATTGTCCTGCTCAAGATTTAAAGCCCCAGTAAAGAGGCTTCAATTAGCCAAGCTCACGTGAAGAGCTGTAAAGCAAGGAGAGAGGAAAGTTTTGGAAAAGAAAGAGATGCAGGAACCCCTGATTTTCTTACGGGTAAGACAGAAACCTGGTTTTTTTCCATGATAACTGCACTTATTTGGGAAAAGACAATCTGCAAAAGTAAGATGGAGTGTGTTAAATAAAGGTGGATAAAGAATGGGTTCTATAATCAGGAAGTGTACATGGAGTGGGTGAAAATATACCATAGCTTTGATGAAAGTGGGGGTTTCAGATTGGTATAGAAAGAGAGCCAAAAGTATGTCAAGGACGAATTAATTTGGATTACTAACATTCAATTGTTCATTTTCTTACAGTCTATTGAAACAGGCATGCATCAAACAATCACAGAGACAATATCATTATGAACTACAAGAAGTGCTTTCAGTGTAGTAAGTGAAGCCACTTTGTAACAAGAGTCTTGGTAAAAGTCCTAGTTCACTCTGTCTTTATCTGAATTTCACTTGTTCATTACTAGCCTTATTGTGAAATACTAACATATGTACAATTTTTCACCTTCCTTACAAGGGAATTGAGATTACTGTGAGTTTATTAATGACTCTGATGCCCTCAGAGGGAGGTTCAAAGTATTGCAAACAAGGGATATGAGAAAATGATTTTCTCCAATTGTTTTTCAATTGAAGCTTCAGTTGTGTCCTTTATTTGATATGTGACCTTCAGCAAATGTCTTAAATTCTCTGAGTCTTCAATTCATATATGAATATATAATATTCATTTTGATTGTTTAATGTTGATATTGAATATAATAGGTTTTAAAAATTATTTGTAGAACTAAGTATATTGCTAGTTACATTCCTTACATTAAACTTCAGGGGAGAAATAAATGCATTCCAGAAGAAAAATACCCCAATTTTGAAAATTCTATGGCATTTTACAGGAAATACAAACAATTCAACATAAAATATACATGCACAGTATAACAATGAAGTTGAGGCTTTAATGTCTCAAAAATAATTTTTAATATTTATCTTTTAATACTAAAACTACATTTGTCAAAATTTATATAAATGCCATCTCTACTTGCTGTAGTGTTTTGTAGGCCAGTAAAATCACAACTCATTTTCAATTATTAATAGTATCAGATTTCTTGGTTTAAAAACTAGTGAGAGCAAATAAATATATAGTTTTTTCTCAATTATCTTCACCAAGGAAACAATGATATGAACACTCTAAAACAGCAGATAACACAAGCAATGCTGTTATCACTGGCTTGGCAAGCCTTGCTGCAATCACATTTTCAGTCAGGTATTTCTGAACTTTGGAGAATTATTAGTCAGAACCAGACTTCCACAAGTTGGGTCAGCAGTTGATAGCTTGGTTATGTGATGTAATCTGAGGGGGCAAATCCCGAAGTATCTCCCTAGTGTACATAGTACCTGAAAATCTTTCAAAACTCATTGAAATACCTACCTGGTTGATACAGTTTGACTCTGTGTTGCACCCAGATCTCATCTCAAATTGTAAGCCCCGCATGTCCATAGAAAGAAGTGATTGTATTGTGGGGGAGGTTTCCCCTATGCTGTTCCCATGATAGTGAGTGAATTCTTACGAGATCTGATGGTTTTATAAGTGGTAGTTTTTCCTGCATGCTCTCTCTCTCTCTTTCTCTCTCTCTCTCTCTCTGTCTCACCTGCCACCATGTAAGACGTACTTGCTTCCCTTCCAGAGTGATTGTAAGTTTCTTGAGGCTTCCTCAGCCATATGGAACTGTGAGTCAATGAAACCTCTTTTCTTTTTAAATTAGCCAGTCTCAGGTATATGTCTTTATAGAAGTGTAAGAACAGACTAACATACTGGTTATGAATTATAACCTTATCAGAGAAGAGCAGAAAATTAAGTCACTAATGGCCAGCAAATGTTTTTCTCCCTCTCTTGCTGGGCCTTTCCTTTACTCCTTTCCAGAAAAAAAGTTTCTTCCATTCTTCCCCAAATATTCCTATAACTATCCAACTTCCATTTCTTCTTATCCTGGAATTGGCTCTTCCTTTTCTTCCACTTGTTACCATCTACATCAGCCTTTAAAGTTCAGTTTAAAGCCCAGCTTCCATAAAACCTTTATTACCAACTCAAGTTCAAAGGCTCTGTTCTGTCGCTGAACACTTACAAGCTTTGTGGTCTGTGTGATTCATTTGGTGTTTAATCATTTGGTTTTGCCTTGTGACATCTATTCGATTACACGTTTGGATTTTTAAAAATTGCTGTTTTCTTCTTTTCATTTTCTTTATTTTCTCCCCATTTTTCTGGTTCAATTCATTCTTTACACAGCTTCCAGAAGGATCCTTCTAAATGGCACTCTTCTGCTTAAAACACATTGCATATCAATTAAGTCTACATTTCTTACCTTGACTTGTGAAGCCACATGAGTCTTCCTTCAAATCACATAATACAACGAGCTACTTCTTGCCATAGGACCATTGCCAATACTCTTCTTTAAGCTTAGAATTTTCTCTGCCTGTGTCTTTGCATGGTTGGCTCTGTTCTTCAATGTTCCACCTATGTGTTATCTCCTCTATACTTTTTCTCCTACTTTATTATAAAAATGAGATCCTTTCTGGGCTCTTTATCTTATGGCCTTATTCCTTGTCTTTCATGTCTATTCTAGCATTTTCCATTTATGTCTCAGAATCTGCTCTTCACCATTCTGCATCCTGCTTTCTGCTCTGGAGACTCCCTGGGAACTGTATCCATGGTCTCCTGCCTTCCAGACTGGGGTTGGATTTGTCCACTGTGAGATGAGATATAAAAAGTGGAGAGTGAGGGCTGGGCATTTATTCTCCTGGCTCCCTTCCCTCCACATAATCCAGTGTTGATTGTTTCCTATAAAGTAGTTACTATTTATTTTTATTTTACAGATGAAAAAAGTGAACTCAGAATGGTTGGCCGAATGCGGGGGCTCATGCCTGTAATCCTAGCACTTTGAGAGGCTGAGATGGGCAGATTGCATGAAGTCAGGATTTCAAGACCAGCCTGACCAACATGGTGAAACCCGTCTCTACTAAAAATACAAAAATTAGCCGGGTGTGGTGGTGCACACCTGTAGTCCCAGCTATTCAGGAGGCTGAAGCACAATAGAATTGCTTGAACCCAGGAGGCAGAGGTTGCAGTGAGCTGAGATCATGCCACTGCACTCCTGCCTGGGTGACAGAGGGAGACTCTATCTCAAAGCAACCAGAAAATGGTTAAGTGATTTATACAATTAACAGTGACTGAGTGGCACTGTCAGGATTTATATTTCAGCATTTTAAAAAAATCACTCTGCCTCATTTAACATTTGGATAATCACAAGTGATCCAACTTTTATTTCTCAGACTAGTTAGAAACATTAGTCTGAAATTAATTTCTACCACTAAATTCATTGTTCTTTTTTAAACGTATGCTCACAACAAAGGATGAGGAACAAGCTACCATAGCATTTATTCCACGCATGTTGAGCTGTAGAATCCTACAGAATTTGTTATCCAATGTGTTAAAAATCATCTAGTTTTATAACAAAAAAAGACAAGAGTTGACCACATTTTCAAAAAAGCATGATAGCTGTCTTGAAATATGTCCTGAATACAAGTATAATAAGATGTCTTAATTATAACTTATTTTTAAGAATTATTTGAATTTAATTTTTAGGTTAAGTAATAAAAATTTGTTAAAGATCTTAACAATATTGAATTACATATATTGTCTAACTCAATAATGTTGACCAAACTCTCAATGACAGAGTTCTAAAAATCATCATTGGCAAACCCGTTAGTAGAAGTGTTTCTGTATTATATTTGTAACTAGAAAAAAATGCTACTTGCACTTTATTAATTTAGAGAACAAATGCAAAAGATAGAAAGTAAATTTAGGAAGAATGCAAAATGTTGAGGGGTTTTAAATCTTAGGAATAGTCTTGTAGGATATAATTGCTTAGGTCTTGAAAGTTTAAACCTTCTACACGTTTTGCTAAAACATGATATGTCCAATATCTCTACTCGTCCCTCAAACATGAATAGCTGCATAAAAAGGCATTTATTCACTTAAGGACATCCATGAGTTTCCTTAAATATGGAAAAGGCAAAAAACATGAAAGATGAGAATGAACTCCAGTGTAAATACAGATAAATATGGCGACAGCTGTTGCTGAATAGTTACAGAATTAGCTTGAGAAATGAAACCTCTGTAGTTCACACACATACACACACATACACACACATACACAGACACACACTTTGGATTTATTTATGAAACAGCATCTTCTAAACACAGAACCTTGCATTGCCGAAAAGGCAATTAAATAGAACAGCATGAGGTTGTCAATCACTTCAACAACTAACAAAAGCATTGACTATCAAAGCAAATAATGTAAATGTGCAAAAAGGTACCTTGCTATCAAAGCAAATAATGTAAACATGCAAAGGCAAAGAATTCTCTGTATCAAATGTCACCATTTTAATGTTCACCATTTTTGTGAATGTTTTTGCATATGCATGATACTATATCAGTAATTCTGAAATTTGATATAGAATTTGCCATTATCATTTCTTAGAGGATTTGGTCACCCTGTGATTCTTTTGTAAGAGGTGAGGACTTTCTTTTTCCTTCTTTTCTTTCTTTTTTGTATTGTTGCTAGTGTTGTACAAATAAATGGACAGTCACAGCTTATCATCATTTAAAGATGCATGTGCATGCTGCAGTTTACTGAAACATGATTGGCTGCTACATAAATCAATCTGATAGAGATCGGTTCCATGAAGAAGAGATAAATCATTAGCCAGAGCTTTTAGAACGTAATTCATTTTAGATAGTGATTATTGATGATTTAATTTTAGCAGTACATGTACAAGTCTAGACCGTGATTTTATATAAAATGTTAACACAGAAGAATGTATTCATCTTAAAAGTGAGTATAAAGAAACCAATTAGAAGTTTACATGCAAAACATGTTAATGAAGTGACAGACTTGTGAAGTCCACAAAGTTCTATTTATTAAATAAGTTAGAATGTTAGCATATTTCTCGGGAAAATTTTTAAAAATATTTCCTTAAGACTCAGGGATACAAAGAAGTGTCCTCAAACTTCATTTGACTTATCACACTCAGATGACTGAAGCTCAGGAATATTTTAGATATACATCTTCTGCATCTTGCCCTCTAAAAAACAGTAGCTCTTTGTGCCCTTAGACCTACCACTTCTATTCATTTCAATTGAACAGTGTTTAGTAGGAGTCCACCTGAGCCAAGATCCTGTGCTTTGAGATGCACTTTTTGCTTTCTGTCACGTAGATAAGCAGGGAAGAAGGTATATGTGTTCAATGGTACTAACATCAATAACTCCAGGAGGCATTGGTATGAGACTGGCCAAGTCACATTGAGAGATGAACCAGCTAGGCAGTGCCCAGGGTTACTGCCTTTAAGGGATACTAGGACATTATTAGAAAATTAACAAGATGGAAGAATTATATTTATCAGAAAAATTCCAAAGAATATAATATATATACCCTTTTGGACAAAATACTTTGAAAGGCCACTCGGAGTAAGGATGAACTGGTCAAATAACAATAACTGGTCAACAACATATTTTCCCAGAAATGTCTTTAGTTTCCTGAGTGGGGTGTTTGAGTTCTAGGTCAGAGGTGAAAGCTGCTTCCAATGGGACTCTTCCTTCTTAATCTTTCCCTCATGAAGTCCTGCTCTCAATAAACGGGAAAAAATATTTTAACTATAGTGGTTTGCAGAGACACCAAATTATTGCCCTGCCCGAGTGCCTACATGTTTAAGTCCCTGCAGATGAGGGCAGGTAAAAGCACAATGGTAGACTTCAGAGAAATGTTTTATGTCATGTCTCTCGTCTTCACCGCAGGCTAACTCAGAGTTAACCTTCCCGGGTTTTTCTAATCAACCCCTAGTCTTTACAGAGAAAATTCCATTTCACCAAGGAGACATAATATGTTAAAAATCTGAGTTTCTGATCACTTTTGCAGTTTTCTTTTCCATCTCATGTCTCTCCATACACAGTCACTCGCTTTTCCCCCAAAAGTGTTGCTATCCTCAGTCTACACTGGCTAAGACTAGAACTAGGGGACTCATCAGCCTCCAGGCTCCAGTTCTTACCTTATCCCTTTATACTTGCGACTTTGATATTCGCATATTGCCTTTGATTCTGAGTGATCTCAAGATGCCAGGACGTCTCCTTAAATCACACTGGGTGCTTCATTTTAGACACAAACTTACCAGTGAAACAGGGTACCCAGGTGGTCACCGAAATTTATTTGAAAATTAATGATTGGAAGAAAGGAACATCCTGTCCTTTAAACTGCACCGCTTTTCCTCCCATCTTGATCAAAATAAGAGAAAAGAAATATTTTATTTTGAATGAGAAATTTTGATATATTGGTGAGATAAGCTGCCATATACGATAATACAAATAATCATATTCTTTGCAGATCACGTCATGTTTTCTTTCAAGAAAATAAAGTTTCCCCTTATGGAGGTCACAAAGAATTTGAGGGTCTTAATTCTAGATGAGACAGAAGCAGGCTAGCCAGTATAACATGAAGTAAGAAGGGTGTGTGTGTGTGTGTGTGTGTGTGTGTGTGTGTGTGTGTGTATAAAGGAGAGAGACGTTTAGTAGGAAGCTTCTGGAGGTGTGCACACTGGGGAAGTCATATAAATCTAGTCTTTTATTCTATATTTATTTTCTTTCTTCTTTTTTTTTTTCTTATTATTTCTTTCTTACTGTTATCCCTAAGCCTTCAGCAAATTTTTGTTAGATATTTGAGCCTGCTATTGACTGTGCTGAGGGGAATAAGAGACAGACTCATGTCCACACTTAGCACAAAATGGCATGAAGGGAGCAGAAATGGCTTGGGGGAAGTCAGACTCGGGCAGCTAGAGGATGCCAGCGGAGGGTGTGACTATGGACAGAGACAGATGGCTGGGAGGGGTGAAAACGACCACCAGCACAGGTTCTGAGACATATAAGCAGTCTCTGGAATTCTCAGAGTTACTAGGGCACGAGAAATTGCTAAAAGACTAAAGTCCCTGAGGGTGGGGGTCTCAGACTATTGTTGTATAGTCATTAAAGGGAAGGGTGACCCCTGGAGGCGAGAGCAGCCTACAACGCAAGCTGTCTTCAGTCACAAATTTCTTCAAGATGCATTCCTTAGTAAATAATAAAAATGCCCACCCCCGCCTCAAATGCCAGCTAAGCATTTTGAAAATGCATTATTTTATTAGACCATCTTATTGAATTAATGCACAGATACAGCTAAAGGAATAAATGCAGACTTAGCAGTGTGTAGCCTCCCAGGCACCACCTGCTCCTTGATTCTCCTGAGCTAGAGATTCAAGAGCCCTTACTCTTCCTGAAGACACCACAAAACATTTGCAATGGCATACTTATCCTCTAGCCCCTCTCCAATCCTGTCTACCACCGGAAAGTCATCGGTTTGTTAACGCAGTACATTTTCTGGAGTTAAATTTTTTTTCCTCTCATAGTCTAGTGAATAAGCTTCTTAACAAGATTGGAACATATTACGTACTTTGGCTTCCCCATCAAGCCTATTGGAGGGAATTCTGGATACAGCGGTGAGGCTTTCCGAACTGAAACTGCACAGCTAGGAAGTTTTATTTTCAGCTTGATGTCAAAGTTTGTAAACTGGTCTGTTCACAGGGATGCAGAGGCGTCCACAGTAGCTCTAGTGAATGTAGAGCTATATCCAGGCCTGGCAGAATATCTTTGAACCTTTCAAAATGCATTAGTCTTTCTCTAATAACATTCTCAATTTCACCAGCTCAGAAACAGATTTTGTATCTTTGTAAGTATAAGTTATGATCCCCAGCTGTCTCACAACTTAAGTTCTGATCAAAAGTAGATTTGTTCTATAGCCTGGCTACTGAAAAGGCCTGCTTCCTCTGTATCCTCATTCAAAACTTAAAATAAATAGTATAATGTATGTGTATGCAATTTCTAATGGAAATATTTTCTGAAAGGCAAAACTCAAGAATTATTTGTTTAGTTTTGATTAAAGTTATTAAAGGCATTCTACTGAAGTAAAATAAATTATATTTATATAATATTGATTGTTTTAATCTAATAATTTTATTTTTAAAATGTTGGTCAGTGCAGCTGTTTAGGCACCAAATGATCAGGTAGTGATGCTTGTCTGAAACTTCAAAAATCAGAGCAAGAAATTGTCATTTATTGTGTTCCGACTTTATGGAAGTCTCAATGAATGCTACAAACTTTTCCAAGTGATGTTTTACAGAATTGCTTTAAAAAACCCCAGAGGGTAAATAGTATTCTCAGAATAAACAGAAAAATGCTGACCTTGTCAGATTTCGCTGCTGAAAGCCAAGCTGTTTTAAGACTTGGAAGATCAAGGGTCACAGTTATAAACAACACAGATAAAAAAAGAAGAAAAAAAGAGGAAGAAACTAAGAAAGCTGGAAGGAAAAATAAAGTATAGTGAGTTACACTGTGAATATAAGTAATAAATACATTGACCTTGACAAAAAGGGAATGAGATACTTATGTGGCAATATAAAATAAAAATAAGGCAAATTTTTTTTAAAAAACTCGCAGCCCAAAACTACTTGAAAAAGATGTTTCTTAGAGTATATTTAGAACCGGAAATGAGTCACTTTAACTTCATCTGTTTTTGGTTTCAGAAGGGGAGAAAGGTCAAAGCTTCTTTGTTTTAAGTGAGCTGGTCACTCCTTCTGAAGTGTAACATGATAGGGGTCAGGAGTCCTAATGAAACAGGCATTTCCCAGACACCCAGAGCTGCAGAAGAGGTCTCTATAGTGGCAGGCCAAGAACAGGGCTTCAAAAAGGTGTTTTAAACAAAGGCAAGGCGGAGCTTGACCCTTTCTTGGCTTTCACCATATGGACAACAGGATGTAGAAATCGGCCATTCCTTTCTATGTTTTCATAAATTATCACACATTATAGCCCCACAACCAAACCATTATAGTGCCATTCACACCTAGGCCTTAGACACATGTTGCCCTGATACACGTGATGTTTTCTGTTAAGCCTAGATGAACTGAAACAGTATTAGGGAGAAATTCACATTGCTGAGAACAGAAGTACACACTTATTAAAAAATTGACTGTTCTTAAACCTACTGGATTCAACATCCTTTGAATGGGAATGTTGAAGTATAATACGTCCAAAACAGTGTTGGGCTCAAGCTGACTGAGGAGATAGATTTTAAGAAGTGAGCCCTGTCTTTACTCTGAGCCTGGAAGGCCAAAACAAACTGTCTTCTTCAGCAAGAAAGTAAGAATAAATCTCTTTCTATGTCTTCACCAGATTTGTCAAGGTATGGAGGTCTGGACTGTGGAGAAGATGGAGTTTGGAAGGAAATGCAACTTATAAATGCAGTTAGACCAGAGGATTTCCATTGCTTCTCCAGTTTGTTGGTGGCTGGCTCCTCCTTTGCTGGTCTCTTTTATACCATCTGGAAGATTCTGTTCATGTACACCTCTGAACTCTAAACTACTTGTTCCTAACTTTGACTCTGCGACATTTTTTCAGGCCTGTTGTATTCCTGACCTTGCTTCCTCTGTGCAATATATTTACTCCAGGTCATCTCTACCATGCCTGTCACCATTTTGCTTAATGGTTGGGGTTTGATGTTTTTGACCTTGGGTTGAACCCAGGAATGAATAACTTCTCTATACTGGCTCAGTGGCTGAATTATCAGTGTCTTTCCTGGACAATGTGCATGTTTTCGATGATTAGAAATGCAGCTCCAAATAAGGAAAAAGGATAATGCGTGCATAGGCTGTGCTTAGTTGCAGGTTTTGGAGCCGGAGATGTTCCAGCATAGATGCCTGTTCATAGAAGTGCTCCAGAATTGTATTTATTGTAATGACATATCCTCTTTAAAACTCTTCACAACTTTCTTCCAGCCTGGCCCCTTAAGTGGATAGAGAAATGTTTCTCAGCCATTACATGCGACTCTACAGGTTATCATGATTTTTCATATTCATTATGTCATTAGATTTACTACGATCCTGAGAATTTAATAGAGAAATTATTGTCTCCAAAAGTTGTACTATTAGCAGGTGGCAGGTCTGGAACAAACATCCATGCCCTATTGACTACAATACCAGTACTCTTAGTACCGTGCTGTGCCTCTCTCCCATGTTATTGTAAGAATAATAAACCTATAGTTGCAGAGTTGTAGAGCTGCATGAAGCCTTAAATATCATCTAACTTAGCCACATTATTGTTACAAAAAAGAAAATTTGGCTCTGAAAGAAATGGCTTACACAAAATTATTGGCAGAAAACGTATCGTCTGACTTCAAATCACACACACACACACACACACACACACACACACACACACACGAGAAGACAAAAGGAAAAGAGATTGAATCAGAAACTAATAAAGCTTAGGAAACACTAATGCGGCCAGGTGCAGTGGTTCACGCTTGTAATCCCAGCACTTTTGGGAGGCTGATGCAGGAGGATTGCTTGAGGCTAGGAGTTCAAGGAAACAGAAATGAGAAAATTTTTCAATATAGTCATTGGTTTCATGGTAGTAAAGTTTAGTAAAGGCTAAAGCCTGTATAAAAATCTTCAAAATAATTAGTTTTCTTAACTACAGAGACTATGAAAAAAGGCTAAGTTTCTAATATTTTTTTGAAAGCTAATGCCTTATAGGTCTTTTAAAAATATTTGTTGAATATTTTCTGATCTATAAGATGTTGTTAATGATGTAACTGTGACCAACACGTAGTGTTTACTCTCAAGGGATTCTTTGTGTCATAGAGGATTGTGGCAGTTTTAAGCCATGGCTACAATTCTTTGACACTCCTTCCATCAAAAGATGGGCTCTATGTTCCCTCCCATGCACCTCAGTGGACCTGCAATTACTCTCCCTCTGAGGCTGATTAATATAAAGTCATGCATTTGGGAGCTTGAGCTGGTAAGAAGTCCAACTACCATGATGTCACCATGCTGGAGAGACAAGATGCATACTCCATATGTAGACAATGGCAGTCTTACTGACACTCCCACCCATGCCCAATATTCCCACTAGTGCTGCCAAGGCACGGAATATGTGAGTAAAGTCATTGACTTTCCATGTCCATCTACCGGGTGAATGCCACCAAGTAACTCTCTCACTTGTCAGTGACTTGAATAGAAGAATCCCTCAGCTATGTTCTCTCCAAATTTTTGACCCACGGAAATTACGAGAGTTAATAAGATGGCTGTCATTTAAGTTACTAAGTTTTGGGATTGTTTATTATATAGCAATAAACAGCCATAACAATGAGATAATAAATGTATTTTAAGGAATTCAGAAATTATAGAAGTAACAGAAGGCGTGATCCCTGACCTCTATGAATTTACAATTCACATGGGGTGAGAATTACTAATGAAGCAATTAGAGAGATTAATAAGAGCCAGAAAAATCAAGGAAGTATAGGAACAAGTCAAAATTGAAATGGATCTTGGAGAGGCAACATGCCCTAGTGATGGAGCAATTCGGGAGAAAATAATGATATTTAGTAAACTTTAAAACTGGTGTTGTTAACAGTAACAATGGTAGCAACCACTTATTTAGTGCTTATTATGAGGAAATAACTCTCCAAAGTTCTTTTTTTTTTTTTTTTTTTTTTTTTTTTTAGAGAAGGAGTCTCGCTCTGTCGCCCGGGCTGGAGTGCAGTGGCCGGATCTCAGCTCACTGCAAGCTCCGCCTCCCGGGTTCCCGCCATTCTCCTGCCTCAGCCTCCCGAGTAGCTGGGACTACAGGCGCCGCCACCACGCCCGGCTAATTTTTTTGTATTTTTTTAGTAGAGACGGGGTTTCACCGTGTTAGCCAGGATGGTCTCGATCTCCTGACCTCATGATCCGCCCGTCTCGGCCTCCCAAAGTGCTGGGATTACAGGCGTGAGCCACCGCGCCCAGCTTCCAAAGTTCTTTATATATTATTTCAGTTGTCTTTTAATGAACTTTCAAAATATGAATTATCATTCCTTTTGTTCCTAGGAGGAAGTAGAGTAGCTTCCCAGGTAACATAGGTAGTGTGGCAAGACCATGACTCCAACGGACTATATGTGACTCATGATTTTAACAGGAGTTCTACACTACTTCCGTGAAATCACTTTTCACCAAAGTAAGAAATATAACTGTATTATACCCATAGATTACATAGAACTTGATTCATATTAACAAAATTCAAAATAAATCCTTTAATTTTTAGATAGTAAGTAAATAAAAGGACACATATTTTACCTTGTCTCGAGTCCACAATATAAATCTGGTTATTAAAATTCTTTTATCAATATTTCTGAAAAGTCATATAAATGTGTGATTTACTCGATAGAACTTTCAATAAGTCCCATTTTTCCAATTGCCACATTTCAGCTTTTTTCCTTCAAAAAATAATCTTTATTTTAATTGAGACATACTAACATTTCTAAAAGGTACTCTTTTGGGAATTTTCCTTACAAATCCTAAGAAAATACCCTCTGTTAGGTAGTAGAATAAGTTCAAGATTGGTTATTTCATTGAAAGTATTTTAACCTCTATAAGCAATTAAACCAGTGTAAAATAAGTTGAAGGAGCTCAAGTTTTAACAGACCAAAATAAATGAATAATCAAAAACATAATTTTTTGTTTTAACTTAAAGAAAACACATGTGAAAATGTGCAAAGATCTGCAGAAAAATAACATTTAAGTGGCCACCTGATATAGATAGGATATTAGTGGCTTGGGCAGTATTGTTCTCTGTGATTTAAAGTATCAGTAAAAACAGTTTCAATTCTGAAGTGATAATCACAAACTTTACGTCACTTTCTCTGAAACCTCCTCTCTTGGGAGGAGAAGGAAAAGCAGTACAATGTGCTCATTGAAGAAGACAGCTCTGTACATGCAGAAGAAGAAGCGGAGTCCTGTGCAGCTTCATTGTAATGTAAGCTAAAGTGCATGGCATTGTTGGTGAGAAAACTTCTACAAATAGAGATAATGCTTTATCCAGGAGAAATGAAAAGAAATCACAACATAATCAGCATAGGAGTGTTTCAAAAGTAGAAATCTGTGATGCGCGCACACGCGCGCACACACACACGCACACAAATGTCGATGGTCTATTTTTCGTTAAATAATTGAATTAAGAATACTTGAAAATAGATTCAGTGTTTGTTGAAAGAAATAAAATAGCTGTAGTTGTGCTATTGTTTGACACATTATCAACATTTATTCTTTCATTATTTATTCTGTTATATGGAAATATCAAAATTTATTAATTTAACCCTCTACTAGTTGGGCATAAATTATTTTTCCTTCTTTCATTAGTACATATAACTCAATTGAATAAAAAGTTTTGTGCACATTCATAATACTTTCTTTAAATATATTTTTATAAATTAACTGACTGGGTCAAAGGCACATTTTTTCAGGCATTTCTTGCATATGACAATTTGCCTTAGAGGAAAGTTGTGCCAGTCTATAATCCTATAGACTAAGAGAGCACTTGTATTTTTTTCCAGTGAGAATAACAATTTAAGGTTTTTTTCTAATGTGCAAAATATCTTATTTTAAAAATGTGTAAATTTACTAACCCTCATTCTTCCATATGTTGTCTTTTAATTTTCTAAATCCATTTTTTTCTGATACATTTTTTTAAATTTTTTTAATTTTTTAATCTTTTTTATTTTTTTATTATTTTTTTAATTTTTTTTAATTATTATTATACTTTAAGTTCTAGGGTACATGTGCATAACGTGCAGGTTTGTTACATATGTATACTTGTGCCATATTGGTGTGCTGATACATTATTTTTTGATCAATTATTTTACTATGTTCCCTAAAGTTTCTCACTTTGTTGTTATGATAAGTCAGCTATAATTTCTTCTATATTTTTATGGTTTAATGACAAAAATACATTTTTAGTTCACCAAGATTTCATTTTGATGTACAGTGTTTGAAAAAAAACCAAAAAACCATTTTTTCTCCTTTTAAAAAATAGTACATTAAAAGCTATACAGCCAAATGAATTTTTTCTTCAAAGTCGTTATCTTAGGTAGTTAATAACATATTTTAATGATACTCAGAACATATTTGTAAGTTTTCTCTAAAATTGTCCTTAATGACAGTAGAAACTTATAAAGCCACATAAACACATCATCCTGGGATTTATAGCCATGCTTTGATTTTGATCAGAAGTGAAAAGACTCAGCTTGATCACTTATCTCATTCAGCAGACTTGACTTTGATTGGCTTTCTGCTCTCTCTAAAAATAAAATCTGACCTCAATTGATGAAGATGCACCATCACTAAGAATATTTCAAGGGTTCTATACGCAAGATACCTAAGAATTCCTGAAGGAGGACTTCCAAAAATATTCGGAACAGTGGAATAAGAGTCTGCCGTCTTATAGTGACTAACTTGAAATTGGCAATACTCATTTCATTTTATCAATTCTGATCTGGTTGTTTAAACTTTGTTTTCATTATTTAATAATTTTACTCTTTATATTTCCTCTAAGAATCAACTTGCTAAGTGAGCAATCTTGTGTATTAAACATCTCTTGTGTGATTTTAAGATGTCAATATACTTTAAAAAAATAAAACAATCCAAAACATATTTATGCCAAAGCAGTATGTGTGTGTGTTTTAACCAGTAGATCTTGGACATACATAGCACAGTATCTCACACATAGGAATACAATTATAAACGACATTCCTATTAAACATACATTCTTCTTCTAGTACACTTAGTAATGAGAACCAGCAGTAAACATAGGACACAAATAATACGTAAAGCTAGTTAATAAAATATATATTCTAACAATCTTTTTGGGAGCAGAAACTTCATTTCCAGAAATATAAATAAAGCATAGGATATATTCTAGGATTTCAGGAAAGGAAAGAGAAGTTTTATTTGAAGATGACACACTAGTGGACCTGAATTCTTCTTGTGCACTTAACATTTATTTTTCTTTAATGTAAATGCTATTGAGTGTACCTGAAGCCACAGTACCCTGAAGCCACAGCTGGACGCCTACCTAGGCCCCAAGGTATTTGAGTTTGCAATTTCCAAAATGGAATTTTCCAAAAACATTAAGCGCAAATTAAACAAGTAAAACCTCATAAATTTGAGAATTCTTTTCATTCTTTTGAGTAAGGGGCTATGATTAAAAAAGAAGGAGAGTATAGAATTTATCCTTTGGGTATGAAATGAAGGATTTATTGATTCTTGATTTTTGGAGTACACTAACCTTATGAACTATAGTGGCTTAATCCCTGCATGGAAGTTCAAGCACACCTCAGGCTTGGGGGTCAAATTTCTCTTTGGTCAGGGAAGTTTCAGGAGCACCAGGCCAAGAGCACAAATGGAATTTCCCGGCCATCCCTGCTTCTCTTCCCACTCCTAGAATCATTCTTCACCTTGTCCATGGATGGATATTATAGTCACATATCCAAATCCAAGCACTGTCCATCTTTCCCCTTTCTTCAACAGCCACCTCACAGCTACAGTTCAGGACTAGTGGTGCCCACACAGGTGGTGCTGTCAGTTTCCTTAGGATAAACCAAGAAATTGCTATTCAGGCCCCAGAAGTGGGCTCAACGTCATTTGAGCAGAGTCTAGAAGGATGAGTGCAGGTTCTAAATGGACATGTCTTCTTAGCACGGTCTGGAAGGCTAGACACAGGCCCCAGATGATTTGTCTTAGCAGAATGTACCCCTTACTCCATGTGAAGCAGCATGGCTGGAGGAAGACCCAGAGGAGTTCTCTAAAGCACAGGATTCAGAGCACAGGCCCTTCTTGCTTCAGTACACGTTATGTTCATTTTATTTTATTTTTTTTGAGATGGAGTCTCTGTTATCCAGGCTGGAGTGCAGTGGTGCAATCTTGGCTCACTGTAAACTCCACTTCCTGGGTTCAAGCTATTCTCCTGCCTCAGCCTCCCAAGTAGCTGGGATTACAGGTGCCCACCACCATGCCCAGCTATTTTTTTTCTGTAGTTTTTGTTTGTTTGTTTGTTTGTTTGTTTTTTAGCAGAGACAGGGTTTCACCACATTGGCCAGGCTGGTTTCAAACTCCTGACCTCAAGTGATCTGCCCACCTTGGCCCCACAAAGTGCTAGGATTATAGGTGTAAGCCACTGCATCCAGACAGTACAAGTCTTCTTGTTTCCAAGAATTAGAATCCTAGTCTTGGTTCTCAAACCAGTACTTTCATACTGCTCTGTTCTCCCCAGAGACCAAATTTTCCCTGGGACCCTCATTGTAAAGATTATGTCTCCACTTCTTTCTTCTGATGACCAGGATTTAACAGGGTCTCAGTGCCTTCTGAACTTATTCTCCCTAGTCATTAAAAGGCAATTTCAAAAAAGAGGTAGTTTCTTCTATGTAGTTTTCTGCTCATGTCATTGTTTGCTTTAGGACTTTGGGTTGAAGGGAGTGTTTTGCAACGGTAAAGGGATGACTAGATAAGCATCATTATTACCTATGTTTTGACTGTTTCCGGTATAACATGTTTTCAGCTGATACGACTGTTCAGCAAATGGAATAAAAATAAGTGGTACAAAGCTATCCTGTAACATGGCTAGCAATAAATGAAGGCAGCAAGAAACTGAATATGGTCTCCTTACAGGAAACCAAGCAGAACCACTTACTTGAAATGCCTACTTTGGATCATGCAAAAAGTTTAATTTAAACCTGCTTTTCTCAGAATCTTTGCAAGATTTTGTTCTTCATGAGTAAATAAGCTAGAAGGCTCTGATTAGAAATAGGCTAGACTCCTGATAGAACTTTTGGGGGAAGCAATATTTTTGTCACAACAACCTCATTCCTCGAACTTCAGCTAATACCACGGTTGTTGTGGGCATTAAAGGGTTATTGAAATTAGCCATTAATTTATTAATTACTTTGCTTATTAATTACACAAACATTTATTGAACATCGATGAACTTGATGATGTAAAATGTACTATGCTTTGATCTATGGAAGATACAAATATTGGCCATATAAAGGCTAAGTTTTCCTGGTTGTATCAAGAGAAACCAGCTGAAGCTAACATTGATTTAATGGTGATTCATTATAAGGATAAATGGAAGCCTGAGAAAGAAAGTATACAAAAGCTGAAGAAAGGATATTCCAATAGTCCGTGGAACTTTTCCTTTTATTATTGCAGCCATGAATAACAACCTAGTGCCTTGGCACTTTGTCTAGAGTTGCAGAATAAATTAAGGGCTGAACCAGGAACAGAAAAGTCTGCAGCAGGAAACCCAGAAAGTGGTTAATTTCCAGGTTGCATCTCTTAACCTTTGCATTTGTAATCTCTCTACTCACTTGACAGAGAATGTGACTGCTCTACTGTGCCTGGAGCTTGGATGTTACAATCCACCTGTCCTTAACTGCATGTAATTCTAATAGACTCAAAGAGGATGCCCAGTCATAAGAGATGGCTTACCATTAGTGGCCAGGTGTGAGAAGATGTGGAAAAAATAGGGCTGCTGGAGGCTTACCTTAGAGAGAAGGAAGCAGTTTTGAGGGTGATTTTATTGCAGACTTGGCAGATAACTTAGAAAGTGTTAATTCCAAACTAAAAGCGGACACTGCTGTAGCAGAGCCTTTAGATATGTACATAAATATATACAGTTTCTCAGTGTTATACATTTGAAACATCTCACTGTACTCATTCTCCCTGCAAACATGCTACTCATACCCATGTTTTTAATAACCTCTTATAAACTGATAATTTTTAAATCTATATTTTCAGCATAAACTTCTTTCCTGAGCTCCAGGTCCAATATTATACTTCTTAACAATTTCCTATGCATGTCTCTAAGATATCTCAAATTTCATATGTTCAAAACTGAAATCATCTTTCCTCCAAAATGTGTACCTACTTCAGTTTTCTCTCTCTTTAGCATGTAAAAATAAGTGTTTTTTAACCCACAGCAAAGACCATGGCAAATATTGGGAAATCACCCTCATTAGAGGCAAAAATCTGAGGGTACAAAAAGGGTATCTTGAAAATTGGAACAGAAAACAAGAATCTGAAAACTGCCAGTAATACCACACATTAATAAAGTGTGTGTCCATACATACTCTGAAAATAATATATAATTGGGAGTCCAAATAAATTAATTTGGCCATTGGAGTAAAACTTAGTAGTAGGGTGACTATACATCCTAGTCTTCCTGAAATAGCTCCAATGTTGGCCCAGCATTCTGTCTGGTTTCATATTTGTTTCCAATGTTTTATCTATAATGAAGTATTATTAGCAGTTTAGTTAAAGTAGTCTTGGGTGGGCTTAGCAGAACTTCACTTTTTTCTCCAAGCTTCGGCCATAGGCTTGCCCACTGAACAGAATTCTCACTCTAATATGTGGTAAAATAAGATATGTCTAGTGATTACCCATTTCTCTTTACTAAACTTTTTCCAGACACAATATGACTAAATTCCCCTTTCATCTCAGAGCAGATAACTCCATGTGGTATCAAGTGGTAATGGGAGCAGGTATTCTACCCTAATGCCCTTGATGACACTTGCTATATTAATCAGTTGTGCTAGGGCCCATAAAGTGGTTGATGAGATGTAAAAAGACATTAGTCAGTGGAGTCAATGGGAAACATGGAAATTATAAGCTGGGTATACATGAAACATAGGCAGGTAATAAAGGCTGAGCAACCCAGACATGGAAGACATGAAAAGTAATTTAAATACTGTTTCTAGAATGAGTTTGGCATTTATGTATGGTGCAAATCTAACTATTCAATTGTTTCATTTTTGGTAATATCTTTACATGTTGCAATATATTCTCTTTTAAGCAAGAAATTAAATCAAAAAAATAAAAGTACATATTTATTGAACAAGTAAGTACTGGTTTTCCATATCTTAAGATATTTTGATGTTGAATATATAACTTGCACAAAATGTTGACATTTGCCATCAACCATCATCAGAAGACATAATTGAACATATGTAAATAGAAGATGACAAATTTGCTAAGGCAACATCATTGTGTACTGCAAAAGTTAATACATCTCTTTCAGAGACTGTGTCCAAAGAAAACTCTTTAACATTAGCACATGTAGTCAAGTGTGTTTTTGTATCACTCTTTGAAAAGTGACATTTCATTTAGATTAGATGACTGCTCATCTTAATTAATTTCACTTATTTTGATCCCAACATTCCTTTTGCATATAAAATAAAGTGATAGCTATTATCTTTGACCCATTAGTAGAAGAAATATTGCACAGTTAAATGATGTCAATTTTATGTCATGTCATCAGATACTTCAAATAGCAAATTAATTCCAAAAGTGGTTTAATTGTTTTTTCATTCAATTCATGGAATCTAAGTGAAGCTTTTGGAAGTACATTTTGTCATAGATGAAACACGTGACATTATTGGAAATGCAATTGTAAATATTTTACAAGGAATAACAATATTTTACAAACAGTAAAGATAAAATTATTTGTTTTGCAGTGATCATAAGTCAACAAAACTTGGAGAAGTGCAGCATCATAGTAAAAACCATGTTCTGAAAAAACTAAGGAAGTTATAGGGCAGAAATATATTTCGAATTGATCATGGATACATTCATGGTTATGTATAAATAGGCTTACATATTCTACAAATCAAAATGTAAGTGGTAATTTTTAGAAATAATTTTATTTTTGAAGTTCATTTTTGAATAGAACTATTTTATGGTTTCACCAATAAAATAAAAACAATTAATTCATCGATGTGAAATAATTTTAAAATTCTAGACTTTTCATTATTTTTAGCATTCTATTCAGCTGCCAGATCTGTCTTGGTTTGGATAATCAGTTATATGGTTATTCTACCTATTTTAAATAGAAAGCATATGTTTTGTCCATTCATTGAACCAAGACATAAACCTGAAAGTCATTTGAGACTCCTTCCCCTCACTGAAACATCCAGTTACTAAGTAATCTTGATGAACTAAGTTCCAACTTCTCTGTTACTATCTGAGTTTAATGCTTTAGCATTTATCTCCAAAATTACTTCAAAAGACCTCTGCCTAGTTTCACCATCCCCAATCTTTCATCCTTTCAACCAATCCTTCATACTTCTGTCAAAGTGATTGTTCCTTAAAATCCTTTGAAAACTCTCAATTTCCTATGGAATAAAGTTCAAACTTCCTGTCAGAGAAGGTTTCTGCCCACCCTCCACGGCTTATTTCTTGCCTCTTCCCTCCATGTACCCTTTACTCCTGTTTTATCTATGCATCAAATACATTATCCTCCTTTAGGACATGAGGCAGATGAAATGTGCTTAGCCTATACGTATTTTTTTTCTTCTTCTTTGCTTGGCTCTCTTACTGTAAGGTACCTTCCTCTACCATAGCAGTCAATATGTACTGTACTTAACTCCACTAGAGTCGTGAATTTGTTATCTTCCTCTCTAAACTGTGAGTTTTATGAGAACACAAAGTCTGTCATTCCTTCCATATTCCCAGTACTAAAAGTATTCCCTTACACATCAGAGACATGAAATAAATATGTATGGAATACGAGGTAATTCAAGATTGATTCAAGTCCTGAGGCACAGGTAAAGTGTTACATTTGAAGAAGCAAAGGGATAAATTATTTCCAGTTAGGAGGAAAGAGGGTGAGAAATACTTGAAAGATCTAGACCAAGATTCCTGAATGACAGCTATCCTAAAGTTTAGACATTATTTTCTTAATAATAATAAATATTCTGAGTTTTTGAATAGAAATCATGTGTCAACACATAGTATGAAAACTATATGTTAGATGGTTTGCACAGAAGAAAAAAAGGAACCTAGTTAGAAAATTACTGGACAAGCGAGGTGAATGATAAGCAGGGCTATCCTGGAACTAGCTTGTACTGGTTTGTGAGAGCCAATTGCTAAGTTTTTGGAAGTGTTGTGAGTCAGTTTTTACATATCATTATTATTAAAAGTTGAATTATGTACACTTATAATTAAATAATTTACATAAAAATAAAGGTAATAAATACCCCTGAACTACTCACTTTATAAATATTTTACTATATTTTACTGTTATCTATGTGCTCAAGATAACATGTATCTGTATGGTAGAAGTAATATAAAATGGGGTACTAATGTACATTTCTTTCCAATTCAGGGTTTCGTAGCATTATGGTGGTAGCTTGAAATTGGTCACAATGAGAATGTTTACACTATTGCAATTGGCAACTGCTACAACTATTACTTGAGCTATTGTTTTATTGATTGTCTAGATTTAAGGAAAAAAGAACACAATTACAAAAATATAGATTAAATTTATAACTGTGTCATGTTTATAGCCATTCCTTTCTGAGTAGCACAAAAATTTATGCAAGTCTTCTATTATAATATCAAAAATTATTATCCAGATGTTGATAATGAACAAAATTTTAACAATATCTTTATACTTGCACAACATTTATGTTAGGATTGCATTTATTCATCAATTGCAACCATAGGTTGGTTGCTATAGGTACAAGGGCTTGGTGAAAATTAACAAAAACACTGTATGAGAATCAATTGCATTTATAAAATTTACATTAAACAGTATTGTATATTTAATCATAATTTTTAAATTGTGAACTATACATCCTTTACACCAATAAAACAATATATGTAGCTGTCATTTTTTTGAGATGGAGTTTTGCTTTTGTTGCCCAGTCTGGAGTGCAACGGCACTGTCTCGGCTCACTGCAAACTCTGCCTCCTGGGTTCAAACGATTCTCTTGCCTCAGCCTCCCGAGTAGCTGGGATTACAGGCATGCATCACTATGCCAGGCTAATTTTTGTATCTTTAGTAGAGCCAGGGTTTACTGTGTTGGTCATGCTGGTCTTGAACTCCCGACCTCAAGTGATCCACCCGCCTTGGCCTCCCAAAGTGCTGGGATTGCAGGCATGAGCCACTGTGCCCAGTCATTCAGAAATCTTGATTTGGATAATTAAACAATAATGATCATATGTATGTTTTTATATACATATGCAGGAATGCTGACAGTTAAACATTTAGCATCAGACTGCTGGTAATATGACTTTCGTAGTAGAAATGGGGGGGAAAGGATACTTTTAAAAATATTTGGAGGTATAAAAACTGATTAAATGTGATTCAGAGGTAAATACAGTTTTGAGGCCTATTGACATATGTAGTTTGGCGAAATATAAAGAACAAGAAGAAAAGACTTATGAGAAATAATGTTCAATTATTGATTGTTGCGGCTTCCAGTGGAATGTGCTCAGTAGATCGGGTAAAATATTCATATTGAGAGATGTACAGATTTGAGAGTTACCTGTGTGCCCTCAAAGTCATTGTAAAAATGACAAAAGAAAGAAATTGGCCTAGAAAAATCTTTGAGAGAAAACTCAATATTAGAGGAAATAAGAAAAAGGATATACAGAGAAGGAATTAAGAGTAGCCAGAGAAATAGGAAGAGAGCTGGAAAACCAGAGAAGTCTGGTGAAGAAAGAATGTCAAAAAGGACCTTATTGATGGAGATAATAACATGCAGAATTCATCATCAGACCCTTGTTGGTGTTTTGTTTAAAAACGTAACCTAGAGGGAAAAATAAAAGGATTTAGATTGGAACAGGGCAGCACAGTGGACAGTAAAAGAGCGTATGATGTAAATATTCTCTTAAAAGAATCGAGAGCACCCAGGTAATTTATCTTTCGGAATATCTGTAGGTTTGGCCTTGGGAGCTATGAGTCCGCTCGTTCAACATTAGAACTACTAATCCCCAATAAAACTCTAGAAGGTTACATTTAGATTATCTTGGCAGAATCATGAAGGTAGTCTGTAGATTTGGAGACCGGAAGAGTCCTTGAGATAATCTGCATGCCAAATACCTCAAAATTGAGTCATAGCAGTTGGCAACTTTTGGTATGATCTCAAATATTCACATGATCGCAAAATCCAGTAGTTAATCCAATTGCTTACAAGATAAAAGACATGTGGACTGCACCTAACACAGACACATACTCAAAACTGCAGTGAAAACTTTATTTGATATGTGCTGTAACAAAAAGTGCATGTGGGTGCAGGGCACTGTGGGTTGCTGGGTAGCCAGGACACAGAGAAGAGAGGAGGAGCAGTTGGCCACTGAATAAGCTTCTCAAATGATGTCCACAGCAGTTATCCTGTTGGAAGAAGGGACTGATAGTTCCCAAGGCATCCCCCAGCTTGTGAGTAACATCAGTGCCTGACACGTGATTGCTGAGAGTGGAAGAACCACCCTGGGTTCCTATGGTGCAGATAAGCTTATTGTGGATGGCAGAGGCAAGCAACAATTTTCCTGAAGCTTCTTGAAGTTGTCCGTCCTGCAACAAAGACTCCAATGGGCATTGCCAAATATCAAGATGCTGAGGTGAGTGATGGCACCACCTCAGTGACCTTGCTGGTTGCAGAGTTTCTGAAGCAGGTGAAACCTTATGTGGAAGAAGGTTTGTACCTGAAGATCATCATTCAAGCTTTCTGAACAGCCATCCAATGGGCAGTTAATGATAGCAAAGAGATCACTGTGACCATGAAGAAGACAGAAAAAGAGGAGCAGAAGAAGCTGTCTGGAGAAATGTGCCATCCTGTTCTGAGCTCCAAGCTCATCTCCCAGCAGAAAGCCTTCTTTGCAAAGATGGTGGTTGAGCTTAAAATGCTGTAGCTTAAAATGATTGGAATCAAGAAGATACAGGGTGGAGCCCTAGAGGATTCCCATCTGGTAGCTGGTGTTGCATTCAAGAATTTCTTTTATGCTGGGTTGGAAATGCAACCACAAAAGTGCCATAATCCCAAGATTGCACTTTTAAATGTTAAACTTGAGTTGAAAGTTGAGAAAGATAATGCTGAGATCAGAGTCCTCACAATGGGGAATTACCAGGCAATTGTTGATGCTGAGTGGAACATTCTCTATGACAAGTTAGTGAGGATCCATCATTCTGGAGCCAAAGTTGTCTTGTCCAAACTCTCCAGTGGGGATGTGGTCGCTCAGTACTTTGTTCACAGGGGCAGGTTCTGTGCTGGCCAAGTACCTGAGAAGGATCTGAAGAGGACAATGATGGCCTACAGAGGGTCAATCCAGACCATTGTGAACCATGCTGGGCAACTGCCAGGTGTTTGAGGAGACCCTGACTGGAGGTGAGAGGTATAATTTCTTTACTGGCCTCCCAAGGCCAAGACATACACCTTTATCCTCCACAGTGATGCCACAGCTTATGGAGGAGACAGAACAGTTCATGCCTAATGCCATCATGATTGTCAGGAGGGCCATCGAAAATGATTTGGTGGTGGCTGGTGGTGGGGCCATTGAGATAAAGCTCTCTAAGTACCTGTAGGATTAGTAAGGACTATTCCAGGAATGCAGCAGCTGGATTGGGGTGTATGCTAAGTCCTTGGAGATATCCTACGGCAGCTATGCGACAATACTGGTTTTGATACCACAAGCATTCTTAACAAGCTGTGGGCATAGCATGCCCAGAGAGGCACATGGTATGGCATGGACATCAACAATGAGGATATTGCTGACAACTCTGAGACCTTCGTATGGGAGCCAGCTATGTGCCAGGAAGAGCACCGTCATCAGAGAAATGAATTGTCTTGCACCTTGATTTTGGACTTCCCAACCTCCAGAACTGTGAGAGATAAATTCCCATTGTTTAAGCCATCCAGTCTATAGTATTTTGTTATGACAGTTAAAACTAACTAATACGGTAGAATATTTGCTAATTGAGATAGCTCTGATAGTTTTCAGGGCACACATAGGGCTGCCACAAAAAATATGACAAACTGGGTGGGTTATAACAACAGAAATTTATTCTCTCACAACTTGGGATGTTAGATGTTCAAAAATCAAGATGTTGACAGAGCCATGCTCCATCTAAATGCTCTAGAAAAGAATTCTTTCTTACCACTCTCCGAGTTTCTGATGTTCCTTGGCTTGTAGCTTCATCACTCTGATCTCTGCCTCCATCTTCAGATGGCCTTCTTTTCTGTGCATGCCTCTGTGTGTCTGTCTTATAAGGATACTAGTCACTGGACTTAGGGTTCACCTCCTTAAAAAGGAGGACATTAAGTTAAAATGTCCTCCTTTTAACTTAATTATATCTATAAAACCTTATTTCCAAATAAGGTCACACTCTGAGGTTCTGGGTGGATATAAATTTTGAGAGGATACTGTTCAATCCCCTACAGCTGATAGTGAAGTACAAATTTTCAGTAAATATTAAAATACTTCTAAAAATTACAGATGTGAATTTTCTAAGTAATACAAATTATATTCTGATTTATTTTGTGTCACATTCTAACTCATTTTTTTCCGTTTCATTTAATTTCTCTTTCCCTCATTGCTCCTGTGTCAGAAGGCCATGGCTTACCCATGAGAAACGATAAACTCTCTCTTGTGGTTGATATTTATGGGAATGCAAGCTGACAGGTAAGCTGATGCACTCTTTCTTAAATATTTGACCCACAAATGTAGCCAGACAATTGAAAAAAATCTGTGTTTCCTAGCTGGTGTGGTTATATTAATATCAGACAAAGTAGACCTCCAGACAAGGAAAATTGCCAGAAATAAAGAGGACACTTCCTAATGATAAAAGGGTCAATTCATCAGAAAGACATATCTTAAATGTGCATGTGCCTAATAAAAAAGTTTCAAAATCTGTGAAGCAAAACAAGATATTCTCAAATCAATAATCACAGTTGGGCATTTTTAACACTCCACTATTAGTAATTGATATACTATCTAGACAAAGAATATCGATAAAGAGATAGAAAATTTAAACAGTACTGTCAACATATCTGGCCTAAATAACATTTAAAAAACATTTCACCCAACACTGAAAAATACACGTCCTTTTCAAGTATATGTGAGAAATTCACCAGTATAGGCAACTGGATAGACCAAAAGAAGTCTCAACAAATTAAAAAAAAAAAAAAAAAGGAAATCTTATTGAGTATTCTCTAACTTCAATAGCATTACATGAGAAATCAATACAATATATAAAAATCTCCAAATATTATAAAATGGAAAAAAATATGTTTTATCACCTTAACTTTAAAAATGAATGTCAGTGAAAGCTCTTATTCAACTCTATGAATCCCAAGTGGGGAATGAAAAATCTCCAATAAATTGTTCAAGAAAATTAACTCTCAAAATCAAATAATCTTTTTAGAATTTATTGTTTATGGAGCTCTTTACAGTTGTGTTATGTATTGCCATTGACCACTCACTTGCTACATCAAGAAAAATGTATTCAGCATTATAAATAATGCTTTCATATAGCCCAAGATTATTTACTTGAATATTCTATATTACTTTTCATGGTCTCATTTATTTAAAACCTCGAGGATCTCAAAGTCTTCCTGGAACCAGAGAGGGGACTGCTAATTGTCTTCGAAATGTAAAATAAACAATTTTTCTACATATGTTAGTGCCACTGTTTATTGACTATTTGCTCAGCTCTGGTGTAATTGGAGTCATTAGGGAAGCAAAAACAGCTCCCATCCTGTCAGTACCTGACCTTTAAACTAGTCGTACATTCTGTGTTACTGGATGTTAAACAAGCTAGCCCTTTCATGGCATGGTAGCTGTTGTTGCAATGCAAGCAGGAGTAGAGAGGTGCCATTCCTTGTTGAAAACTTTTTTGGAAAAAAAAAAAAAAAAATAAGTCTTCTGCTGCAGACATGGTGTTCCAAAAATCAGACAAAATATATTTCATGGAAAATCTATTTTGAGTTCGACATTCATTTGAAAAGCTAAAACTAGCATCCGGATAAAAAAAGGAAGGGATGAAACATCAAACTGAAAATATCTTCCTATATTGTGACATTTTAGCAAATGTAAATGAAACCACCTTTAAGGCTGTCACAAGCAAAGAAATCCAACTGGGGTCTTGATGACTGAAGGAATGTTAAAGAATCTCTCATCAGCAGACCATAAAGAATAAAGCAAAAGCTATCAGTAATGTGCAGATGTTATCAGGATGTGACTACAGCACAACCCCGCATCCCGATGAAGAGACAAAACTGCAGATGTTTAACATATTACAGGAACTAACCGCAAATTCTGTTTTGCTTCTCCTACTTTATAGTGTTTAATTTTTTTTTTTAAAGACACATGAATTGCACTTTGGAAGAACTTCCTCCAACCTCAATCACTTTGTAAGTCTAAATGCTTCCTACTAGAATGGAGGGAGTTCTGGGTAAAGTGGCATATAAATTACTACATGAGTGTGGGCAGTGGGAAGTATGCAGGGAAGGGATGTGTTTAAGCGTTTATATGGAGGTGGTGGGAAGAGAGTGCTCATCATTGTGTGATAATGGAAGCCTAGGTGTGAGATAGAGACCCATACACTGATTTGACAACAAACCTACTTTAAATCTGCTTCAATCCTGGCAAACCAAAAGAACTCATTGAAACTTCAATTTGTTAAACAAAGTAGAACACATTTGAAGATGTGAAGCCAATAATTCTGCCCAGATGACTTTTTCTTTTAAAGTTATAGATAGAGTAACAGTTTGATAGATAATTTATTTAGTTTTCAAAGGAATTGTTTATCTTTTACTAAATGCCCCTCCTTGGTGAGAATTATTTTAGTGGGACAGCTGGGGTTTCATGATGTTCTTGAAAATGGCCAGTTATCAAATCATGAAAAGGCATACTAAGACATATTTCTTTCATTTTGATTAGTTAGTTTAGACATACTCATGTTGCAGGAAAATTTTGTTTTTCAAAAAGAACCCAGCCTATCTATTGTGCTCAGCTGCTGGTTTGATCCCAGGTTGGAGTGGGGGTCAGCAGCTGGGGTGAGTAGGTCAGTTTGCTGGTGCCCTCTTCTGTCAGACACAGGTCTCTGCTGGCCTCTGTCCCCACTGCTCTCCATCCGCAGTTCTGTTCTCTCCCAAGGAGCCAGCATGACCTTGCCCTTCAGGGCCTTTATTCAGGACCAGTCAACATCAGCTGGGTCACATGGACTGAAGACTACAGAACAAAAACAAAAAAGGAAGAAGGGAGGTACTTTTTAAAAAAGAACAAGATGACCTCTTTGAGATTAAAAACATAAAACACACTAAAACACACAAATCAATTTTGGCGATGGGCTTTTACTTCAGGGAAAATCATGCAATTTACTTTGGAAAGAGTAAATATTAGAAAGCATACCAAAGAATGACACTCTACTTTTGGTGAAAATGATTAAGTCTGTATGTTTATGAGGATGAAAACTCATAGATAGGTATCACCTAGAACGAAGAGTGGCTTAACATGTATTCTCAAAATAATTTTCTTTGAGATTCAGGAAAGAATAAGGGCAGAAAATGGGAGTTAACATATTGTACTTTCCATAGGAAAGAGACAGAAGAGATACACAATAAAGAAGATAGTCCTGCGTGATATTACAAGGCTTGAGTAAGTAATTCCAAACCAATTATTTAAAAACAAATCAAACCAATGACAAAAACAATTTTTGGTTTTAAAGCACACTCATCTATTTATGTCCACATGGACTAAATACAGTAGAGAGTAAACAAAGTTCATCTTTAAAGGTTGGTTAATAGTGGGACTCTATCCATTCTCTTCATCTCTCTCCATTCCTAGTGCCTGGAACAGCATTTGGCACATTGAGAGTGTCCAATAATGTTGGTTAAATAGAATCATTGAACAAGAGTAAAGAACCCTGTTCTGAACACTGAACAAAGTAAAATATTCAAATATTTGAATATTTCAACACTCTCTGTCTCAGGGGCCATCTCAGCTTGTAAGAAAATTTCATGCATTTTTTATGCCAGGGTAGGCAACTACAGAGGAAATGAAAGAAATTCTTTAGCGTAAGGTTGTTCCACCTTTTGCCAAGTTGTGACCGGCTGAAAAACTCAAAACATTTTGAGGAGATGCTATCTGCCATGGGGATTACCACAATACATGTAGGATCAAAGAAAATTCCACATTTTACCCTGGTGATTAGCTGTAATTAAATAAAGTAAGTCTTTTTAAACTTCATTAGCAGCAAGACGTTTGCTACAGCAGAGTGGGCACAAATCATCCATTCTTAATTAAAAGATAATCCACAGGATGGCCATAATCTTCTTCTAAAAATACACCATTTCCCCCTGAAAGATTTTCTCATCAAATAAGGATAAATAACAGTTTCTATGAGTTTAAGCCATGAAGGAAGGATGCTCCTCCCGTTTGCTTGAGTGAGTGCTGAATGTGGCTGATAACATCACTTTGGCATGCTATTATCTAAAATGGTAGAATACCTCACTTCAGCAAAGTCTGACATAAATCTTTGAAAACAAAGACATTGCATATGTATGAGCTGAAATAGATATGACAGTGTTGGCACATTAATATTCCTGTCACTAGGGGGTTTCAAACTTTTAAGGAGAGCATGGGAATGAATTCAGACTGTAGCTGGTAAAATAGGGCAACATACAGTAGGACAATTAGGCATGAGGAACCATCACAAACCACGTACAGAGAAAGGGTTCCCCTACTCCCTGCCTTTGGTAAAAAAATGACTGTAGGATCATTTCTTGGGAATACCAAGAATAATTAATTTGGCTTAGAGATCTGCATGGTTGTTCTAAGCATACTAATAAGAATATTCCACAAAGACCAGTCCCAATCAATAGAAGAGAGAATGGGTTTTTCATGTGTAGCCACTGTGGTGGTTCGTGGTAACAGATGTTTCCACTTATTCCACAACAAGTGTCATTAAAAGTAACTGTGGGTCCTAATTGAACAGTTCTCCACCTAGTTGGATCTGTGCAGAAAATAGTTATGTTATTGTATGTCCTACAATTACTTTCTTTTCCTGTTTTTGCTTGCTGATATGATAAGCTTTACCATGATCTTTATACTTAATTTCTCTGGAAGAAGTAAATGAATGAAAAATAAACTTGTTTTTACTCATCTTACCCTATAGAGTATTACTATGTGTTGGAAAAACATCTACTTAGAGATGCCAACCATTTTTAGAATATCCTTGTAAATCATCAATTTCTAGAAAATCACTACTTACCAAGGAAGATGACATAACTGTTGTATTAGATTACATTCTGCATGGGTAATTCTGTATGCTAAGAGTTATTCAACACTACGTCTTAATGAAAAATAGTCACTAAGTTTCAGTTCTGGTGTTTGAAACTTATGTTGAAATGTTAGAATTTTTCTTTTGATAAAACATATGTGTTGATCTGGTGAGTGGAAATGAGGGGCTGGACTGCTTAAAGGCTTTTTACCAAAAGCTTTTTGGACACAGTGCTCTAGCCCTGGGAGGCTTGGTCTGAGACCTGACAGCAGTCGTCCAGATGGAGAAAAAAGGCTTCAAAACCTTCCCTTTTGACAAAGAGACATGAAATAATATCTGACAAAGGCATCTCAAGCAAATATGATGGCAAGCCAGCAATTATGTAGGCTATAAAGGAGAGCACATCTCACTTCCAAATGTCTTTTTTTTTCTTCAAATTTTACTTATAACAACTCATAGAGGCGCTTAGGTCAGTATTTTTAGAAACAATTTAATGTATGACTGTGCTTTAGGTTTGGTTAAACTCCTTTACTACACTAATGCTATTTGTCATTTCATGCATATGTCAGCATTGTTTTTGAATGGCAAAAAAAAAGGTTGGGAAGAAACCAAGCACGAAGAAAGGCTCTTGCAGCTGACTATATACAACTTTGTTTTAGAAAGAAAGAAATATTCCAAGGAGATAGGTTATATGACACTTGCAAAACGTTGGGATCTCTTAAATGCAGTCATATGTTAAAAGAAATAAATTAAATAATATTGCACCAAAAAAAAATGACAGCAAAATTGACCAGGTCAAGCTGCATAGTTTCCCTCTTTAATCTCAGACTGTCTGCAAATATATTGTTCTTAATCTTGGAAAATAGGTAAGAGAAAAGCTTTTCCAAAGATCTGAAAATATTTTGTTTTGTTAGTACAATACTAAACTGTGAAGAATTTACATGTACAAAATGAATTTTGATTCGATCTTACACATAAATCATCATTAAAAGCATATATACTCCATGAATTGAAGCCCAAGTTTCAACTAGGATGAATAGTAATAATAATAATAATGATAAATGAGATGAAACACATACTTCACAAATAACTGCAACATATGCTTCCTCAAAATGTTTGCTTTTTTTGTTTCATAATAATCAAGCTGTTCCTGATGGAAGATACATCTCAAATAAGCAAAGTGCTCATGGTATAAAATTATTGATATGAACTGTAAATGAAAACAAAGCTACTTGGTCCGTTAAAATGTTCTCTTTCATGTTGATTTATTGCAGAAAAATAATAAATTGCAGCCTCTTCTTTTTCCTCTGACATATTTGGGATACTTTACATGACTCTGAAATGGCTTAATTATTTTACCACCCACTGTAGAATATTCTAAAGAGGGGAAGAAAAACATGTATTTACTTTCCTGTGGCCACTTCTTACTGTCTGATCCAGTGCTTGGGAATACCAAAGATATTGTTTAATGGGAAAGAAAAAAATAAATCAAAGGGTATCAAAAATTATATTAGAAGTTACTTGATAAGCGGTAATCAATCCATTCACCACGTGGTCTGTAGTATAAAGACACTGCAAGTTCTCTGATACCCACATCTGCTAATCAAGTTACCAGTAAAGGGGCTGTAGATAAGGATGCTCCTGAAATTGACCATAAATTCTAGTTACTATTTAAAAAGCACTAGAAAGATGTAGTCTTTTCTACCACATTCACACAAAGAAGTTTCTTTATACCCTCACTCTTTCTTTCTTGGGATAACCTCTTTTGTTCTATCAGATTGTACAGATTGAATTTGCTGTGAAATTATGTTTTCTGCTAGCTATGAAAGAACAAGAATTTCAGTATACCACTGACAAAGCCATCATATTCTTTTATTTATTATGTATAAAGCATCTATTATGATTTAGACACTTACAAAAGCTAGTATTTATTAAAACATTTCATATATTTAAATATGTTTGGTTTCAAAGATAAACTATATTATATCTTGTTTGTTTGAATAAAATGTTTGTCTCACTTTTCAGCACACCAGATGCATTTCCTTGTTTGACTTAAACAAAAACGGTCATGGGTTTGATTTTATATGGAGTTAAACATTTAGTAAAATAGCTGTTTTATATGAAACGCAGAACACAAATATCTGCAAACAAATGTGAATTTGGTATTACCAATGAAGAATATACCCTAAGTCACTGGTACCATTTAATCTTATGTGCGATAGCATTTTCTTATCTAGCAAAACAAGTCCTCCATCATCTGTTACCATTTTATATAAAATAAATAAAACACCAACTTCTTTTCTTATCCATGCATTGCTTATTCCTTGAAAAAACAGATACGTTTTATAAAAGAAGTTGTTATATTAAGATGTATGTCTGCTTTTCTTCAGAAGACAGATTAGAGTGCTTCAGCTGCCACTAAAGTTGTCGCTCTTTGTAACAAAATGTAATGCTGCATATATAAAAATGCAAAGTGTAATGTAGAGTCAAATGTCTCTCAGCACAAGAGTTGTTCGTTTTAGCACCCATTTTGTTGGTATTTATCAACTTACTAATTATAGGCAAATTGCTTCCAACACGAAAACTGTGATGATTAGCAGTTTTTTCTGCTAACTCTAGTCTACTGTAGTTCCGGTAAAGAATGTCAATAATCCAGATTCCTTTCTTTTTCCTGGCTTAGAATGTGTAAAAATAAATTCATCAGGCTAGCATTTCTCAACTTTTGGGAAACGTGGTTTGGAAGGATGGGGGTGGGAAGAGGAAAAGGAATGGATAGCTAATCAAGAAGGTCTACATGCCTCTTCCCATCAATTGGGCAATCTTGAAGGCATACTTGAGACTAATCTGTCTATCACATAATGGAATTAGGTAATCCCAGTTTTACTAACAGAGTGAATGCATTTGTGCATTGCAAGGGAAGTGCATCAATCACTAGAATGCAGCATAAAATACCTATATTAAAGAAGGGAGTAAGAAGAGTTTTAAGAACTAGCTCACATGCCATCACTGATAACCAGAAAATGGTTGGCATATATTGTTTTAAACCTTTCATAGAACTATGCAGCAGAGCTACATCATACTGCTTGGTCAGACATAAAACAGTTTGTAACCTTCAGCCTTCCATTACAATCCTTTAAAGTGAGCTCAAATGAAAATGGGAGGAACACGCCAATCTAGAAAATGTTTTCATAACATGCAATGCAATAAAAGGTTGAATTTTCTATCACCATTGCTAATTTCACCCATTTGTTTCTCATTATAATAAGGAAACAGGATTAAATGGAAAATTTTACAGTTCACAGAATACATTACACTGCAGAAATGTCTGTAGCAAATACTGACTTAGTGTCTTAACCAACTTACATGCCTCTAAGTGACTATTTCTCCCTGGTATGAAGTTTCTATAATTTTAAAGTTATATTGGCAGGTTCCAGTCAACAAGGATATCTGCAATGTCCTTCTTTCTCCAATACATTGCTTTTAGTCTAATTGCTTATTTGCAGTCTCAGCAAGCAGAGAGAAGAATTTTATCCTCTTTGCCTTGTCTCTGAATACTAACTAGCTGGCCAAGCCAAGGCTCTCTAAAGAGAGAAACTGCATGGGAGACACACTGCATTTGACACAGTCAAGAGGTAAAAGAAAGAGCAAAACAAAAGTCTATTCAGAACTGAATCCTGTGATATTCTCCCCCATCCCCCAACCCCTTTAAAAATAAAGAGAAAGGGGTGAAATACCCATAAATCCATGCCTGAATGCCTGAGGTTGTCAGAATAAAGGACAATGAATGACAGGTGACTGTCAGTCTAATTCTCAGTCTCCAAGTTATCACTTTTTGGCATTGTTGAACAAAAGAAGTGTATACATAACAAGGAATTATGTCATAAGTTCTCTATGAATGCGTAGTTTCAATATGAGAGAAGAACTTAAGTATTTCCACATGGGCATATCCATTTCCTTCCAGTTCTGTGTATTTTTCCTGGAAAATGTTCTGAAATTATTGTTTTTCTAATGACAAGAATGCTAAATAACTTTGGGGAAAATGCTGAAGTGTTATTAAACTGCTTGCCTTTTAATTCTTTTTTTAAGAATGGGAGATATAACTTGATATATAAAACTCCTTGCACATGTTGCTACATTTTTAAAAAAGAAATAAGAACCAACTGATGAGAGTTTTTCTGTTTGATTTTTAAAAGGCTCTTCTCAAGCTATTTTCCCCCAAGATCTCTTTATACTTTCATCCTCGCAGACTGCCTTAATCCTCTTGTCTTTGTTGTTCCAATGTCTGATCAGCTTGTTCTACCCCACATTTGCTAGAACTGAAACTTGACTTCAGGCACTTGCAGTTGTAAATCCCTACAAACCTACAGGGTTTCCAGGGAAAGGTGGAGAGTGCTGAAGCAGGAAAGGTTTTGATGGTTATTTAAATAATGTATATTAACTTGTCTGTTGCATTTACTACAGGTACAGAGAGATAAATGTGGAGTGATGGAGTAATTTGTAATTAAAATAAGTTTGGCCTCTTCTCAGATTACTGGCACACTCCAGTCTGTTGACCATCTGTAGTAGGACAAAGATTCTATTCTGAGTTCCATTGGGCTGGGTAAGAAACACAACTACACAGAGCCCCAAGTTTCTACATCTTACCACGGTGGGCATGAAGATAGTTTATTGTGGCCACTCTTCTGATGTCAGATATAACCAGGCGTTTAAAGGAGTATAGAGACAGTAGTCTGTATCACTGCAAACACAGGGCACCATTCTGGGGAAGTGCCACTGGTGGTATCACTCCAGCAGGTGTTATTAAACGTTCTAAGCCTTTTGAGAGAAATTAAGAAGGGAAAGTGTGTAACTGAAATGAATTTAAAAAACACAGGACTAAGTTATATCTTTTTTTCCTTTTCTTTGCTATAAAGCAAAAATAAATCTTAAAAGTAGAAACATGACAGAACTCTATTTCACTGTTAAAGATGAACAATAGTTTTTTCACATTTAACAGTGAAATACACAGAATTCTCTCATATGAACAATAATTTGTTCATATTTAACAGTGAAATACACAGAATTCTCTCATGTTCCTACTTTTAAAGTTTGGAAATTAAAAGTACTTGATAGGAAACAGTCATTTTAGTCTTCAAGAAATTCATTTGTATGGGAGGCCGACGCGGGCAGATCACGAGGTCAGGAGTTCGAGACCAGCCTGGCCAACATAGTGAAGCCTCGCCTCTACTAAAAATACAAAAAGTTAGCTGGGCGTGGCGGCAGTCGCCTGTAATCCCAGCTACTCGGGAGGCTGAGGCAGGAGAGTGGCTTGAACCCAAGAGGCAGGGGTTGCAGTGAGCTGAGATTGCGCCATTGCACTCCAGAACGACAGAGTGAGACTCCATCTCAAAAACAACAACAACCAAAAAAATAAAAAATAAAAAGAGAAAGCAATTAATTGTAGATTATTTGACAAACTGATAATATGAGAACCAACCTTGATCTCATATAAAATTTATTTTTGCACAAAAGTGTACAAGATTCCTGGATTCCATTTTTCTGTTTTCCCCCATTTACAGTAGATATAACTTAAACTGCTTCATCTGAGTATTTATTTCAGGAGCTCAAGCAGAAATGATTATGTCTAATATCTGAAAATGTTTTCATATAGTAGTTGTAATTATTTGCACTTATTTGTAGTAATTCTGTTTCTACCTCTTATTTATGATGGTTCTCATAAAAAAAAATCTCCTGGGGAAAACAGTAATTAAAAAATCTTCCTGTTATAATTGATATTGACAGGTTTACAGAAGCTAAACTTGAAAGTCACAGATAAAATTGTTTTGAACTTCAGGATTATAGTCTACTATTATTTTTGGTTAACAGAAAATACATGGGTATGAAAATTACATATGACAGTGATATGAGGAAAAGGTTTCATTTGAGAAGAAATTGGAGGCTAACTTCGAATAAGTAAAATTAAACCTATGTACATTTAAAGAGTGTGTTTTTGAGAGGGGATAAAATGATCAAAAATCCAAGTTTGCTATTGATTAGTTGCATGAACATATTTTGTAATTAAAAAATAATAATTGCTATTTTTAAACCAATGGGTTTTTTGTGGAATGTGTATGTGTATAGGGATGTGAGTGTGTTTGTGTGTGTGTGTGTGTCTGTGGTGGAATCATGGTGAGAAAGTAGGAAGAGTTATGTTGGGAATAATACTGTTTCATACTAGAGACTTTTCAAAATGAAGATATATAATTCTGCATTTCATTTATATTTAACAAGACCTACTATACAGTTGAGGGAATCCCAATTATTTTGAAAAATAATGACCTATGGGTCAGTCACATCTTGACAACTCCTGATGAGGGTTCAAGGAAAAATTCAGAGTCTTAAAAATACAGTAATCTAAGTAGATCACCATCATCATGTGATGATAGCAAGCTTTATATATTTTCTGAAAAAGATAATTATTTTATGAGCTGGTTATATCTATGAAGTTTGATAATTTCTTTTTCTAATAACAAAGAACAATGTGGTCAGAAGTGATGAAATACTTAGCTGATCATCAGTCTTAAATAGTAGGTAATAAATGCTTTCCTTCTAAAAGCAATTAAGCTTAAATGCATTAGTAACTGTACTTTAGCCAATATTTATCCTCCAGGTTGTAACGATGCAGTGTCAGGGATAAGAAGCAGAGAAATGATTACTATGAGCCAGACAGAGAGGCAGCTTGGCAGGGGTGAGGTTTGTCCTCTGGATTGAAGAAAGGGAAGTTAAGAATAGGTCTGGGAAAGGAGGAAGAGCATGATGGAAGAAGAATGAAATGAGCAAAGACATAGATATGAAGATGAATATAGGTGTAAAATGTTCAGATGGAAGAGGAATGAAATGAGCAAAGACACAGATATGAAGATGAATATAGGCGTAAAATGTTCAAACCCTGACCTTCCCTTTGTAGGGATAGGTAGGTAGGTAGGTAGACAGATACAGATGGATATGTATGGAATGGAGAACCTTATGATGGAAGAAAAATTCTGTGATGATATTTTAGGAAAGTCTATTCTTCTGTATTGATATTATTTACATTTTATAAATAATAGAGTGACATCAACAATGGCTGGCTAGAGTTACCTGGTACTTGTCCTCCCTACAAAAAGGAACCAAAAAATGAGTAAACAGCTATATTTTGAGTACAATGACTAAGGAAGTATGCTGGAGAACACCAGGGTGATGAAAAAACACCTGTGTCACACAGAAAACCAGGATAGCAACATAAAGAGGTAAGCAAGACATCCTGCCTTTGCCACACTGCCTCCTCCACTCGGCTCAGCTCAGCGTCAGTGGAGACATCTTCTTATGAAGGAAAGGTAAGCCGGAGATATCCAGAGGTCCCCATGGCAGCCACAAACCCAGCAATCCTGGGTGCAGGAGAGTCCCACAGTCCTCATAGGCCTTTACCCCAGTCTGTACAGTAGCCAGGAGTTGTGCAGCTGCATTGCCTCAGAGTAGACGCCCACCTTGAGCAGTCTCCACCCCCATGGACTAAGCTGTTATGGCTCAGCTTCATCTTGAAACTGGAAACACTACCAGAATGCATTCTTCCCTGGAGGCCAGTAGCAACCAATTCTTTCTATGGCTGAGGTCCCATTATCTCATTACCATGTTCACACTGGTGTCTGCAATACCATGACCCTTGCTGCCAAGAGTCTAGGCCAGATGGAATGAATAAGACCCCAACATGTAAACCCATGTGGCACACCACCCCTTCAGGGAACAAGCAGAGTGCTCAGTAGGGTAGCTACTAAACAGTCAACTGGCTGCCTCACCCATGCACGCTTGTGTTGAACAACGGACTGGCCCACTTATCCGGCACATGTCCAGCCTGAAAGCTGGTCCTATGGTGATCTGATCCCCTCAACAGATCACTGCAAATCAACTCAGCCCTGCCACACTTGTGCTCACCTGTGTCCAGCTTGACAGTTGGTCCAGTGGTGGCTACATGTCCCTGGAAAGACTTCTGCACGGCCACCCAGTCTTGCTGCACCTGTATGCACCTGCATACAATGGCACCTGGCCTGACAACCTGTGCTGCAGTGGCTTGAACCTGTGGACAGACTTCCTCAAGGCTGCATGTCATGGCCATGCTCACATGCACCTATGCCCAGCACAATACTTGTCTGGTTGTAGCAAGGTTGTAGCAAATTCCCCTAACAGACTGCTGCAGAACCACCTGTCCCTGCTGTGTTCATGTACACCTGACCTAATAGCCAGTCCAGTGGTATCTCCACTTTCCCAGAAAGACAGCCACACAGCTGCTCAGCCAGCTGTACGTTGTCCAACAGCCAGTCTAGCAGGAACCACTGCTTTCACGGAAAGTCCACAGGACTGCCTGACAATTTTCTTTGCCTGCCCACATCTGCTCCTGCATCCAGCCTGATATCTCCCCTACACCCAGCAAAACTGCACCACAATCATCATAAACTCACACAGACTAGGCCACTGAATCTGTCACAGGTGTTGCTGACAAGGATATAGTTAAATATGCTGCACAGAGACCATGCTACTGAGTCCACCCAGAATGAAAGTTAACACATCATACCCAACTGACTCCCTAAGACCTATCTACAGAAAAACTCCCTATATAAGTTACTCCATAAAATGGGAAAAAGTGACTGTTTCTCTCAATGTGTACATATAAATGTAGGAACATAGGAAAAATTTAAAAAGAAGGAAACATGACGCCCTCAAAGGAACACAATAAGTCTCGAAATAACAGACTTCAAAGAAACAACATTTATAAAATGACTATAAAGGTATTCAGGCATTTATGAAATGCCTTTAAAGGGTTATTATTATAAAATAATAATCTTAAGAAAGCAAGATACAAGAACATAAACAAAAGACAACCAATTCAATGAAATCAGTAAAACGATTCATCATCTGAATGAGAAATTCAACAAAGAAATAGAGATCATAAAAAGGAACCAACAAAAATCTTGGAGCTGAACAATTCAATGAATAAAATAAAAACACCATTGAAAGCTTCAACAACTGAATAGTTCAGGCAGAATAAAATGTCTCTGAACTTGAGTACAGGTCTTTTGAAATAACCTTGTCAGAAGAGAAAGAAGAATAAGAAAGAATAATGAAGGCCTACTGGATGTACAGAATAACACCAAGCAAACAAAATTTGTATTAGAGGAGTATCGGAAGGAGAAGAGATGGCGAAACACACAGAAAACCTATTTAACAAAATAATAGTGAAAATTTCCCAAGTACTGAGAGAGACATGGACATTCAAACTCAGGGAGCTCAAAGACCCCCAATTGTATTAAATGCCAAAAAAAAAAAATCCTCTTCAAGATGCATTATAATCAAACATTTAAAAGTGAAAGAGAGAGAATTCTAAAAGCAGCAAGAGAAAAGCATCAAGTCAAATATAAGACAATTATTATTAGACTATCAGCAGGCTTCTCAGCATAAATCTTGCAGGCTAGGAGAGAAGAAGATTATATACTCAAATTTATATATTCAATTTAGCAAATCTATCCCAGAAGTAAAGAAGAAATCAAGACCTTCCAAGACAGGCAAAAGTTGAAGAAATATATAATCACTAGACTGACCTTACAAAAAGTGTTTAAGGGAGCATTATAGCTGTAAACACAAGAACTATAATTACTTTCATGAAAATATAGGAAAGTATAGAAATCACCACTAGAGGTGAATCCATGTATCAGACTAAGAATACCCCAGTGATGTAACTGTACTATGAAAATTTCTCAAAACTCTAGTATGAAGGTTTAAAATAAAAATGATGAAAAACAACAACAGCCACAATTAGGAGCTAAGGAATATACAATAGATAAGTAAGTAAATTAAGGCAACAAAAACACAAATTATAGGGTGGGAGGAAAAAAATCTAGAGTACTCTCATGTGAGCAAAATTAACTTGTTTTCAGCTTAATATAGTCTATTATAACTATATGGCTCTTGATGTTAGCCCTGTGATAACCAGAAAGCAAGAAATTACAGCAGATAAGCAATGAGAAAGAAAGGAAACTAAGATTAGTACCAAAGAAAACCACCAAGCCACTGATGAGCTAAATAAGTGAGAAAGAAAGGAACAAAGGACTCAGAAATAGTCTTAGACCTAAAGGGAGAACTTGACTGCAATACAACAATAATAGGAGCCTTCAACACCCCCCAGTTCCAACAGTAAACATATTATTTAGATTAAAAATCAATAAGGAAGCATTGGACTTAATTACACCATACAGTAAATTAATCTAACAGATATTTACAAAACAACCAGAAAACAATTAACAAAATTGTAGGAGCAAATCCTTATATATTAATAACCTTGAATGAAAATGGATTCAATTCCCCCAATTAAAAGTTATAAAGTAGCTGGACAGATTAAAAAAAAAGGAATAAACTATATGTTTCCTACAAGAGACTCACCTCATTGTTAAAGACAAACAGACTGACAGTGAAGGGCTGGAGAAAGATATTTATGCAAACAGAAAACAAAAGCGAGCAAGAATAGCCATAGTTATCATAGACAAAATTGACTTTAAGTAAAGAACTATAAAAAGAGACGAAGTCCATTATATAATGATAAAGGGATCAATTCAACAAGGTAATTCAAGAAGGTAATTCAACAATTGTAATATATATGCTCCCAACTGCAGAGCACTCAGATATATAAAGCAAATATTATTAGACCTAAAGGAAGAAGAAAATAGGAGTAGGAGACTTCAACATCCCACTTTCAAAATGGACAGATTATCTAGACAAAAAAATAACGAAAAAACATTTGACTTAAACTACATTATAGACCGAATTAACGTAAGATATATTTACAGAATATTTTATCCAGTAGCTGCAGAATACACATTTTCCTCAATTGCATGTAGAACATTTTCCACGATAGAACACGTTAGGCCACAAAACAAGTCCGAAGAAATTTAAGAAGATAGAGATTACATCAAGTATATTTTCTGACCATGACGGTATAAAACTAGAAATCAACAATAAAAATCAATTCAGAAACTGTATAAATACATGAAAATTAAACAATATGCTTTAAAAAATCCAGTGAATCAATAAAGAAATTATAACAGAAATTAAAAATTTCCTGGAGACAAATGAGAATGGAAACACATTATACCAAAACCTAAGGGACACAGCAAAAACATTTATAAGAGGAAAGTTTATAGCGATAAATGCCTACACCAGAAAAAGAGGAAAGATCTCTAATAATAATAATAATAATAAAGATACAACCCAAGAAACTAGAAAAACAAGAACAAACTAAATCCAAAATCTGTAGAAGGAAGAAAATATAAAATGGTCAGAGCATAAATAAACAAAATATATTATAGAAAAACAATTTAAAGATTACCAAAATGAAGAGTGTTTTTTTTTGAAATGATAAACACAATCAATGATCCTGTAGCTAGATTAACTAAAGAAAAAAGAGAAGAGAAATAAAATCAAAGATGAAAAAGGAGATATTACAACTGATGCCACAGAAATACAAAAGATCATAAGAGAGTATTATGAAAAACTGTGTGCCATAATATTAGATATACAGAAGAAAGGAATACATTCCTGGATATATAAAGATTCAATTACGAAGTAATAGAAAATCTGTATAGACCAGTAACAAGTGAGAAAATCAGTAATAAAAAAAATCTTCTATCAAAGAAAAGCCCTGGGCCTGCTGAATTCCACCGAACATTTAAAGAAGACCAATTCTCCTCCAACTATTCTAGGAAACTGTAGAACAGAGAATATTTCCAAACTCATTTTATAAGGCCACCACTACCCTGATTGCCAAACTGGACAAAAAAAACACAACAACAAAAAACTACAGGCCAATATCCCTGATGCAAAAATCCTCAACATAATAGTAGTAAACCAAACCCAACAGCACATTAAAAAGACCATTTGCTATAATCAAGTAAGATCCATCACAGGGATGCAACAGTAGCTTAACATACAGAAATCAATAAATGTGGTTACACTACATTAACAGAAAGAAAGAAAAAATCATATGATCACTTCAGTAGATGCAGAAAAACAATTTGACAAAATTTCACATCCCTTAAGATAAAAACTCTACAAATTGAGTCTAGTAAGTCTGTACTTCAAAACAATAAGCGACATATATGACAATCCCACAGTTAACATCATACTGATTGGGGAAAAGCTGAAAGCTAATCCCCAAAGATCAGGAACAAGACAAAGATGCCCACTTTGACCACTTTCATTCCACATAGTAATAGAAGTCAGAGCAACTGGTAAGGGAAAGAAATAAAAGGCATCCAAATTGGAAAGGAGGAAGCTGAAGTGTCCCTGTGTACAGTTGACATGATCTTATATATGGACAACCCCAAAGACTCTACCAAGAAACTGTTAGATCTAATAAACAAATTCTGTAACATTGCAGAATACAAAATCAACATACAAAAATCAGTAGTGTTGCTATTTTCTAATATTGTATGACCTGAAAAGGAAATCAAGAAGTCAATTTTATTTACAATAGGTACAATCTAAGGTGCTTAACCAAGAAGGTGAAATATCTCTACCCTGAAAACTATAAAACTTTGATGAAAGACATACAAAAAGACACAAAAAATGGAAATATATTTTGTGTTCATGGGTTGGAAGAATTAATATTGTTAAAATGTCTACACTACCTAAAGCAGTCTACACATTCAATGCAACATCTATAAAACTACCAACGTTAAATAATCCTAAAATTTGTAAGAAAATCACAAAAGACTCTGAGTAGCTAAAGAAATCTCAGTCAGACACGGAGGCTTACGCCTGAAATCCCAGCATTTTGGGAGGCAGAGGCGGGCAGATCACGAGGTCAGGAGATTGAGACCATCCTGGCTCACAGGGTGAAACCCTGTCTCTACTAAAAACACAAAAAATTAGTCGGGCGTGGTGGCGGGCGCCTGTGGTCCCAGCTACTAGGGAAGCTGAGGCAGAAGAATGGCGTGAACCTGGGAGGCAGAGCTTGCAGTGAGCCGAGATCTCGCCACTGCGCTCCAGCCTGAGTGAGAGCGTGAGACTCTGGCTCAAAAAAAAAAAAAAAAAAAAAAAAAAAACAGTCCCACACAGCCAGGGATAGTGGCTCATGCCCATAATGCTAGCACTTTGGGATGCTGAGGTAGAGGTAGATGGATCACTTGAGGCCAGGAGTTTGAGACCAGCCAGGCCAACATGGTGAAACCTCGTCTCTACTAAATATACAAAAATTAGCTGGGCATGGTGGCACACACCTGTAATCCCAGCTACTCAGGTGACTGAGGCACAAGAATCACTTAAGCCTGGGAGGTGGAGGTGGCAGTGAGTGGAGACTGCCACTGCACTCCAGCCTGGATGACAAAGCAAGCGTCTGTCTCAAAAAAAAAAAAAAAAAAAAAAAGAAAGTAAAGAAAAATATCCTGATCAAAAAGAACAAAGCTGGGGGAGGCAGGCATCACACTGTGTGATTTCAAATTATATTACCAAACTATAGTAACCAAAACAGCATGGTATTGGTATACAAACAGACACATAGGCCCATAGACCTATGGAACAAAATAGAGAAACCAGAAATAAACTGACACAGTTAAGTCAACTCATTTTTGACAAAAGTGCCAAAAATGTGTAATGGGAAAAGGAGAGTCTCTTTAATAAATGGTGCTGAAAAAATTGGGTATCCATATGTGGAAAAATGAAAGTGGATTCCTATCTCTCACCATATACAAAAGTCAACTAAAGATGGAATAAACATTTACATTTAAGACCTGAAACTATGAAACTACTGAAAAAGAATTGAGGAAATGCTACAGGACATTATTCTTGGCAAATATTATCTGGGGGTAAGTTGTCAAAGGCACAGGGAACAAAATCAAAAATAGACAAATGGTATTACATCAAGCTCTTTGAAACAGCAATGAAAACATTAGCAAAGTGAAGAGGTGACCTACAGGATGGGGGAAAATATTTGAAAACTATCCATCTGACAAGCAGAATATATAAAATCTCAAACAACTCAACTGCAAAAGAAAATTCAATTAAAAATGAGCAAAAGACCTGAATCAATATTTCTCAAAAGAAGACACATGAATGATCAACAGGTGTATGAAAAAATGCTCTATATCACTAATCACCAGGGAAATGCAAATCAAAACCACAGTGAGATACTACCTCACTCCTGTTAGAATGGCTAGTATCAAAAAGACAAAAGTCAGGAAGTATTGGCAAAGATGTAGAGAAAAGGGAGCACTTTCACACGGTTGAGGTTGTAAACGAGTGTTGCCATTATGAAAAACAGTATGGTAGTTCCTAAAAAAGTTAAAAATAGAACTGCCATATGATCCAGCAATCGTACTACTGGGTATATATCCAAAGAAATGAAATCAGCATGTAAAAAATATAACTGCACTTCCATATTGATTGCAACACTATTCACAATAATGAATCTATGGAATCAACTTAAGTGTCCAACAAGGCATGAATGAATAAAGAAAATGTGATTGAAATGAAATTGGGACAAGGATGAATCTGGAGGACATCACATATAGTAAAATAAGCCAGGCACAAAGAGACATATATCACATGTCCTCATTCATATGTGGAATCTTAAAATTTTTTTATATCATAGAAGTAAAGAGTAGAACAGTAGTTACTAGAGATTGGAGAGGGGAGGGGATGGGGGACAAGGGAGAGTTTATTCAATGGGTACAAAGTTATAATTTGATGGGAATAATAAGGTTTCATAATCGATTGCCCAGTTGGGTGACTATGGTTAACAGAAAAATATTGTATATTACAAAATAGCTAGAAGACAGGCTTTTGAACATTCTTACCCCAAATAAATTATAAATGCGTAAGGTGATGGATAGACTAACTATTCTGATTAGATCACTGTACAATAACAAAAGTACTGACACATCATATTGTATTCCATAAATATGTACAATTGCAATGTGTCAAAAATAAATTTAAAAATTTTAAAAATAAATTTTACAAAGGAGAGGTTTTATCTTATAACAAATACTGAGAAATAGAGATTTAAAAGTCTTGCAATTTAAACTAAAAAAAAAAAAACCAACACTTTTCTAGCCTTGACAATGTGGCAAAACTCTGTCTCTACAAAAAAATACAAAAATCAGCTGTGTATGGTGCTGTGTGTCTGTAGTCCTGGCTACTCAGGAATCTGAAATGGGAGAATCACTTGAGCCTGGGAGGTCAAGACTGCAGTGAGCCATGACCATGCCACTGTGCTTCAGCCTGGGCAACAGAGTGAGGCCCTGTCTCTAAATAAATAAATAAATAAATTTGCTGATTGAAAAATGGAAATTCAGATTAGACATTCCTGCAACAACTAAAATGACCTACTCATGTTCTTCCTTCCCCTGGGCTTCAGGACTCAAGTTCAAAAGACAATGTAGCAGTAGATAATGCAGTACTAGATTAAGTATAAATTGGTACAAACATTTTGGACAAAAAAAAAAAAATAACTAGCAAATTCTCTACAGGTTAAAAGCCTTGAACATGTGTATATACTAGCAATTCTACTCCTTGGAATTTATCAAAGATAAATAATCAAATAACCCAGGTAATTAAAAGGGAACCAACCTAAATGTGAACTGTAAAAGTTTAATTAAATAAATATTATATTCAGAGAGCCATCATTGCTTTATTTCCAACACACACACACAGACAAAATAATCAACATTGACAGTTGTTCTAAGTTAAGGTGAAATGGAACAGTTCCTCCTGATCAGCACCCTTTGGATCATATATGGGTAGTCTATGTGGGTAGTCTAGACTTCTACTTATGAGATGGTTAAACAAGTACATCTTGATTATGTCAGGCAGGGAAGTTGTTCACTATGCTACATATGACTGTTTGCCATCCTTGTCCCTACAGTGGAAAAGTTCAGTTTGGTTATGAAGTAGAAAATCACTATGTACAGCAAGAGGAATTTAACCAATAGTGTAGTAAAATAGAAAAAGAAGATGTAAATGGTGTTAACATTAAGATGGCCTGTAGAAATCATCATTGCTTTACCTGTGCCCTAAACAGAAAAAATGACAAAAATTCTAGCTAAAATCTGTCAGAAAGAAGCAGAATTATGAGTAAGGATTTTTCAGAGAAGTATGTGAAGCAATCACAATTGTAAGATTAAGTTTTACTTTGCATATAGGTTATATATATATATTTTTTACAAATGGTTTTACACTTACCCAAAGTGTTAAAGTGAGAATCAATTGAAGCTAGAAATTCTCACAATTTTCATGGAGTGCTACCCTTGAAGGTTTCAAGCGTCTGCTCATTACAATTTTAAATGCATTTATTTAAGTCTAGCATTTATTTTCCTTTTTCTACCTGTAAATAATACACTGGTAAACCAAAAATTCACTTTGGAGAAGATGCTATTTTTTCACAGAACAGAGTTAGGGCAGTGGTCAAAAATCGTTTTTAACACACTCCAAGTGTATCCCCCTCTATTTAAAGAGCAAGGGCACGTATCTGATCTTATCAATCTCCATGTTCCTGAGTGTCCAATAGTTGAAGATACTAAGCAAATGTGTGTGGTGCAAAGACCACTCTGAGATAATCCCCACTCCATAGAAGTTGATCTATTCATTGTTCCCCGAGTATAACTGCCCCTTTTCTCTGCTTAGGAAGTTCTTAGGCAGACCAGGTACAGTGGCTCATGCCTGTAATCCCAGCACTCTGAGAGCCTGGGACGGGTGGATCACGAGGTCAGGAGTTCAAGAACAGCCTGGCCAATATTTTGAAACCTCGTCTCTACTAAAAAAAAAAAATACAAAAATACAAAAATTAGCTGGGCGTGGTGGTGCGTGCCTGTAGTCCCAGCTACTAGGGAGGATGAGGCAGAAGAATTGCTTGAACCCAGGAGGCAGAGGTTGCAGTGAGCCGAGATGGCACCACCACACTCCAGCTTGGGCAACACAATGAGACTCCGTCTGAAACAAACAAACAAAACAACAAACAAACAAAACCAGTTCTTATCCATTCCGCTGTGCCTGTTGAAACCCCGTTCTTCCCCGGGTCACTGTCTCTAATTTCTTTTACTGATTAGCTGAGATCACCATCATTTCCTTTTTCTTTAATACTGGTATTTTTTTTTCTTTAACTCCCAATATTATATATGTTATCTTAATTATAAACTATCTTTCATAATTACACACTTTATGCATCATAATGTTTCTTCCTTGCAAGCAACAGAAACCAACTCTGGTTAACAAAAATGAAAGGACACTGATTGGAAGAATATCAGGATAGGGATGGTGGCTCATAAAATTAGTAAGAAGTTGGTAGATGAGGCTTCAGACAATGATTCAAGAGAATTCGGGAAGGATAGGATTTTGTAGCAGAAATCACAGTAACAATCCAATAGCTAGAACAGAGGTGAGAATACCATTATGGTGGTGGCTGTTCTTGAGTCACTGAAATTCCTTTTAATATCTTAAAAACGAGGACCTAAATGGTAGATTTAGGCCACAGATAAAACCTCTACTAGTGGCCTGGGGAAAAAAAAAAATTGATTTGACCCCCTTGCTTTTCTTTTCCTTTTCCTTTTTTTTTTTCTTTTTCTTTTTTTGAGATGGGAGTCTCACTCTGTTGCCAGGCTGGAATGCAATGGCGTGCCATCTAGGCTCACTGCAACCTTCACCTGCCGGGTTCAAGCGCTTCTCCTGCCTCAGCCTCCCGAGTAGCTGGGACTACAGGCGCATGCCACCACGCCCAGCTAATTTTTGTATTTTTAGTAGAGACGTGGTTTCACCATGTTGGCCAAGATGGTCTCGATCTCTTGACCTCGTGATCCGCCTGCCTCGGCCTCGCAAAGTGCTGGAGTTATAGGCGTGAGCCACCGCGCCCAGCCCCCACTTGCTTTTCTAAAAGGGAGGGAGAGGCATGGAATTCACACACATGAGGAGAGAGAGCGGATTTCCAAAAAGAAAACTGGAGGGAGGGGTAATTGTGAAGAAGCATAAAAGAGGAGCAGTCATCTATTTATTAAACTCTAATTAGATTATTAGTTCCTGAGGCACAAGGAATACCTGCCACTGCGCTGAGACGGAGTCTTCCTCTGTCGCCCAGGCTGGAGTGCAGTGGCGCAATCTCGGCTCACCGCAACCTCCGCCTCCCAGGTTCAAGCGATTCTCCTGCCTCTAATTTGCCTCTCCTGCTGGCTAATTCGTATTTTCAGCAGAGACTGGGTTTCACCTTGTTAGCCAGGATGGTCTGGATTTCCTGACCTCGAGATCCGCCCGCCTCGACCTCCCAAAGTGCTGGGATTACAGGCGTGAGCCACCGCGCCCGGCCAGGAAAACTTTTTACACTACTTTTTCAGCAGGATTCAGTAGTGTCTTGGACAAGTAGAAGGTCAGGTATTAGTTGGAGAAAAAGAGGGATGGAGACAGAGATGGTATTAATATTTACTAAAATCATATGACTGAGTTACATGTGGTCCGTGAATGCGGTCATTATTCTGATGCCGGTTAGTCAAAACCAGGTAAGCAGCACTCATTCTAGAAGGCTGCCTTAATGAGACTTGTACACGGAGATTGTGCACAAACTGGAAAGTTCACACATTAACAAAGAATACATGTAATAATGCTCTTACCATATAGTACATGATTAAAGGTATTCAGTAAGTTTTAGTATCAGAGTTTAAGTCTTCTCCACTGGTACAGAGGAGCCTACTATCCTGGCCTTTAAAAAATTTCCCCTTGGTTGATCATCCAGCCTGTCCAAAAGCTCCACAGAGGAAAGGTGAAGCCCTGTATTTAATATCTTCCCACTGATAAAGTAGGAATCAGTGATTCTTGAGTGATGTAGCAGATATCAGGCAGGCTAAGTATTTGTACCACTTTAAAAATGATACAATGAATAACCCTGTCCAACTACTGTTTGAAAAACAAATAAATCGCTAATAAAATATATTAACTACAACAAAATTCCAGTCCTCCCCAACCCAGAAAATTTGATAGGAAGTAAAAGTGTTCACTAGACACTTTGTGTAAGGAATATTTTCAGTGTTCTGTCTTTACTTAGTTATTTCCTCATTTCCAAGTTAAGCCAAACGAATACAAGGAAGATGACAATGCCAGGAAACTTGCCTTCATCCTTCTTTCCTATGACTGCACCTACTGTCAGGGTGCTGACCAAGGTTGAAAGGTCAGTATTCACCTGTGGCAGATGTGTCTCATTATGATAAACACTTGGATGTTGGAAATGGTTCTGTTCACAGATAGTTTATCATTCAGGTGAGAAACAGAAATGTGAGAGAGCTTCACTACTGGGAATCTTATTTCATATTTGAGTGCAATTAACCAGCTGATGAACAGGCTTTTGTTTTCCATCTGAATGGCCAGGGCCCATTCATTTGGGACACTATCTTGTCAAATGAGCAACAATAATAATAAAGTTTATGTATTTTGGCTCTCATTTGCTCTAAAACCTGTAGTAACCTCCTGCATTGGAATCAAGAACCTGAACTGAGTGTGCAAAATAATTATCTTCCAGAATTCACCTGATGGTGAGGATATGGAAGATTATCTTGTTTTGAACCAGAAATAAGGACTAAACAATGCATTTTTATTTCAACGGCTCTTTATTTTAGTGTAATCAGAACATGCTTGTAAGCCCTAGTATTCTATATTCCCACATGCTTATATCAGTTAAACATGAAGAAGTAAGATGTACTTCACCACATTTCTAAACATATTCTAATTTTAAAAATCCTATGACAATATCATATTATCTGAAGTATCTTGTAACCATTTTCTAAACACTTACTATTGATAATGCTGAGGATGTTCTGTCATCACTTAATTTTGACCATAAACTCTAAATTTTGCATCTTCAGTTTATTTTTCCTCCTCATCCATATGTTTTCTAGCATACCATATTCATCTCCTTTTTAAAAAATAAGTCTGAACAATAAGGTCCTCTGTCCCTGTTTTGGCTTAATGTGGTATTTTCACAAATGTAGATGACACATGATTTCATTGTTTATTTTTTTTTCTCACAGTGATGATTGAAAAGAAAAGCCACCTGTATCCTCTTGCTTAGTTTCCCTTGAGAAAAAATGATTAAAGTGAGCTGTGTAGCCCTGTAACCATGGAACAGATTTCCTGTACAATGTTCGTAGCTTTGGCAAAGTAATTATTATTGCCACACAACTTCTGGTAGAATTCATGAAAGAATAGAAATTACATTATTAGCTGTTATGTATTGACTCAGACATATCTAGATCGGTGTAAGAAGATAAATCAATGTAGATTCTCATTTATTCTTCCTATAACTATTTACTGAGCATTACTATGTCCTATTTCCTTGATGATAGAAATATGAATAACGTGTGCTTTCAGCTTGAAGGATTTAACAATGTAGCATTCTTTTTGTTATACTGGTAGAAATGGCATAGATGGTGATTAGTAATGATTTTGGTTTGTTTTGGGGAAGAATTACTGGGAAACAACAGAGACTTGTGTATATGTCACCTGGGAAATCCACACTAGTTTGATTTTTTGCCTTATTTTGCCTATTACCACAGTTTTGCCTAAAAGTGATACTGCTTAATTATTGATGCCTATCACCCAAATCTTATTTATATTTTAGAGAGCATCTAGGTTTTCAAAAGATTTCAAAAGACAGACATAGAATGGTGGGATCAAACTTTAAGCAAATGTAGAAAACTTTTCTTAGGTACTCCTCTGTCTGAAAAAGTGTTACATGTTCTTTATAAAATATAACATAAAATACATGCTTTTCTTGTAGGGTTGGCACATGCATATATATTAGTTCCAGATAATATACAATACACATATATACACACAAATACTTATGCACATTTATATCCCAATGTGAATCAATGTGGTACAGATCATTTTTAAAAAGTGCTACCTCAAATCCAAATAATAGGTCACTATGGAGTGGCGTTAGTCATAGGGAAAGATGATATGAAAGTCAAGGTGGCCGGGCACGGTGGCTCACGCCTGTAATCCCAGCACTTTTGGGAGGCTGAGGCAGGCAGATCGGGAGGTAAGGAGATGGAGACCATCCTGGCTAACACGGTGAAACTCCGTCTCTACTAGAAACACAAAAAATCAGCCGGGCTTTGTGGCTGGCCCCTGTAGTCCCATCCACTCGAGAGGCTGAGGCAGGAGAATGCCGTGAACCCGGGAGGAGTAGCTTGCAGTGAGCCGAAATCGCGCCACTGCACTCCAGCCTGGGCAACAAAGCGAGACTCCATCTCAAACAAACAAACAAACAAAAATTCAATGTAAAATGAAATACTGAATTTGCTTTAGTAAAAAGAGAGGAGAAGGATTATGTATGTCCCTAATAAGTAAAACAGGGAAAGGTAAAAGAAACAATATAGAGGACTTAATTTGGTTGATAAATTTAGGAATTGTGAAATTCACCCGGCAGTTTCACTACAACCAAAGAATTGGCATATGGTACTATTTTCTGTAGGCTGAAGTCTTTATAATGAAGAATGACTGCTCTTACTATAAATTTATTTTTCAGTAGCAATTATTTTCACAATGCCAATGACTCTTGATTTTTCTTGTGTAACACTTCTACAGTTTACTTGTTAACTATATTTGGTAAATAGCTATTATCAGGTAAGAAGTATTTGTTGACTTTTGTATGACCAGCCCTGGGCCAGGTTTTACACAACATAGCAGAAATATAAGACATGGATCTCTTTCTGCAAGGTTATTCTAGTATTATTGGGTAGTCCACTCTCTGGCAACACATTAGAAGATACAATTACTCATAATATGGAAAGGGGTATGTGCTGTTGCTACAAGAAGACAAAGTTTGCCTCTAAGGGCTTTTTAGAAACTTCAAAGGAAGTTTCTAAAACTTCTAGTACTAGCAAGCAAAGCTCTTGCTCCTGGCCTGCATCTTAGGGAGCTCTGCACTTTGGAATGCCTTCAACAAAAATTTTAAAGGTGCTTTCTGGGAGCTAAGACCTACAGAAGCCAGCAGTGCCACCTAGACGAGGTCCACGAGCCTAGATCACGATATTTTTTTTCATACATTTTTGAAATACTTAGAATAATTTCTAAACTTGAAAGGAATTATTGGATAACCAGAATACCTGTATTAATGTCTTTTGGCTAGTAAAGGCTGTTTTTGAAAGGAGCTGCTGTTGCCAAGATAGGCCAATCCCACAAACATATATGCGTAAATAACCACAAGGTAGTGATGTAATTCAGGCATTCAGGATGGTCAGTGTTCACCCACTGAGTGCCATGCTTCATGCTCCATATTTAGACAATTTTAAATTGTTTAGAATTAGTGGAATACACAGCATTGCTCTTGTTTATGTGCCAGTTTACTATAAAAGTTGCAATTTGTCTTTGAGTAATTATCACTATTATTACTTTAATACTTTACCTTACTTCAAATGTAAAATTTTACCTATCTTAAATACAATTAAGAGAGTCTTTTCCCCAAAAATTATTTAGATACAATTAATATTCCCCCACAAGAAGAAACGATAATCTTTGATATTATCATTCAGTGAATTCAAACCTATATGCATTCTGCATGTTTTAGAATCCTGGCCTGATAGTGAATGAATATGGTGATAATGTAATGTCAACAAACCAATAACTTAGTAATAGCTCTAAATTTGAAATCAATTTCTCATAATAATTAACATTAAAATTTTCTTATTAAATTAAAAACATCTTTGCTTTTACTTTTTCTGTTTTGTTTTTCTTATTTGGAAGAAAGCCTAAGAAATTATTTGTGATTTCAGCTTATAAATTTCACATTTTAATGGGAAAGTAAATGACAAAATAAAATTGTGGATAAAATAAGTGGTTCCGTCTAACGTATCTTCCATCATAACGTAAAGAAATTTTTTAGGCACCCAGTTGCCCCACTAATTATTTATCATTTTAAAACGACCATTTTTTGCATGTTAGTTTTTGTGTCATAGGCCACATAAAGATGGATAGGCTCTTGTAAAATGGCCAAGAAAAAAATTCTCTGATCATACTTGATTCTTGTAATCATCAAAGGGTATTTGCTTTCAAAAGAATTATTATACTTACAGCTTGCCTGCCTGGGGGAATGTTAATTAAGTCCAAATTATTTTATGAGAAAGATTTTGTCATTTTCAGAGACAGATTAAGTGAAGTAGAAATAACAAAAATAAAATGAGAAATGAAAAAAATAAAGTTTGATATTTACCTGCAAATTGCGTATCTTTCAATTAAGCATTGGTTTACCCTTGCGGAAATGTCTCCATTTACAGATGCCTACTAAATAATAAGCTGTTTTCCTTTCCTGCTAGTACACAATTCAGTCTTTTTAAATCCATGCTTGTGCTCAGCGCTTTCTGAAGAGCTTTGTGTTATCTCTGGTATCTAGTACTTACAAGGAATCACTTTCAGTGTGTGTGGCCCAGTTGCTAACAGTATATCAATTCATTGAATTTCCTAAATTTCAGAAAGAGTCCAACTGATTCTTTATGCTGCTTGGCAGAGCAATTCTTACTTTTTGCCTGTTTTTTCTCAGCATCAGTCTTAAGAAGAAAAGGTTTTCCTTGCATCCCTCTGAAGGGTTTACTAAATCCTACATCATCAAGAACATTTTAAAGCTTTATTTTGTCTGTTATTTAAAGTGGAAAATGCTGTCCCTTAAGACACTGGCACTCTGCCATTGCCTCCAGAATATTTCATGGTTTACTGTCAGGACTGCTGCTTTTTCTAGAAGAACATATGGGCCATTTTGGAGACGTATTCTGCAATAGTCAGATGCTGAACATGTTATCTATTTACATTTGGTCTTCAACAAATAATTTTTTCTGGAATTTTAATGTCTTATGAGTTCTTTGAAACTTTCTGAAATGTATATTGGAACATGATGGCACCAAAGGAGGCTTGTGATTTGGAAGTAGAAAGCACTACATTTCATGGAAGCAGAATTTAGTAACATTAGAATATATTCCTGTGATGTTATTATATCTCTTATCGAAGTGTTACTCTTTTAAAATTATTTTTAGTGATTCCGAACAGTTACTATAAAGTATTCAGAGTGAGGGGAAAAAAACTTCTTGTGCTCTGTGATGTTGATAAATAAGTTATTGGAATGCACTAGGAGTTGGTGCACACTTGAGGATGATTGTGTCATTAAAATTGCATCCAGTCAATCTGGGAATACCTTACCTGAATTGTTCTGTAAAGACTCTTCTCACTAAAATACTATTTGGTCTGTGTGTTTTGAGTCAAAGGAATTAAACAAACACAACTAAAACAATTAAAATTGAAGTAAGGCTACATTCTTAAAGGAAGTGTTAATCCCAATTCTAAGAGATAATAGTTTCTCACTTTTGCACAGTATTTTGCATCAATTACTAAACCTGAGCAAATTCTAGTAGAAAGAGATCGATTCCTTATTTCACTATTTTACAGGATTATCTCTGTACTGGTAATTTGGTCAGAGACTCATTGGTTTGCTAAGTTATGGAGCTGGCTGCCTCTTAAATGAGAGCTAGTCTGCAAATGGTAATATAGTGATGAAAGAAAAATGTAAAAGTAAAAGAAAACAAAACAAGGGAGTAAAAGCTATTCTAAATTGGGGACTGTTAGAGACTCCATAGTCAGAAACCTCAGCACAGAAAGTCTTTTGCCCAGGTAAATCTGGAGTCTTTCCAGATCCTGAGGAGTTGAAAAATTAGGCAGAAGGACACAGTTGGTGATGGTCAGAGCACGATAAAAAGGAAAATATTAATACATGGAAGAATTCCTGTGTCCCCAAATAAAGCATGAAATCCAAGACCTTAGCGAATATTCCCTTTAGGGAAACCCGAGGTAACTATGGCTGTGTGTCTTATAACTTCAATTATTTGATTCTTCTCATCTGCAAATATGTACACCATCTTGTTGTCATCTTGACAGGAAAAAGAGAAGCTTGGGAAGAATCCAAATAGATGGTATCTGGAGAATTAGCAAAATCCCTAATCAAAGCCACATGGGATGAATAAGACAATCACACAGACTCACTCACTGCCATGGCAGGACAGCAGATGGAAGAGACAAAGAAGGAAATGACTTGTTCACCCTCATTTTCTGGAAAGGTCAGAGAAAAAAGCCAAATTTTCTGAAAAAGTTTCAAGTATTTACTTAATTGATTAATGACTAATTAGTATATTTCATTTTCCCACAGACCATGATGCAATTACTTATATATGACCCACATTATATAGAAATATAGAAATGACATTTGTCTTTTGGATTAGTGCATTCTCCTTAAAATTTGATGAAAGAATATATAAAGTGTCTGTATTAAATCTGCAAATAGATATATTCTAAAAATGATTTTTTTTTTTTTCTGAGACAAGGTCTTACTCTGTTGCCCAACCTGGAGTTAAGTGGCTCAATCATGGCTCACTGCAGCCTTGACCTCTTGGGCTCAAGCAATCCTCCCCTCTCAGCCTCCCAAGTAGATGGTACTACGGTCTCCCATCGCCATGACCAGCTACTAAAAAGGGACTCTAGAGGAAGAAAAGATATTGTAACATTTTGATACATCTACTATTAACTACCCTCCTAGTCACCACCTTCCTAGTTCTGATTTATCTGAGCCATATAATGCTTTCATTTTTACTTACCCAGAGACTATAACTTGGAGATAGAACTTATGGTACAACACATGGAATTGTCTCACGAGAGTGCTTACCAGATACAGACAATAATTTAAACATTTCTATTCTGGAGACACACCTTTGAATTTTGTGTTTGAATATGTCTTATAAGCAACATGTTCCACATTTACCCAGAAATTCCCAAATCCTGAAACATATTACATAATAAAACTGAACTAATTTTAAACCTACCACCCCACAAAGCTGAAGATAGTCATAAGATCCATGCCTAGGATGTACACACATATCTGTACTCTCTCATCCAGAAGCAGAATGGTCCTCAAAATGTGTATTTTGACAGTGAAATAATGAGAAACAGGGGGAGGGGCAGAGTCTGCTGTATTTAAGTCAGTATAGCATATTGACATCTTAGATGTTCTCAAAGGGAATTTCATTTCCATAATACTATGAAGACCTTGATTTAGTGAAGTCTCACCTCTGACATGGTCCTTTGGTATTTAAAAATTTTTGCCCTTCACATCCAAAAGTCATGTTTCTGATGGTGTCAGCGTATTTGTCATATCTTTGTCCATCAATAAGGCTCATGCTTGGATTGTTTATACAAGACAGATTTGCAGGGAATATTGGCAGTCAAAGAACACAGGTAAGAAGGCTGTGATAACTACAGAGAGAGAATGTCACTGTGCCTTCTATTATACCCAGGCTATGTGCCCCCTGTTCTCACAGGGAGAGAAATTAAATGAAGAAAATAACATTAGTGAAATCTTTTATAGGCCATTAAGTCAAAAAATTTTACAAAAATTCAGCCACTCTTAAGTCTGTATTCTTAAAAGAGTACAAATGATGACTCTTGTTTTTGTGTCTAGTAGACACATCATCCAAGACAGCCATCGACATTTCTTTTTAGGCCAGGCATGGTGACTCACACCTGTAATCCCAGCACTTTGGGAGCCGAGGTAGAAGGATGGCTTGAGGACAGGACTTCAAGACCCGCTTGGGCAACATAGTGAGACTTCATCTCTACACAAAAGGAAAAAAAAAAAAAAATAGATGGCTATGACGTCTCAAACCTGTAAACTCAGCTACTGAAATTGAGGTGAGGAGGAGCTCAGGATTCCAGGAGTTAAAGGCTATAGTGAGCTGTGGTCACATCACTGCACTCCAAGCCGGGTGACAGAGAGAAATACTCCTCTTTAAAAAACTTATTTTGTTTTTAACAGTTTATAATGATAGTTATTTGCACTCCATGCTAGAAAGGCACAAATCATGCTTCTCTATTCACTTGTGACTTAGAGGAGATAAGCTGAGTCACAATTCAGCCTCGGGGTCCACACCTTTTCCTTCTATGGCATGTACAACCTCTGTAATACTGGGCCACAGGAGGAGCGCGATGTGTAGTATTATATCATCATAAAGCTTGTTCTTACACATTTTGAAATACCATGAGCTTTACTCTAGGCTGCTGGCAGAGAATAAACAAAGATCAACCATGTACATTGATGTGACTATACTTAGATACCATCACTGGAAGAAATTCTTTTGTCTTCAAAGAACAGCTTTCTGGTTTTTGTTGTGTTAGTTAACACCTTAATAGGTAGGGCCCCACCGTACTTTGGTATGAATGCTAACCACATCAGAGTGAAGCTTTATGCTAATATTGTAGCTTAAGTGTTTTCTTTCCACAGTAACCACTAATCTAAAAGCTATATAGCAAATCTTGGTTGGATTGAAGTATATGGCCCAAGTGCTATAGTACGGAAGAGCCACTTTCATCTTTTATCTCTTATCCCTGTACTACCATCATTTTTTAGTTGTTAAAAGAGAAAATTTTGATTTTGTTTAACTGGTGTCAATTAAAAAAATTAAACTGGTCTTCAGTATCTCACAAGGCATGTGATTTCTATACCAACATCCACTCATACATTTTAAATGGTGAAACCAGCTTCCTCTTTGACATGCTTAGAAGAGACCCCAGCTTTGACTTTTTATGCTTTCGAATGTGCTATGAATCATCCTGCCAAACTCCTGCCCTTCATGTGAATGATATATTTTATTTACACTCTTAGAAAAAAATCTATGCATGGCCATTATTAATCACTCACACCTTTGAGAATGATCTTACCTTTTAGCTATTCATCAAGATCTGTATCCTTCCTGTTAGAAAGAGACACATCATAACTGATGTACAATCAAACTGTAGATGGGTTCAAGTACACAGCTACTACCAGAATAGATGTCTCTTCATTTTAGGATTACCTACACATGCGCACACACACACTCAAGTCTCTGTATGCTGTATCCACTTTGGCAACTTTCTTTAAAATATCAAACTACTGAAACTATATATTAACTGTTAGGTAATACATCACTATGATATTGAAGAACAGCAAACCATTTCCAAAGGTTGCTCTCATCCGGGGCAAGGCTAATAAGACATTGGATGATTAGAATTAATGAAGATTCAAAGATCATGTCTAGGGTTTTTTTACAAAAGCAAGAGAAGAAAAAAAATGGCTATTTAGAACTTTTAAATTATCTCTGATTATGTACTAATCTCAAGAGAAGATTTTGTAATTGAACCATATCACCATTTAATAATCAAGAAAATACTTTTCTCTATCTTTAATAATAGCTGTAATACATGCTTTTCTTTAGTGAAGAAATATTAAAAGCAGCCATAAAATGTTTTAAAATAATCTCACTTTTTGTTGGACATTCTCATGTGCCTCTGAATATGTTGACTGGATATTGGAAAGACGATGCTCATGTCATCCCAAGGGGTAAAACAAACCAACCAAACCAAACCAAACCAAGCTTGACGTATCTTTGATTCTCTCGTTTTCTTTTCTTTTTTTTTAGATACTATATGATTTTTTTGCAATAAGAATTAGAAAAGGCCAAAAGTTCAGGTAGCTTCTAAAAATATATTAAGATAACATAGCAAAATGAAGTGGAAAGTGCTTCAGAGTTACAGTCTTCTTATACAGCATCTGTTTGCAAATATGTGTAACCTTAGAAATGTCACTGAAATAAATTCATCAAGAGAGAGACATTTAACTACGCAGGTAGCACTTTAAAATTACAAGATCAAGAAAAACATTGCAGCAAAGCTTTAAATCTTAGAAGATGATAAGTACTTCCTTTCCATCAGAATGTTTAACTCCCTGGGCATTAAGGAATTACTCACTAGAAAAGAAAATAACCCTAGAAGAAAATGTAGCCAGCAGTAAAGCTGCTTACAATTTTTGATGGGTCCTAATATATATAGTAGAAAGGCAAATAGTTCTACACTCACTCCAAAACTTGTCAAGAATTTCTAGATTCTTAAAATTAAAAAAATTCTTTAATTATTCTTTGCTGGCATTAAAATCTTCCAAAGAGAAATGTTGGGATGTTGAGTCTATCATGGGGAACTTTCTTACTAATTTCCTGAATTCATAAAAGGCAGATCTGCAAGACACAATATCCAGTCTTAATTTAGACCTTTTAAGTAAACACCAGTGCAAAGAAAGGCAGTCCCATGGTAGAATTTATTACAAGTAACAGGGATATCTATCTATCTATCTATCTATCTATCTATCTATCTATCTATCTATTTATCTATCTATCTATATCACATAACTATCTATCTAATTTGTCTCACTACTAAGAGTCTTAAACACAGCATAACATTCAATCTTTCTTAAGCTATATTTAGTGATTGCTTACAATGTGCCTGGTGTTGTTTAGAATATTGGTGGGAATAAAAACGTTGCAATTAAAGATTCATTTTTTTCAAGGAACTCACAGTCTAGGTATAGGAGACTGATGAAAATAATAACATTGTCATGTGACCTGGGCCACAGTATAGATGAGGATACAATGTTGCAGGAACATTGAGTATAATTCTTCAGAATTATACTCAATGTGGATTTTAAATACATTGTGGAAAAGCTATCCTACTTCTTTTAAAAATATCTTTCTGAGAGTCTATGTAATTCTGTGATCTCATATATTGTGCTGCTTTAAAAAGAGCACCCCACTTTTTTCATCTCAAACTGGCAGTCTCATTCAACGAGGATGCTACTCTAAGTCATGATGAATTCAGAGCAGCCAGATTCATTTTCTCCATGTTTCAGGAAGACAAAGACAAAGACAAAGGAATACTCCTTTAGGATCTGGATCACGTTAGCCTGTTACATCTCAACCATCAAACCTGCCCAAGATGCACCCAGATTAGTCAACAAGCAGATGATTAGAGATAAAACCTCTCATCTTGGGATAAATTTAATCCAGGCAGCATGTGCTCTTTGGTCATTTTATAAATATAGCATTTTAGAACAGCATTCTCAGAGATCCAGCAGTGCATATCCAGCATTGTAGCTAAAATATTCAAATAGAAATAAAAATAACTCCCCAGAAAGTCGCTGGCACTCATGTTTCCGTTGGAGAATAATTACAGAAGTCAGTTTAAAAGCTAGCATAAGAGATGTTGAAACACCACCTCTCACCCCCACAGAAATGCTAATGACTAGTTGTATTATAGACTTAAAGAAAAGGTTCCAAAACCTTCTCTTTCCTGGCTTTATGGTGTCAAAATTACTGGCCATTCCCAGGCTCTTTGGAGGAGAACAGACATTCTTTGGACAGTGAGGAGATCCACCCACATACCTCCTAGGGCAGAAGAATGTATCCCTGAAGGGTTAGTATTTTTAACCTGGTAATTTTCTAATCCTATTACAGTCATGTTTAGGTAAATTGAATATATTTCCTTATTTATCTCTGTGCAATCTCATTTATTTCCTGCAATAATGACTTTTGGCTGACCCTACAAACAATTTTGCTTTTTCAATGTTTAAAAAGAATATACAAAATTTAGGTGAAATCTTTTTATAATAACATGGACTGCTGTCTCCTTAGGATGCCTGATGACAAAGCAGGTGATACAGTGACTACACATCCAGCCCATGATTTCATGTATTTTATTAATCTAACTTATTATTACATCAAAATCATGGTTTCCATTGACTACATATTCAGCACACACATATTCACACTAATGTGTGTGTTTATATGTGTGTGAAATAGCTACACAATGAGTTATTGAATTGTATATGGGAAAAATGCTAGGCAACTGCAAATTACAAGGATTTAATGCCATCAAGGGGTTTAATGGTGACATCATAAATCAAAAGAGTAAGGTTTAAATGGACTGTGGTTTCCCACAACTCTAAGATACTCCTGGAGCTATGATTTTAAAAATCATCTACTCTCCCAACCATCATTCCCTTATATGTGGATAATTTTTGTTATAATTTTCATCTTCTCCAATTCTCTCTACTTTTCCTCAACAACTTCAAACCTTTTTAAACCCAGAAAGAATCTGTTGTTCCCCCCTGTGCTATTAGAGCAGCTATATTTAAATATAATACCCGAGTGTCCCAAGTTTAAATCTAACAATTCTAAAAATCTTGCCATTCTGGGCTAGGTGTGACACTCATGCAATGTGACAGACAGGTGACAACACACCCAAGAATTAAGAGATTTTCTCCTCTTGAATAATAGTGTGCTTCATGCACCTATCCCCTTTTCCTCTGAGACTAGGAAATCTAATTACTTGTAGTACCCCTGTTATAACTGCAAACATAAAAATAATTTTACTGTTTTGCTTTTTATTCATATCTGAAGTTCAGAGAATTCAAGTAATGTTCTAATTATTTCTTATGTCCTAAATAATTCCCCTTACTCTCTGATGGAGTCTTACAGGGGAATATATTAACATAAAATAATAACTGGCCCAAACTTTGTCTAAATTTAAATATGTCCTAGCAAAGCCAGCCCCATCGTAATTGCTTTTATGTGTCACTTTAAAGCTAAGAGACCCAACCTCCTGGCAGCTTTGCTTTGGGTCTTAATTAGCCACTTAACTGCAAATTGGTTGGCACCCTAGTCCTTTCATCAGTTATTACCCAAATAGCATCACCGACTTAGGATAAAGAAAGATCCCACATGTAGCAGGTCTTTCCATCATTATTGCCCTTTAATACAAAGAGGGGGGGCTCCCAACTCTAATTAAGGCTACGTTTCCAATAGGTAATTGGCATCTTATTTAACTCACTCTCAGTGCGATGTCTTAAAGGGAAAACAATCACAGTAATGTGTGGACAGTGCCATGGAATTTACAAAATATTTTCACCTACTTTATTACTTTTACATAGTGTCTGATTTAGACACATACGAATCAATATGTTTTTATTGGTCACCATGATTTAAGATGTAGATTTTATTTCAGTCTTTATTCCACTTGCCTGCATATCCATTAAGCTATTGCATACAATTAACTAAGTCCATTTCCAATATATATAAAAGGGAGTTAACATCTTTATTGTTTGTCACACTTCTAGGAAATGAGCTCACTGAGAGATATACTTTATGGATAGGTGCTCATTGATAAAGTAAGCCTAAGTGGTTACTGGGAAGAAAAGTCACCACCTTCAAAGAACACTTGAATTAGTTATGAAAGAGCAATTAGTTATGGGGAAAGAGCAAGAGAGGCTTTGTTCCGTGAACGTAGAAATGAACGTATAAGTGAAAAAGTGACTGTAGATAGAGGTCAGATCCCAAAACTTGCAAAAGTAAGATGAGAATTTGAAAAAAAATGTGAGTCTAGAAAATTAATTATTTAGTGTTTTAGCAGAATAGCATCAAGTTATGCTTTACATACAATATTACATAACATACTTTGTTTCTGCTGGAAAAGAAAGTGAATAATCATGGTGCCTTCTTCATAATCAACACTGTGTGTGTGTGTGTGTGTGTGTGTGTATGTTTAAACCATCTTTTTATTCTAGTCCCCTTAACTTATCCTGTAATACCTTTTATATATTTTAAATTCAGGCACTCTTTTCTATTCTGTTGTTTTAAGTCATTGTGGTTTATTTGGTTAGGTAAACTCGAACCTCCTTTGCCATTCTACAAGACAGAGTGGTTAAGACTTTGCACATCCCAAATTTCCTCTGCCCACCACAGCTTCTGGAGCTGACAGCTAAATCTGCAGGCTGACCAAGGGTAGAATTCTTTCAGACTGTCTGTTGTTGAAAACTTGGAAATAGTGAATTATGTTTATGAGATTCATTTCTAAACTGTAGCAGAGCTTATAAAATATTAGTATTTATAATAACTCGTAACAACAAACACAGCATGGAAGCAGCTGCTTCATCAGAGACTGAGCCACAATGATCTCAGACATTTGTCTATTTATCATGGATTGGATTTCTTTGGCAAACAGTTCAATAAGGAAGACAAGCACACCAGCACAACACTACGCTTGACACTGCCCAATACTCTGTTCAAAGTTATGTTGAAATTTTCCCCTACCATTACCCAAAACCCTTAGTACTTACATTTGGTAAACCTGTTGCCTTTCAATAGAAATCTGAAGACTCTTAATGTGAAACTGAGGTTAAATGAAGTAAGGCTTTTGATAAAATGCCAAATGGGAGGTATTTTGAAGAGAACGCAGATATTTTTCTTTTGGGTCAATATAGGCAGTATATACAAATAAATCCCCAAAGGAGCAGATGCATGCTTACAGAAAAGATTTGAAAGAAAAGTCATTAGAAATTATTTTGCTTTAGCAATCTAAAAACAAACTCATGCCTATAAAAGATGAGTTATTAACTCTGGGAACCCTGGAGCCTTTTTTCTCTCATTATGTGATTATAGAGTATCCCATTTTATGTAGATTATGCATTTGAATTTTTCCAATGAATTCTCTTCCCTAAATAAAAATGCAACAATCTTTTGGAAGAAGCGTGATAATAATGTAATTTCTATGAATGACTCATCTATTGAAATATTTTATTTTTCTAGATCGAACAAACAAATGAAGCACTTTACTTAGTGTCTTTCACATAGTAGGTACTGAACGAAGTGTCTGAACAAACAAAATACATGGGAAGAAAGAGCTAGATCTAAGAAGAGAGTAATTCTAGTTAATGCTGCATGGTTCCATCTTCGATACATAAGGAAGCTTATATCAACCACTTCAAAAGGAAAAGCATTTTATTTGTTTTCCACAAAGAGACTTGGATAAAGGAATGTCCCCCTGTAATTTGTGTGCAGCCAAAAATGTTAAAAATAAATAAATCTTGATTATGTCTGAGTGTTGAATAGGCTTTGCATGTGGTAGGAATTAGCCTGATAAATGAAATGGACAGTCTCTTTCTCTCCCTTTAGATAAGTTTATCCTGGCCACAAAACACATTCCAGGGTCTTTCTAATTTCCTTATTGGTGGGTTCTTTGAGGTAAGCAGTCACAACAGTTGGTGTAGGTGAGCAAGTCAGGACTACAATGTTTCAAGTCTCTTGGGAGATGTAATTTTTATACCAAAATGGAAATCATTCATGGTGTTTTAATCCCCGGCTGTTTTTAAGCAGACAGCATGCTGACCACCCAGTGGATAAGACTGGGATGGGTGGAAGTGGAAGAAACTGTTCCATGACTCAAAAGAAAAATTGCCAGTTTTTTTTTTTTTTTTGCTGGGCAGAAAGTTGTATCATGGAAAAAGCCCATGAAATCCTGGTCTTAAATGATTTGCTTTTATTTTTTACTCTAATTTCTAAGTCTCTGTCCTATGAGCAGCACCCCTTCTTTGGAAACAAAAACATTTTAGAAGGCCAGCACTGAGAGATGCTGCAGGAAAAGTATGTATCAAACTTATGTCAAGTTCACAGAATAAAGACAATGTGTGTGTCTCATCTCTTAGTTATTTTTGATTTGTTTTTTTCCACCCCTGTTTTGATTGGTATTGAAAATGCAATGAATTATTTACCATTAATTGAATAAACTTAGGCAAGCTATTTTATCCTTGTAATTTTATAAGACTGGATTTATAGAACTGACTTATATAAGTAAACTATCCAGTAGAATCACTATTTCAAAACTAATGAAAGATTGGAAGAATCTGATTTGGTGGTTTTGTTTTAATCAATAATGAATTTGTAGGTTTTCCTCATACAATTCATCCTTGGCTATATGGTAAACAGAACTAAGTTGACCAGATTGCCATTAAGAATAGAAACATAACGATTTTTACAATGTTGCATAGAATATAAACATCATGAGATAAGGAAAACAAGCTTTTCACTACTGTATTTCTAGCACTCCGAACGCTTCCTGACAAATATTAAACATTAAGCTATTTGCTGAATAAATGCACCTAAGTCCATGATTCCTCTGACTGAAGAGATAGCTAAACTATAAAACTGAACCAAACAAAACCAAATCACACAAAATCAAGAACTCCAGAGGCAGATCCAGATCACAGAAATTTGAACATTTTAGTAGATTGCCCAGTAATTTTGGTCATCATCTAATTTCAGTTACCACCAACTATTATACAGCTTGGTACCATGTAGTAGAATCCAAAAATAACTTCACAGACATGTATCTCACTTAAAAAAAGAATTTGATTGTCTTTAAAAGAAGCACATTCATTCTGATTCATTAAATTTGTATATCACCCTATCACTGCCCAATAGTTCCATTTTATTAACTTTCTTTATCTGGCCACTGAAGACATTTTGGTTTCCATTTCCTGAATTTTACATGCTTATAACTTAAAAGTTTTGACAGACACTCTCAATTTATATGAAGGTTTAAACTTGATCCTTATTTTTCATTCTTTTGTTTTTACATTTCTTACAGGAAATGGAGTAAATTTTTGAGATTAAAAAGAGAAATATCAGAAGAAACTTGAAATATATGTCCTTTAACATACCCTCCAACTATGAAATATATGAGGCCACTGAGGATAAACGACTCATGTATTTAGTACATTTGTCAGTTCTCTAATATCACTTTTATGGAGGGAGGTATGCAGGCGACACAAACAAAAGAAGAGGTTTATTCCTTGAAGGCCAGAAACAAATCTGCCTTCAAATGAAGGAAACTCATGCTTTATCTTAGAATTTAATGTTGCTTAAAAAAAAGAGGCATACTGAGAAATGAGATTTATCTCTTTCAGGTTGTCAGTGTAATAGGGGACCCAAAAATTCCTTTGTGGTTTGAAGGACTCTTTAAGACTTCTTGAACTGGTTTTTGCTTCTCTTCTGAGCCTCACCTCTTACCATCTCTCTGAACTTTAATCCAAACTATTTTCAGTTGCTGAAACAGACCATGAGCTTTTTAACCTTTGGAGTATCAGTCACAGGCAGAGAAGTAAAGTTGGAGAATTAGAAATAAGGGAGCATTTTTTTTTTACCTTCTCTCATATTGACACTACCGCCTAGAACATTTCCCTCATCTTCTTTTCTTCTCTAATCCCTCTCCTAGATTCTAATAAGAAGTAATTGTTTATGCCTGAAGGACACAGAGATTCAATTTAATCCACCTGTCACTCCGTGGGTGGTCGCTTTAAGAAATGGTGCTCTACCACAGGTTCAGGTTAAGTTTCTACTGCTCGTAGACATTAAGAAATGACAATAACTAGAATAGCCTTGGTGAGAAGAAGGCCATGCATAGCCTCCAGCCCTGCCTCCATGACTATTCTGTTCATGGTTCCATTGCACAAGCACATTTAGTAGTCAAGGAAACAAGCTGGCTGATATCCACAAGGCAAGCCATCCTATGCATCTGTTACTGAGTGCCTACTCTGCACTCAACATGGTGGACATTTTTAGGTAAGGATTAATGGGGGACACAAAGAGCTACAGCCTTTCTACCTATCCTTCAAGCCTATCTTTATCTATACTCAAGACTTCCTCATCTCTAATTCTCCAACGTTACTTCTCTGCCTATGACCAAGGTACTTCCCACTATCCATGAGTTCATGTCTTACCATACCTCAGGTCACTTTTCTTTATTATGTGAATGACCAAGGCTACTGCTTTTATCTCTGCCAGTGTAAGGTTTCCCTTAACACTGTCCTTTAGACAAATTCTAAGTGGAAATGTAATATAATGGCAATCCATTTTTAACTACCACCAACATATATGAAAAGGCCCAAATTCTTGTATTCTTCATCATTTGGTTGTAGCAAACCCCTACCCATGCAACAGGTCATAGTGAGCTGAAGGAGAAGTGATGTATAAAGTGCTGTCAGGATGCACATATCTGTTGCTGGTCAGAGCCCATTCAGAGCAACCGACTCGGAGGCAGTACTACAATGTTTGTTGTTTTTATTGTCAGCAGGATACCATCAACATTGATGGAGAAAGTGAACTATTTTGAGATGTTAAGGAAAGTAAATCTTTAGGAGCCTTCTAAATGGAGGGAGATGAAATTAAAATGACTGTAATAGATTGGAAGAGAATACTTATGGGATGGCTTCTGGACAAAGCATGCACAGATGTAGTCAACGTAAGCAACTGTGCCCGAGAAAAGAAGGAGGGATAATGGGATAAGGGATGAGGACAGGGAATTCTGACAGTTTTGAAACAGAGTGTAAACATCTACATGGCACCAAATCCCCTGGAAGACCTAAGGAGCGAGGAGAGTAGTGATACTCTTAAGACTGCTTATTTGCTGAGAACTAATTTACAGTAGTTCTTATGGATTCTAAGTACAAGCTTTTGCAGTGAGAGCTGTAAACTTCAAATCTAGTGCTAGGTGCTCTAGTTCTGTCTTTGCCACCTTGAGATTTTCTTTTTTTCTGCAGGGGGGTGGGGTGCAGGGAGCTACCAATGTGAGAGATAGTGAGAGATAGCATAGAAGGACTCCAACCCTCTTTCATGCTCAGCCACTATGCAGTTATGATTGCAAATTAGAACCATAGGATTCTGTGAATATCCCAAACAGGTATCCTCAAAGCCTGACAAAAGACAGTTATGGTGTGAGATGTGAGCAATGCTATATAAAACATTAAATGAATTCATTAAATGTGCAAGAGTTTATACAACTAGGTGATTAGACAGCAAATAATGTAATGGAGATAATATCTTTCGTTAGTGTACAGGTTAGAACTACAAAAAATGTATTTTAATGATGTCTGGTTAGGGATGTCTGTAAGGCATTCCATTTGACTGGAATGAGAGAAAAGATGAAGAAGAGCAGGTAGATTTTGGTGATATTTGCATGTAGATGTATCTGGTACCTGGATCCACATGAGTATTTACAACTGCTTAAAATCTTTACCTAAGTATCTTAAGTTGGAGTCACATGAAACTTCCTTCACAAAGGAGTTGTATGAGGTGAAGTTGAAGTAAATTCTGAAAGAGCAACTGAGTAGTAAAAGCAACAACACAAATCAAAACAAAAAAACTGTGGAGCTCTTAGATGATTGAGGGGCTTAAGAACACCCAAGAGTAACAGTCTTGCTAAGGTTGAAGAGACATGACAAAACCATTGTTTCATACAGAAATTTATATCAGTGACATATAGTACGACGGAAAAAAATTAGACAGCTTCTTATTCAACATTTCAGTATGCAAATTAAAAGTAGCACATCTAAAACATTGTTTTTGCTCTTTCCAAAACTGCTATCAGTCTGATGTGGGAGGTCTTCTAACTATTCTATCATGATACTGACCTGATTGTGATCTGAACTAGTCTTATCTTGTGTCTAATAGAATGACTAGCTATCTTTTGCACAGAAATAGCTGCCCCCTCTTTCTTTTTAATATTTTTGATGTAATACTGTGTAAACAATATTTTATTTGTGCATGAATTCAGGTTAGACGGCATTAAATCAGAGAAGAGTTCAAACATTGTTTTTGTTCAAAAGATGTGTCAGTGATGGGATGGCAGATGACTTCGGTATGCAAATATTTTGGCTTTCATGGAGACGAGATGAATTCCAGCATAAACTACTTCCACTTGCAGAATTCTCTTAATAAAAATAAAGTCATATTGTTTTTTGGCCCACTTTTTTTTTAAAGGCACAATTTTCTTTATTTCAGTATAATGGCTCTGAGATGCATTCTCGATGACTAAGGTTAAGCTGGGGGATACAGATGGAACACTGTACTATAAAACCATAGTTTCATCCATCTGGATAAACTTCTATGCTACTATTACCCATATGGGAAATTGCAAAGAGAGAAGAAATATGACTTTCATTAGATTTGTAATATATATTAAAATAAAGCAGAGTAGATTATCTATCAATTTGTTTACCATTTGGACAAAAGAATGTGCCAATCATCCAACTATATACATTTCCATATACAATTGAATACCCTAGATATTTACATCTGGATATGTTGCCTTGTGTAAAAATCTTTAAAAATGATCTATTGTTTTTATCCTGTCCTTTTCTTCCCGCAAGTATGGCATATTGTAAATTGTTTCAAAGAGTCTTGTTACAATGTTTAGTTCTTTAATCTCATGTCAGACTGAAGGTTAGTTTGACCCATATTAAATAAGGGTAGAAAAATAGAAAAGAAGACATTGGTGATAAACAGTGTTTAATTCCATTTTGGAGGAAACAATCAACTCTCTTTGCGTAGGGTAAAGCTGAAAATGGCAAAAGCTCACACAAATATACAGTGCTGTATCATTCTCAGGTTAATAAAAACAATTTATATGCAGGGTAGTGAACAAGAGAAAAGTTATGGAAAACATTTCTCAACCAAGGACAGTGTACCAGATGTGCTAAGACTTACGGGAGCAATCAGAGGTGACCAACTCTCTGTGGCGGGCCTTATTAAGTTAGACTGTGACCCAGCACCTTCAACTTATTAAGCTGTCGAGAACTTCAGTGATTAAAACCAAAGATAGGTCAGATACAAACCTTCAGAATGTCCCCACTCTGATATTTTCTTACAGGCATTAGGCCCTCGTGGAGATACTTCCCTTGATCCATGGATTTTAAAAAAACTAGATATTTGAACGGGAGCTACACAGAATTTGAGGGTAATTTTAGTACACGATGCTTCTTCAGCCTTTCTCAATAGTTTCACTAAATAAAGAAATATACTTACAAGGTAGTTTTCGCATGTCATCAGAACTGTGATCAGAGGAGCAGATTCATGGGGATCTCAAATTCAGATAGGTCCTATACGAGAAGTGAGAGTGTAGCAACAGATAAGAGATGCTAAGAATAAACTTTCAAAATCTTATAATTAATATATGCAAAAGATATAATTAAGTTAACACCAGTTGAAGATTTAATGCTGCACCAAATCATATCCTAGGCTTTAAATACTGTATGAAATTAGTTAACTTTTCCCTGTCCTGGGCTCTTCCTCTCCTCCAAATGTATCTATTTCCGTAATACGATAAATAGATATAATAAACTCTGAGTGCTCTTGTATGTAAATGTATAGATGTATATGGGTATCATGCATACATAAATAACTACTATGTAGGTGTTGAAGATAATGCTAAATGCTATCCTTCCTGTTGTCTTGGAGATTAAGCAGAAGTCTCAATTTAACATACACCAAAGCCCTGGACATCAAGAAGCTGATGCATCACCTCTACAGAATGTGCAAAAAACATCGTGAAACTGGATCTGCAAGCCTTAGCCTGTTGTTAGTTTCTAGGTTACAAAAGAGAAGTTGTAAGGTCCATTTACTCCTCAAATCCCACCCTTCTTCTTTATAGTATTTCCTCTTACCTCTTTGCCAAGCAAAGGGGTTGTCTTCAAGAGAAGAGTTTTGAAATTTGAAGAGTTTGAAGAGCTTTACAATTTCCTGGAATGTAAGGACCATACGACCTGGCCACTGCTCTTTGTAGGAAAATTCAGAAGGCAGCAAGGCACTAGAGAAAGGGCAGAATAGAAAGTAAGCTACAACTCCATCTGGTGATGAGGGCCAATGGGAGCAAAGGGAGCCTTTCCCTCTCGAGATATTGGACCATTTCACAGAACCACTTGTGGGGCAAGGCACAATGCAGAACTGACACTAACAGAGGTCCTTGGAGGAAGAGTCGATGGCAGCCAACTGCAGGAAGCTTCTCAAAACCTGCAAAGCTCCTTATGAGATAGTGGAGAATTCACTAAGGGAGAATTCATTCACTAATGGAGAGTGTTTATTCCTTCTCTTTATCTCATGATTTCAGTGAGCTAGAGAGAAATGTAAATTTTCATAGAAATTTGCAGTTAGGTGATTTTTGGTTGAATAGACTTTTATCTAAACATAATATTAAAATCTGGGGAATCTGTCTCACATATTTGTTGAGCCATTTCTATATACTGCTTACAAGAATGTAAATGGGAACAAATTTTCTGGGGGAAAAATGGTAATGTATATTAACAATTGCCCAGAAACTCGTATTCTTTGGCCTTTTATTTTTCTTTCTATAAACCACTCTCTAGAAAAATAATCAAAATTCAGACAATAGGATGCATTGTAATATTATTTCTAATAATAATATATATAAATGACTTGTATTTAATAAGAGAGTGGTTACATATGTTATAGAATATCAGTTATTGGAGAGATGCTACATAACTACTTAAATTATTTTTGGAGATTATATATGGTCATATGATAAAAATGTTAAGTGACAAAGTAAGACAAAATTATATATAACTGTAATATCAATTTAAAATATTTCTGGCCATATGAAATATATATACTTAGATAAAAAGATTGAAACATTAAAGTATTAACAGACATTAAAATTGATGGTTGGAGTGTGAATGGATGATTTAATTATTTTACTTTTCTAAATTTTTAAAATTAAATTAACATTGTATTGTTCTTATAATTGGACACCACAAAATATGATGTGGTTTATTTTGGTGAGTTGACAAGCAACATTATTTTTCTTGACTTACCATGTTGATAATGCAAGCATAATAGAACACACCTAAAATTCCATAATTCAATATATTTTATTGCACTATTTCCCAGCCTTATTTTAAAACTATACTTTTATTTAATGATACAACTTTAGATGAGCGATCTCACCAAAAAAACATACATTTCCTGTAGTTTCGTAAAAACTGTTTTCGAATACTTTTGAATCTTTTCTGGTCAAAAACAATTTTTTTACTGATATAACTTACTTTATGTATAAGATTTTACATATTCTGATATTTGATTATGTTATTTAGACAGTCATCATATTTCATTTCCTACAAATCTTAAATCCTGCCTTTATAATAGGCCTAACATGAAAAACAGTGCTTTGGAATGCAAGTACTTGAACACGGAAACTTGCAGCTTGTTGCATGTGAGAAAACTGCATAGAAAAGCATTGTCTTTGTATGGAGACACAAAGCTCAGATCACTTTTCAGATTCCCACATATTCCTTCTTTTTCCTTCTTGATCAACCTTCTGCCTATGTTGTTCTGTCATCCACTTTTTGACTTGAATAAAAATCCTCATCACGCGTCTTCCAGTATGGCTATGCAAGGGTTGGAAGATGTAGCTTGGAAGTATAAGGAACTTGCTGTCTGTGAAGCGAACCTTGACCAGTATGTAACGGGGAACTGAAAGCAGTCAAGGTACATAAACTTCTTCCTTTTTCTTTCTTTCTCCCATGGGCTCCTCTAATGCTTACTTTTTTCTTGCGAAAGTTACAGACAAGTTCTGAGTGCCAAATAACGCAAGACTAGGTAAGTCACCATGTCTTTTTGAAGCTCATTGTCAAACAGTAACGAGTGTGGTACAACATCATAGCAAACTAGTTTCATTTTCCTTTGTATTACTTCTTTTCTCTCACCTTCGCATGACATCAGGGTTAGCATCTCCCAAAAAGTTTTAATCTTTGCCTTATGCTTTGCTTTCTTGAAGAACCACATTAAGATACTTTCCCCTTGAGATGATTTCTCCTACCACATGTAGACTTGGTATGGCTTGGGCCATCAGCATTTTGAGAAAAAGTTTTGCTACTAAACTTGCCCTTGCTATTGTTTTGGAAGATAACTTAAAGGGAAAAATAAAAGGATCTGTAGAATAGGAGCTTATTTCTTTAGACACCTAGAATTGTGACAGAAAAGATTATTCTGTCCAAGTCAATTCTCAGGTTGTGGTGGTAATCACAGGACTCTGTCAGGAAGAAAAAGAGAGTTAGCCCACTCTGGCCTAGAAAAACATTATTGCCTTCAAATCCATTATTTTGAAGATTGTATAGCACAGTCTAGATTGCATGAAAATTGAGATTTTCCACTCAGTAGATGATCTTACATATACTATCCGAAACTCAGTCAATAACCCAAGACCTTTGTGATTATAAGCAAGTTTAAACTGGATTCTATACATTGGGATATTTTATATCTGAAAATATTTGCATTAATCCCAGTAGCTGCCCTGGATGGATTTCGGAAGATCACAGTAACTCAAGTGTGGCTGTGTGAAGTTAAGTGAATGTGGCAAGAAGTTTGCCATAAAAATTGAAGTTGGAAATGAATATAAACACTGACAATTACATTTAGGAGATAGTCTATAATTTGGTGAATGAAAGTGCCTATGAGGTGTTAAAACTGAAAGAATACATAAATGTTGTTATTGATGTAAGTGTGGCTTAGCTAATTGAAGCCACATTTAAAACAATTTCCAGGTTCAACTAGTATCAATAACAATGAAAGGTATATATGACACTGAGAAAAATTCTTCTGAGCCTTTTTTGTGTTCTAAATGCTCAAAGATTATCTTTTGTTATTAACAGGAATTTTATAGTAAAGATATTTTGACATCTGGAAAGGTCTAAAGCAACCATAATGTCTACATTTTTTGGTGAATAAATGTAAGGACTCTAATGTGACTAACTGGACATTCAGTTATCATTAATGTTCATGAATCATATTTCTTTCTAAAGCAAGTGATTGGTTCCATGGTAGCAGAATACATTAATAAAATATTTTCATTTTAACCTAAGAAAAAAATAAACCAAGTAGCATATGTGCCCCAGAAAAGAAGAAAAGAAAGACAACAATACAGAAAATTTAAAAATTGCATGGTTCAACCTAAACCTTGGTAGAAACATGCAGGAAAGTAAACTCTCTCCGATGAAACAATCAGAATATGCACACCAGACAACTTTCCGTTTTATAATGTGTGTCTGTAGTCTTAACAGCTGTGTTTTGGGTTTTTTATAAATAAACAAATTTTCAATTAAAATGATCACCTTATTGAATTTCAAAATTATAAAAGTAATGTAATTTTTAGTGTAAATCATAAAACATAAAGAAAAGCATAGTAAGGAAAACAAAATTTGTTAGACTGTGAGAGCCACTGCTATTGGTTCACAATATTTTTTATGTGTTCACAAACATATACTCCTGAATAATGATAGGACTATATAAGTAGTGATATATTGTTTTGTGTTTTGTTTTTAGTCATCAATTTTCTCCACTCTTACTTTTCTTTGAAAACTCCATTTTTAATAGCCTAGTATGAGTAGTTCATATGGATATAGTTTCTCTTATTTACTCGCTAGCACAATGGTGAATATTTAGGTGATATTTCCATTTTTGTATTAGAGAAAACTCTGTACTGAAAATGATCTACATTCTATTTTTTGTGTGTATGAATCTCCTATTCTTTCATGAGAAGTATAATTACTGGATCACAGGGCTTAAACAACTTAAATTCTTTTGATATATATTTACTAAATTATTTACAAAATGCTATCTGATGTATTTTCCATTTACATTTTGACCATTCATGTTCAGTTTTTTATTTATTAGCAATTTGTATTTATTATTTTTGAGTCTTAATGTCTTTACCTATTTTTCTGTATAATAATTTATATTATGTATTGGGTTATAAGAACTCTTTACATTTAAGGATTCTTACAATGGGTGTGCTAGACCTGAATAAAGCTGAAAGGAAAAACACCTACTTCCAAAAGCGTATTTTAGCATTCAAAGACAGAAAATAAATAAGCAAACGAGAAAACAAGACATTTTTTGTTTTTGACGAACACATTCCTTTGCATCTGACATTTTAGATAGTGGGATAAAAAGTGTGATGATGCCTTCATTAATGTGGCCAGAACGTGATAAAGTTCTCTAGTTTCTGAAGTCTTTATTCTACTTTATTTTTATTTTATTTTATTTTGTTTCATTTTTTTGAGACAGAGTCTCGCCCTGTCACCCATGCTGGAGTAACATCGCACCATCTCAGCTCACTGCAACCTCTGTCTCCCGGGTTCTAACAATTCTTCTGCCTCAGCCTCCTCAGTAGCTGGGATTATAGATGCCCACCACCTCGCCCGGCTAGAGACAGGGTTTCACCATGTTGGCCAGGCTGGTCTCAGACTCCTGTCAAGTCTTTATTTTAAATAGATATATAGTTTTATGGATTTCCAGATTTAGGTCTTGTCCATTTCTTGTCAATATTTTCTTTTGGGTGAGATCTCTTTGCATTATGTCTCCTAGCTGGCTATGGCAAGCGACTTTTCAAGTACGATATTGATGATTTGAGCTATTATTCCAATGTTAGCATAAGCGTGAGCCAATTACCACAGAGCGGTACTCAAAATTTTCTGTGAGTCCCCAGGACTCTGTCTTCCTAACTTCCTAAGCTCATATTTGGTGTGGAGGTGTTAGAGTTGGAGAACCTCATGATGACGAAAAAGCTTATGTTTGTTGTTAGTTTATTTCTTGAAATCATACTAACAAACTTACTTTTTATCAAACACCTTAATTTGTGTCTTTGGTTTCTAGTCAGAATTAATAAACTTTAAAAAGGTATTCATACATCCTAAACACGCACTTAATATTACCCAAGTTGTATTATAGTTTTTGAATTTATTTCCACATAGATTTTCACTTAAAGAAGAAGAAAAGGTTGATTCATCATGATTAGATAACACTAAAGAAGACTGAGAAACTACTTTTGCTTTCTAACTTTGCACTTGGCTGGATAGGGTGTGGGAGGCTGTATGATCAACTGTTAACTGTGGGAGCAATCCCCAGGAACCATCTATCTTTCTGTCTTGCTGAGTATCTATCTGTGGATTTCCATGACACTAATTACCACATGGGGGCTCTGACAGTTCACATTAGCCCAGACAGAAAACAAGAGTCAAGGAGAAGCATTCTCGTATAACTCCCCTGAAGGTCTGCCTAAGGTTAACAGGTAAAGGTTTGAGATATTTTTTCTTCCAGGCATTCAAAATATTTATACAGTTCACTAATATTCCTTGATATAGTTAATGTTTCCTACTACATCTGAAGACTTTGACTATTTTGTGTTTTGGGGTCAATCCTGTATGTTTATTATTATGTTTTGTTCATGGGCTTAGCTGAAAAAAGTTTATGTAAGAGAACAAGAGAGAATATTGATACCATTAGTTTTTTCCTCCCTATGCACCAGCAATCCAACTTATGGGTAGGGATAAATGCTTGCCTTCGTATAGCCTGCCTCAAACCATCACCAAGTACCTTCCATATACGATGCATTTGCTTCTGTATATTTTTATATCATTTCATGTTTGACTTGATTATTGTGCTTAGTACCATGATTTAAAATATTTATTTATCCAGCTTCTCTTTACTGGATTATAACTTTCCTAAATACAGGAAACTGGTATTTTGTGTGTGTGTGTGTGTGTGTGTGTGTGTATCTTTTTCAAACCTCTGTACAAGGCAAAGCATATGGTAATTGCTTATTGAATGAATCAATAATCCATTGAATAATCATTCTATTTTGTTCTCACATTACTTCTGAACTTGATCAACATCAGAGTCTGCCAAATGCTTTTATAAACTGTTTACATTCTATATCGTTACTAAAATTTAAACAATTTTCTGTTAAAAATGTTTTCACTGTGCTTCCCTTCATCTTACAGGGTAAATTCATGTTTGGTTTGATGAGTAAGTGTATTTAGACATTTATCTGGCAAACTTGAAAAAATTCTTCTGGGATGATAGATCAGTGTACTGTGTTTTAATGTAATACTATAGCAGTGGAATTTACTACAACAGCTTCTAGCAGCAGCAATAGCTAACATTTATATAGCATTTACTATGTGCCAGGCTGATAGTTAACTCAAAACTATTTTCCAGGCACTATTTAACCACTTAATGAAGATTAATTTATTTACTCTTCTCAATAGTGTTATGAGGCTGGCATTATTATTCCTATTTTATATATGAGAAAACTGAGGCAAGGAGAGGGTAAATGAAGTGTCCAAGATTATGCACCTGGTAAGTGGTAGAGTTAGCATTACTGGCTTCAGACCAGCAGTCCATGATCTTGACCGCTATGTCAAAGATTCTTCAAAGACTGCTATTCTAGATAACATTTAGAACATGACCCTGAGGGGGAAAAATAAGTGGTAAAGCTACAATTACGGAAATGTAACCTATCTGGAATGCAGTAACATCAACATTAGGCTGAGAGAGTTTTACTGATGGCTACAAACTCCTAGGTTATGAATCATGTGCTCATATCGTAGAAATTTTGAAATGAAGTGGCGTATATAGTGCCTGTGGAGTTCCGGAATGGTCAAACTTAATCCAAAATCATTGAACGAACAACACTATAAGATCTGTGGTGTTCTTTTATGTACAACTGAGGTTTTTCAGCCAAGACTGATTAATTAGTGCTAGTTAAGAAAGACTGTCCACCTGGGTTTACCCTCCTCTTAACACCCCCACATCTTCCTGAATCTTGGCTAAGAAAAAGGGGAACTGGAGCTGCCAGCCCATCCTCTGTGCCTCTCAGTTTTCCCCTACTATCTGTCCAACAGCACTGCCACCTGTCACCCAATGGCCACGCCCTCCAGCTTTCAGTCAACCTCAATGGCATGGCCATTCTTTCAAAGTTGCTCCCTCTCTTCATTTAGTCTGGTTAGAAAAAAATGACACACTAAAGCATTTTGATAAACAAATTAGAACATAATGATAGTTTTCCATATTGTTATTTGATGTGACATCTAAAATGAAGCAAAGTAGGAGTTGTTTTAAAGGGTGGTAGGAAGAACCTTCTAACCTGCCAGCTGTGTTCACCAAGGATTTACCTTCACCTAGATATTATCTGCAGGACCATGTTAGTCCTGTAGAGATGCCTTTAAATAGTACCAGTCATTAATATAAAATGATATCAACTTGGAAGCAGCTACTGTTTCTTTAGTGTTTACATTAGGTGGCATGTGCCTTGTATATATTATTTCATTTAATCCTTAGCAATCATGCTTAGGTAGGTGTTATCATCCCTTTATACATGGTTAGAAACAAGGCAAAGCAAAACTAAACTACACTAAAACTAGAACACCCCCAAACGCTAATATTACATTTCTCTCAAGTCTTAGGGTGAGTAGGTTGCAGAGGTGGGATTTGCTATTAGCCTATTCTGACTCCAATTCCCAAATTCCTCCCACACCACCATGATTAAAAAAATTAGTTTTAAGGAGGGACTGGAGAAGCAACAAAGGAAAATGTTTAGAGAAGACCCAGGTGAGAGACTGGCAAGCCACAAGGTAACACAAAGTCTGAGAGTCTCTGAATGTTGACAAACTGATGAAGAATAAAAAGTTCCCAGGAATTTCACGTTCTCTTCTTGCAATGTTTATGCAAGCTTGTTGTTTATGTGAGGCCAGCATGTGAGACTGAAAAGGAGTTCAGAGTAGATGCTGAAATGAAGAAACTCCAGCTTTAAAAAATTCGCTTGCCATATTTAGATATCAAATGATATGCTTTAAAGAGTTACTGTATAAAAGGTATTGTTGGAGGGGCCCAGATGGCTGACTAGAAAAAGCTGCAGTTGAAGGCACCCACTGAGAAGAATGAAAACTGTGAGTGAATCCTGCACCAGCAACTGAGGTCTCCAGGTTCTCTCACTGGGACTGACTAGGTGATTGGCACGACCCATGGAGAAGGAGGAAAAGCAGGATGGAGTGACAGCGCACCTGGGAGTTGCACGGGGTAAGGGCAAGGGGAGGTCCCACCCCCAGTTAAGACAGGCAGTGTGTAAGTGTGCTACCCCACCTGGGAAACCATGCTTTTTCCACAAATCTGTGCAACCTGTGGATCAGGAGATCCCCTGGTGAGCCCATGCCACCAGTGCTTTTGGGCCCAGGAACAGAGCAGTACAAATTCTCTGTGGCTGCTGGGCTGGAGATTGCCTAAGACTACTGAGTTCCTGGGCAGAGAGGGGCAGCTGCCATCACTACAGCTGCCAGCTACTTAAGACAATTGAGCTCCCCAGGAGAGAGGTGGCCACCATCACTTCAGCTACCTTCTGCTTAAGACCACTGAGCTCCTGGAACGAGGGGTGGCAGCCATCACTGCAGCTCCAGTTTGCTGTTTTCCCCTGGTGTGCTGGGGAAACTAGATGGTGTGGAGCCAGGAAGAATTCCCCACAAAGCATCACAGTGGCTGTGGCAGATTGTGACCAGACAGACTCTTTAGGCTGGACCCAGACGATCCCTCCTCACCGAGTGAGGCCTCTCTGTGGAAATTTCAGCGACTCCAACCAGGGGTTTAGGGACACAACTGTGATCTCCTTGAGATGGAGCCCCTAGAGGGAGGGGTGGACGTGGTCTCCACAGATCAGGGAACTTAGTCTTTCGCCCTGCTGGCTCTGAGGAATCCAGGCAGTCCCTGAAGAGTGGGATTTCCCAGTGCCACCAAGGGGCAGGCCAGAGTGCTTTGTTAAGCAGATGCCTGATCCTGTGCCTCCTGACTGGGTGAGAACCCCCCAATGGGGGTCACCAGACACCTTATACAGGAGTGTTTCTGTTGGCATCAGGTCGGTGCCCCTTGGGACAGAACTCCCAGAGGAAAAAGCAGGCAGCCATCTTTGCTGTTCTACAGCCCCCAATGGTGACACCACCAGGTGCGAGAGGCACCCAGGCAAATAGGTTTTAGAGTGGATCCCCAGCAAACTGCAGCAGCCCTGGGGAAGAGGGTCCTGACTATTAAAAAAAACAAACAAACACACAGAAAGCAACAACAACAACAACAGCATGAAAAAAAATTTCCTCACAAAAACCCCATCCAAAGGTTAACAACCTCAAAGATTGAAGCTAGAAAAACTCATGAAAATGAGAAAAAAATCAACCAAAAAAAATGCTGAAAATTCAAAAATCCAGAGTGTCTCTTCTCCTCCAAATGATCGCTGTTCCAGGAAGGGCACAGAACTGGGCTGAAGCTGAGCTGGATGAACTGACAGAAGTAAGCTTCAGAAGTTGGGTAATAACAAACTTCGCTGAGCTAAAGGAGTGTGTTCTAACCCAATGCAAAGAAGCTAAGAACCATGATAAAATATTACAGGGGCTGTTAACCAGAATAACCTGTTTAGAGATTAACATAAATGACCTGAAGGAGCTGAAAAACATAACACAAGAACTTCACAATGCAACCACAAGTATCAGTAGCCAAATACACCAAGTGGAGGAAAGAATTTTGGAGCTCAAAGACTACATATCTGAAACAAGACAGGCAGACAAGATTAGAGAGAAAAGAATGAAAAGGAATTGACAAAACTAGCAATAACTATGGGATTATGTAAAAAGACTGAACCTGTGACTGACCAGGGTACCTGAAAGAGATGGAGAGAACGGAACCAAGTTGGAAAACATACTTCAGGATATCATCCAGGAGAACTTCCCCAACCTAGCAATATAGGACATCATCCAAATTCAGGAAATCCAGAGAACCCCGGTAAGATACTCCATGAGAAGATCAACCCTAATACACATAATCATTGGATTCTCCAAGGTTGAAATGAAGGAAAAAATGTTAAGGGCAATCAGAGAGAAAGGCCTGGTCACCTACAAAGTGAAGCCCATCAGACTAACAGCAGACCTCCCAACAGAAACTCTACAAGCCAGAAGAGATTGGGGACCAATATTCAACATTCTTTAAAAAAAGAATTTCCATCCCATAATTTCATATCTGGCCAAACTAAGCTTCATAAGTGAAGGATAAGTAAAATTATTTTCAGATTAAGCAAATGCTGAAGGAGTTCATCACCACCAGCCCTGCATTGCAAGAGCTCCTGAAAGAAACACTAAATATGGAAAGGAAAAATTGTTACCAGCCACTACAAAACTGCACTGAAGTACAAAGGCCAATGATACTATGAAGCAACCACATCAACAAGTCTGCAAAATAACCAACTAGTGTCATGATGACAGGATCAAATTCACACATAACAATATTAACCTTACACGTAAATGAGCTAAATACCCCAATTAGAAGACAGAGAATGGAAAGCTGGATAGAGTCAAGACCCATTGGTGTGCTCTATTCAGGAGACCCATCTCACAAGCAAAGACACACATATGCTCAAAATAAAGGGATGAAGAAAAAAATCTACCAAGCAAATGGAAAGCAGGAAAAAAAGCAGGGGTTGCGATCTTAGTTTCTGACAAAATGGACTTTAAACTAAGAAAGATAAAAAAAGACAAAGAAGGGTATTGCATAATAGTAAAGGGATCAATTCAATAAGAAGAGCTAAGTATCCTAAATATATATGCACACAATATAGGATCATCCAGATTCATAAAACAAGTTCTTAGAGACCTACAAAGAGACTTAGACCCCCATATAATAATGGGAGATTTTAACACCCTACTTTTAATATTAGATCATCGAGACAAAATTAATAAAGATATTCAGGGCTTGAACTCAGCTCTGGATCAACTGGACCTGATAGATATCTGTAGAACTTTACACCCCAAAACAACAGTATATACTTTCCTCTTGGTGCCACATGGCACTTACTCTAAATCAATCACATGGTTGGAAGTAAAACACCCCTCAGCAAATGCAAAGAAAAATTAAATCATAACAAAGAGTCTCTCAGACCTGAGAGCAATCAAATTAGAACTCACAATTAGGAAACTTACTTAAAACAACACAACTGCATGGAAATTGAACAACCTACTCCTGAATGACTCCAGTAAATAATGAAATTAAGGCAGATAAAAAGAAGTGTTTTGAAACCAATGAGAACAAAGAGACAATGTACTAGAATCTTTGGGATGCAGCTAGAGCAGTATTAAGAGGGAAATTTATAGCACTAAATTCCCACATCAAAAAGCTAGAAATATCTCAAACTGACACCCTAATATCAAAACTAAAAGAACTAGAGAACCAAAAGCAAACAAACCCCAAAGTTAGCAGAAGACAAGAAATAACCCAGATCAGAGCAGAACTGAAGAAGACAGAGACACCAAAACAGTTCAAAAAATCAATGAATCCAGGAGCTGATTTTCTGAAAAAAAAATTAACAAAACAGACCGTTAGCTAGACTAATAAAGAAAAAAAGGAGAGAAGAATCAAATAGACACAACAAAAAGGGGCTATCACCCCTTGATGATAAAGGGGATATCACCAATGACCCCACAAAAATACAATTATCAGAGAATGCTATAAACAGCTCTATCCAAATAAACTAGAAAATGTAGAAGAAATAGATAAACTTCTGGATACATACAGTGTCCCACGACTGAGCAAGAAAGAAGATTAATCCCTGAACAGACCAATTACAAGTTCTGAAACTGAGGAAAGAATAAATAGCCTACTAACCAAAGAAAAAGCCATAGACCAGATGGTTTTGCTGCTGAATTTTACCAGAGGTACAAAGAAGAGCTAGTACTATTTCTTCTGAAACTATTCCAAACAATTGAAAAGGAGGGACTTCTCCCTAATTTATTTTATGAGACCATCATCATTCTGATACAAAAACCTATCAGAGATACAGCAATAAAAGAAATCTTCAGGCCAATATCCCTGATGAATATCAATGCAAAAATCCTCAATAAAATGCTGGAAAACTAAATCCAGCTGCACACCAAAAAGTTTATCCACAACAATTAAGTTGGCTTCATCCCTGGGATGCAAGGCCTTGTTCAACATATGCAAATCAATAAATGTAATTCATCACATAAACAGAACTAAAGACAAAAACCACATGGTTATCTCAATAGATGCAGAAAAAGCCTTCAATAAAATTCAACATCCCTTTATGTTAAAAACTCTCAAAAAACTAGGTATTGATGGAACATACCTCACAATAATAAGAGCGATTTATGACAATCGCACAATCAATATCATACTAAATGGGCAAAGGCTGGAAGCATTCCTCTTGAAAACTGGCACAAGATAAGGATGCCCTCCCTCACCACTCCTATTCAGCACAGTATTGGAAGTATATAGTATTGGCCAGAGCAATTAGGCAAGAGAAAGAAATAAAAGGTATTCAAATAGGAAGAAAGGAAGTCAAACTGTCTCTGTTTGCAGATGACATGATTCTATATCTAGAAAGCCCTATTGTCTCAGAAAAAAAAAAAAAAAATTAAAACTGATAAGCAACTTCAGCAAAGTCTCAGGGTAAAAAGTCAATGTGCAAAAATCACAAGCATGTCTGTACACCAACAACAGACAAGCCGAGTGTCAAATCATGAATGAATTTCCATTCACAATTTCTACAAAGAGAATAAAACAGCTAGAAATATAGATAACAAGGGAAGTGAAAGACTTCTTCAAGGAGAACTACAAACCACTGCTCAAGGAAATCAGAGAGGAAGCAAAAAAATGGAAAAACATTCCATGCTCATGGATAGGAAGAATCAATATCATGTCAATGGCCATACTACCCAAAGTAATTTATAAATTCAATGCTATTCCCATCAAACTACCATTGGCATTCTTCACAGAATTAGCAAAAACTATTTTAAAATTTATATGGAATGAAAAAAGAGCCCATATAGCCAAGACAATCTTATGGTAAAAGAACAAAACTGGAGGCATCATGCTCTAGACTTCAAACTATACTACAAGGCTACAGTAATCAAAACGGCATGGTACTGGTGCAAAAACAGACACATAGACCAATGGGACAGGATAGAGAACTCAGAGATAAGACTACACATCTACAACTATCTGATCTTTGACAAACCTGACAAAAATAAGCAATGGGGAAAGGATTCCCTATTTAACAAATGGTGGTGGGAAAACTGGTTAGCCATATGCAGAAAATTGAAACTGGATCCCTTTCTTATACCTTATATGAAAACTAACTCAAGATGGATTAAAGACTTAAATGTGAAACCTCAAACTATAAAAACCGTAAAAGAAAGTCTAGGCAATACCATTCAAGACATAGATATGGGCAAAGATTTCATAATGAAAATGTCAAAAGCAATTGCAATAAAAGCAAAAATTGACAAATGGGATCTAATTAAACTAAAGAGCTTATGTACAGCAAAAGAAACTATTATCAGAGCAAACAAACAACCCACAGAGTGGGAGAAAATGTTTGCAATCTATCCATCTGACAAAAGTCTAATATCCAGAATCTACAGGTAACTTAAACAAATTTACAAGAAAAAAAACAACCAACCAATTAAAAAGTGGACAAAGGACATAAACAGACACTTCTCAAAAGAAGAAATTGATGTGGCCAACAAACACATGAACAATAGCTCTGCATCACTGGTCATTAGAGAAATGCAAATCAAAACCATAATGAGATACCATCTCATGCCAGTCAGAATGGCGATTAAAAAGTCAAGGAACAGCAGTTGCTGGTGAGGCTGTGGAGAAATAGAAACACTTTTACACAGTTGGTGGGAATGTAAATTAATTCAACCATTGTGGAAGATGGTGTGGCAATTCCTCAAAGACTCAGATCCAGAAATACCATTTGACCCAGCAATCCTATTACTTGGTATTGAGGGAAGAGAGAGACCCTCTCATATTGTTTTATATTTTTTTTACTCAGTACTTGTTTTAAGGGAAAAAATACAGGAAGTGAAACCAAAGACAGGCAGCCCAGCACCAGGCCTGAAACCAGGCCTGGGCCTGCCTGGCCTAAACCTAGTAGTTAAAAATCAACTACATTTTATAGAAGAACATTGTGAAACTCCCTGTTCTGTTCTGTTTCATTCTGACTGACAGTGCATGAAACCCCTGTCACGTATCCCCTATATTGCTCAATCAATCATGACCCTTTCATGTAAAATCTTTAGTGTTGTGAGCCCTTAAAAAAGACAGAAATTGTGCACTCTGGGAGCTTGGATTTTCAGACAGTAGCTTGCCAATGCTCCCAGCTGAATAAAGCCCTTCCTTCTACAACTCAGTGTCTGAGGGGTTTTGTCCACGGCTCCTCCTGCTACAGTATATACCCAAAGGAATATAAATTATTCTATTATAAAGATACATGGACATGTATGTTCATTGCAGCACTACTCACAATAGCAAAGATATGAAATCAACCTAAATGCCCACCAGTGATAGACTGGATAAAGAAAATGTGGTACATATACACCATGGATTACTACGCAGTCATGAAAAGGAATGAGATCATGTCTTTTGCAAGGACATGGATGGAACTGGAAGCCATTATTCTCAGTAAACTAATGCAGAAACAGAAAACCAAACACCATATGTTCTCCCTTATAAGTTGGAGCTGAACAATGAGAACACATGGACACAGGGAGAGGAACAACACACACTGGGGTCTGTCAGTGGGGGCTGTGGGAGTGACAGTATCAGAATAAATAGCTAATGCATGCTGGGCTTAATACCTAGGTGATAGTTTAGCAGGTGCAGCTAACCACCTTGGTACACATTTACCTATGTAAAAAGCCTGCACATCCTGCACATCCTGGAACTTAAAATAATAATTTTTTTTTAAAAAAGGTATTGTTCACTACCCGATGAAAGATAGTGAAGAGGGTGTTGACAGAAACAGAGTAGTTATTGTCTGAGATCTTATGGAGGTTGGGTCCATGGGATTTAAAATCTATTTGTATATGAGGAAAAAGGAAGATATTGAAATCAAGGTGGCCCAGAGTTGAAATTAGGTGATCCGAGAAAGATTATGGGCTTAGTTTGTGGTGCTTGCAGGGCATTTTGGTGGAGGTGGACAGAAAGTAGTTTTGGTTCCATTTTTTTTTTTCAACTTTTGTTCTATAATCAGGAGGTACATGTGCAGGTTTGTTATGAAGACATATTGTGTGATGTTGAAGTTAGGAATATGAATGAATCTGTCACCCAGGTGGTGAGCATGGTACCCAAAAGGTAGTTTTTCAACCCTTGTCCCCTCCTTTCCTCCTGTCTTTTGTATTCCCCAGTGTCTCTTGTTGCCATCATTATGTCCATGTGTGCTTATCTCCCACTTGTAAGTGCGAACATGCAGTATTTAGTTTCCAGAAAGCAGTTTTAAAGTGAGAGAAAGCTAGCGATGTAGGTGATGCCCAAATATAGATTAGCTTAGAAATGGTAACTAAAGCCAGGCTACTGTAGGATACTTTTTGGGGAAAGGACAGAGACATAAGGAAACCAAAGATCAAAATTTTGGAAACTTCTGTTTCAGAAGCAGGATGACAAATCATAGTCCAAAAAGATGTCCTAGAAGGAGCGATTTGAGAGCAGCATCATGGAAAGCACTGGAGGAGAACTGTGATGAAAGCAATGCTACCGATCTGCTAAAGATGAGGATGGAAGAAAAGAAATCTTAAATCTGGGGGCTTATTACTGTTATGGGTGTTATTAAGAAATTATTTTAGGCAGATAGAGAGGAAAACGGGTCTTTGGAAAATTTTTGTTTCTTTTAAAGGAGCTCCAGAAACGTTTCTCATCTAGCAGGAAAGCCTCGGTTCTCAGGGCTGGCAAACTTTGATATGCAAATGCAGGCTATTAGAAACTGGGTTCACCCAAACATCGTGATTCCCGTCCTCTTCTCCTTGCCCTTGCCCCAACATGTACCTGATGACATGGCCGCCCACACATATCCCTATGTGGAGCACTTCATTTGCATATTAAAAGGCCAGGGTGGGAGGGCCAGTTTTTTCGCGGGTATGTGAGTGACATGCCTGATCAAACCATCCCCTAAGCCTTATGCCACCTTCCACCCCCCACCCCCCGCCGGACTGGGGGTTTCCTCTCTGGGCTTTGGAGCCCCACTCCGTCTGTCTCTATACGAAGGAGCTTCTTCCTTCCTTCTTACCTATTAAACTCTCCATTCCTTAAAATTGCTCTACCTGCGTCCCCGTCATTTATCCAAACCGGTGCAAGGACCAAGAACTCTGGTGTTCCTCCACTCATCGGAGTCCTGTCATTACTACACCACTGACAGAGAGATTCACTAGTAAAATGGTGAAAGATAAAGCAAGGAAACTGCTCCTCTTATGATAAGGTTTTTGTTTGTTTGTTTGTTTGTTTAGAAATCTATCAGTAAAAGGGAGGCTAACAGATTAGAGAGTGGTGGGACATGAGCAAACACATTAGCGTGTTTACAGACTTAGGTAAAGGATGCAGTTGAGAGAGAGAGAGAGAGAGACTTGTGAGGAAGACGAGGAGTATGTAATTACTGGGACAAGTTCTCAGAGGATGTGGAAGTGATGGAATTAGGTCACCCATGAATGAGCCCTGAAGCTACTTCATCTGAGATGGGAAAAAGAGAGGAGAAGATAAACGAAGAAGTTGAGGAATTTTGAGAAAAAACACTGAGAAAGCTCATTGCCACCAGTCTTGATCTCATTTAAGTAGAAGGTGAGATTATTTGCAGAATAGTGTGGATTGGGCTGTTCTTAAAGGAATAAACAAGTTTATGCAAATGCAGCCAATTTAGAGACAAATGAAAGCATTAGGTAGTAGCAGCCAGTGAGTGCCAGACTTCTGTTGAGTTTCTGATAGAACTAGTTGTTTTGGTATAGAGATCTCTCCAGCATAACCAGAATTCAAGAGCAGAAAAACTGTCCTGAGATATTTATCTGGGTTAGGGAATTAGCATTCGCCTTCCTTCCTATTGCTGCTTCCAAACTTCTTTCAGTACCTTCAAAAACTCAACTATTTTCTTTATCTTTATTGTGCTTGTCTACCAATGCCAACAGATTCACTTCTGTGATTTTAGTACATGGGTCACAGTCTTTCAGTCTTTCTCTCCTTACATCTTGACCTCATCCTCCCACTGTTTCATGATCCACATTAATAACACTCTGGCTTCAAAGTCCCTTGACTTCCTCAGTTTTAATTAACTATATCTTCATTCCGCCCAAGCAACCTGTGAACACACCTACATCTCACATATCACTGTCATTTTTCATAGCTGCTTCTCTACCATACTCTTGAGTTGTGGCTTCGTATTTAGGAGTTACAGTTAAGAAGTAAAAATATACTTTAACTTTTGGGTAAGAGATGGCACTGAAATTTGATATCACATATTTTAAGCTGAAAAATAATTATTCTGCAATACAGATCATCTAAAAGTCCAATACCTTTTTTTTCTGAATGACAATAAGTATGATGATTGTTGAATATAAGTGAATGCATGCTATTTGTAAAAATGTTCTCCTGAATTTCAGAATGAAGACTACATTATCCATTTTAATAATGGCTGTTATTTAATAGGTACCAATGCTCTGGTAGTTTAATAAATATCTATAGTGTAATAACAGTCACCATTTTAATTAATAGGCATTCAATACACATTGTGTCAACTCCCCCTGGTATTACTGCTTGTAGATAACAAAATTACAACTCAGAGGTGCACAATCATCTAGCTAATTAATACAGAATCACTATTTGCACCTGGATCTGATTCTAGATCTTGGGATTTTACCTTATAGTTCTTATATATAAATAACATTCCACTTGAATGTTTATTTAAAAGACAGTGTAAACATTTCTAGAACATTACTAATCTTTGGGAACTTAAACTGAATATATATCAAATAGTATTAGATAGGTGTTTTAACCAAAAATATAGGCTTTGTAGTTGTTCAGTTAGAACTTTAACATTGCCACTTACAAATGATGGGATCTTAGGAATTTAAGTCAAAGTTTTGGTGAGTCTCAGTTTTCTTCATTTGAAAAATGGGAAAAAAATAATATCATACATTTGCCATTAGATTGCTGTTAAAATAATTAAATGAGGTAATATATGCAAAATGCTTAACACATCTAAAACATAGTAGCTACTCAATATGAACCAGGTATTAATATTATTACTATTAAAATTATTATTATATTCTATTTTTTAAAGAGTTTTAAATATTTCCAAGCATCAGTTAATTTTATATATCATCAGAATACTTCACTGAGATAGCAAATAAAGACATTCCTGACTAAAATATATTTCATAATATTAAACATATTAAAAGTATGTTTTTTAAATCACAATATATTTTATTGGTGCTTTAGTTTTCACAAGATGCTAATTCCTTGATAACATAGACTCTATTTTTCCTCATATTAAACAATTTCCTTACATCTTTTTTTCTTTCGTCTACATGGCAAAAAGGAAAATAAAAGATCTTAATATTCAGATATCAAAGTCACAAGGTTCTAATCCCTAGCCTGGATGTTTCCTCCATGTGCTGGATTGCAGAGCCATGGCTGGGAGGCTGGCTGCTTCAGCAACCATGCATGCCACCTACCATGAGTGCTTTCATCCTTGTCCCCACCACCTTGTAATGAGTCTCTGGTGCTGCTTGGTTAGGAACTGGGCTGTCATCCTCCTGTTGACATGCGCTGCTTTCAGCAGGATTGCTTCTGAGGATGTTTTTGTTAGGGGGAACATTTGCTAATACCTGATGAAGTATCACCAACATTAAGCTTCTTGAAAATGAGCTTGCTTTGTTAGTCTAAGGGCTGTGGAACCTCTGGGATTAGGGTGCATAGTAATGACTAAGTTTGGTTCCAAACCAGCTATCTGTGACAAAGGGCTGGGGAGTTGAGACTTCCCCGAGACACACTCTGCACAGAAAAAGAGGAGGGAGAGAAATAAGCCTCTCAATGCAGATTTCCTTCTGTGTCAGTGACAGTTTACCCCCAAGGGGCTCACAGCCTGGTAATTTTTTTCAATGAGTATTTTGCTTGTCTCACATTATCTCCAGATGGAAACTAACACTTTAACTATGGGCAGCATTTATCAGGAAGGTTAAAACCAGTGTACAGTGATAAACTGAAGAAAATTGCCTACAACTTTCTGAATTTTATGACTCCAAAAAGCTTCTAGGTCAGTAGTTCTAAAAAAAGTAAATCAGAATCACTAGGAAACTTGTTGATATATCAAATTCTGAGTCTTACCCTCAGAGATTATGCCTCAGTAGACTGGACCTAGTGCCTAGAAATCTGTATTTTAACATGTAATGATTTCCATGCAAATGTTCTTAAGGAAAACACTTCAAGAAATACTGACAAAGTTTCTAGAAAGAGACTTGGAATTTAAGCTTTAGTCACCATCACGGTCCCATTATATTCAGACAATAAGATCCACATGAAAACTCTCTCCAACTGTTCATTTCTCTTTCCATGCATGGGTTATCATTCATGTTTCTGTCTGTTAAGTCCATAGCTCATTTCCTTTCCATGCATTGAATTGTTGGAGGCTTCGCACTTGCCCTCCAGATCCACTCTCCACCTTCTCTGGCCTGCCTTGTATGGATTGCAGGAGGCCAGCCTGAATGGACTGCATTGGCCAGCATTCCTTGCCCTCAGAAGGCCAAGGTTTTTATTTTCCCATGCTCCCATCCAGCTTAGCCACAGTTTGTCAGTGACTGAATTCCTCTACTAAATACTTTTGTAGGAGGCATTATAGCTATAGCGCATGCTGGATTCTGGTAACTGCTTCCTTATCTTGCCTCTTCAAGCCAAGGTGACTGACAACTTCTTAAGATTGTCTGACCCCGGGAGCTTTACTGCCCCTATTTATGTAACTCTGCTCATATCTTGTTAAGTGTCCCATGGTTAAGCTCTCTTCAGATACCCATTTTGAGTGTGACATGTTTTTCCTGGGGAGACCATGAACAACATATTGAGTAGCCTTATAGTGGCTTCTGAGAAGGCTTTGGAAAATAAAGGATACTAATGTCATTGCTTTTTGTTCCTGTAGTTCAATGAGTGGGAGGCAGTGGCATCCAGCGGCTTTTCCACTACCATAGTTCAGCAAACAGGAGAGAGTGTTACAGCTCTTTTCACTCCTGCTGTTCAGTGGGTTCCAGGTTCTTATCCTGTGACCAAGAGGAATGAGGCACACAGACACCACACTGGAGAGTGAGCAAGGCAGAGTAGAATCTCACTGAGCGACAGAAAAGCTCTTGACAAAAAGAAGGGACCTGAAGTGGGTAGCCATCTGTGAGGCTGAGTCCAGGGTTTTCATGGGTTTAGAATGGGGAGTGCGTGTGACTGGTTCATGGATGATCTGGGAAAAAGCACCATTCAATTGGTTAAAAGGCATCAGCCAGAAGGAAACAATCGAGAGACTGGGTAACATGGGAATAGAAGTTCTCACTCTGTTCAGGGACTCTTCTGGAACTGGCAGTTTGTTCCTCACGTTGAAGGTTGAGCTCTACCAGGAACCCACCACTGTCTGCCTAGGAATTTGCCTGTCTTCTGTCACCATCAGTAACAAATCATTATTCTGAATTGGGACAGGTACTATGATAGGACTATGTACAGAGCGATAAGGGAACATAGTGGGGAGAAAAAAGAAAGACTTATGTGGTGGTGACTTTGCCATAGGGCCCTGCATAATATTTAGGAAGTAGAAAAGCAGGTCCACAGAGAGGTCCCCTGAACACTCATTGCCATGACATTACCTCAAGTCACCGTCATCTTTCACAGAAGCTAACACTTTAGTTTCCCATCATTACCTCTTATGCTCCTTTAGTCCAAACTCCACATAGCAGAGGAGTGATGGTTAAGAAATGTAGAGAATAATGTATACACATAAGTGTTTATTAAATATAAGAAAAATATTTCTGAGTTTTTGTAGTTAAAAGATGGACTACATAAGAGGTAGTGGTAGAAAGTAATGCACACATTCTAAATGAGAACTTAGACACTGCAAAATCACAGACAGTTTTAGGAAAGAGGAGTGGTATGACCAGATCTTTACTTCAGAAACTCTAGAAGCAATGTGAAATATGAACTGGAGGAAGGAGAGACCAAAGAAAGGAAAAATGTATTAGAAGACTCTTCTCACATGATAGATTCTTACTGATCTTGTACAAGTGACTGTTGTTCATTAGAAACAGTCTAAAGCTGATCATTTTTCACAACATTATTACCTTCAGGTAAAGAGTGGGAAAGTCCCTTTGGATAACTCACACTTAAGATTTTACGATTGCCTAGGCCAATTGTCCTGAGATAATGTGCAATTCTAAATTGCTTTAATGTATTTTAGAGAAAAATTTGTCACAACAATATTTAAATCTCAAAATTAGCACAGAAATGTCACAATTGTATTTTACATCTAATTTTTCAATTTGTTTTCTTTTTTATTTATATGTATACATAATTTAATTAAATTATTTTTCAGTAAATTTTGATGTACATATTAAATGATTAAGTGCATATTACAATAATGGTAATTTAGGTCACTACATTCTGATGAAAAGTCTCAAGTGTGAAATATTGAACCTGAGTTGTTTCTGAGCATAGTTAATTATTTACTTAAAAAATAAATGGGGAGAAAGTTTATATAAATTTAGCACCAATACAATAGAAAGTAGTGTCATATTCATTGCCAAAAATCCCTTAAATTAATCTTGATTTTTTATTATTAAAGAAGTAAGTGCAAGTTAGAGAAAGAGGTGAAGAGTGAAACCAAATTTAATTTACTTCGTCATGTGCTATCAAATCATATTATAAAAATCTTTTCTTATTGGAAATTGTCTCTTGTATCCTTTAATTATACGCAATTTTTAAAGCAGCTTTATTCATATACAATTGGCACACAATAAACTGACTGTATTTGAGGTAAACAACTTGAAAAGTTCTCATGAATATGTACATTCATTAAGCTATTATGATAATCAAGATGACGAACATTTCCATTGCCCCTAAAATTCTTCCCATGCCCTCTGGTAATCTTCTCCTTCCAACTCTCCCTGACCCCCATATTGTCTCCAGAAAACCATTGATCGGTTTTCTGTCACTACAGATTAGTTTATATCTCCTAGAATTTTATTTAAATGGAATTATGTAGTATATACTGTTTTTTGTCTAACTTCTTTCAGTAACATAATTATTTTGATTCATTTATGTCATGTAAAGGAATATTTAATTCCTTTTTATGGATGAGTAGTATTTCACATTGATATACCATGATTTCTTTATTCATTTATATGTTGATGAATATTTGGATTATTTTCATTTTGGGGTTGTTACAAATAAAATATCTCCAAACATTTGTGTACAAGTCTTCACATGGGCATATACTTTCATTTGTCACAAATAATACCTAGGAGTAGAATGACTTGCTCATATGGTAGGTATAAATTTTAATTTTTATTACATTATCAAATTGGTTTCCGAAGTGAATGGGCCATTTTAGATTCCCACCAATCATATATGAAAATTTCAGTTCCTGTGTATTATTGCCAACACTTGGAATAATCTGTTCCTTCCCTCTCCTTGGGAACTCTAATTGCATGCATATTAGATAGATTGAAGTTGTCACATAGCTTATTGAGGTTTTGTTTATGTTTTAAATTATTTTTTCAGTACTTTTATCTTCGTAAGTTTACTTCAGGTCTTTTATATCATCGTATCTCTACTTACCTTTTTAAACATGTGTAATAATAGTAATATAATAAACTGTCTTAATATCCCTATCTGCTACATTTAACACCTTTGCCGGCTCTGGGTTGACTTCAATCATATTTTATTTTCCTCTTTATGAGTCTTATTTTCCTGCTTTTTTGAATGACTGGTATTTTTTAATTAGATGCTAGACATAATTAATTTTACCTTATTAGGTGCTGCATATTTTTGTATTTCTATAAATATTTTTGTGCCTTGTATTACTTAAAAATCATTTGATACTTTTGGGTTCAGCTTTTAAGATTTGTTAAAGCAGAACCCAAATAATGCGAAGTTTAAGGAGCTCCACTACTGAGGCAAGACCCTTCTAATTATTCTGCGCAATGCCTTGTGAATTTTGAATTTTCCATCACCTGGTTTTGTGGGAGTTCTGGGCGCGACTATCTCTACCCTTGGATGTCGTTTTCCCTGGCCAACTGTAGTTTCCTCCAATGCTGTGTGGCTCAGAACCCAAGTGAGTATGTGAGGCAGACTCTGCATATGTCCAAGGTTATCTCTCTGTTCAGTTCTCTCCTTTGTGGTACTCTTTTCTGTGACCTTTGGCTACCTTGACTCTCCAGACTCTCAGCTCCATCATCTCAACACAGGTCGTCTGCTGAGTTACTCCTGGGCTCCCCATTTCTACACCCTAGGCTAGAATCTATCTCAAGGCAGTGAGTCAGGGCAATCAAAGGGCTTACCTTATTTGTTTCCTGTCTCTCAAGGATCAATGTCCTTTTTTATATTAAAAATCATGGGTGGTGGTGGTTGTTATTTTATGGGGAAGGTAAATCTGGTCCTGTTATTTTATCTTGGTGAGAAGATGAAGCTTCCCATTATATTATAATGGATGATTTTCCTTATTTAAGTATATTTCTAGCATTTTGGTTTTCTTGAAAAATTAATTCGTATGTGAGGAAAGAGAATTTAATTGCAAGAAGTATCTATGACTCCAAGCTTAATTTCACAAAGTGTTAGAAATAATACAACATTGATTTTTTCTAAGATATTAAAGATTAATAAAAATTTCTGGTCTATTCTCTGGAATATTCTATTTCTCTTTTCCAAAACCCCACTAATAATAAGTAAAATATATTGAAGAAATATCTATACTACAACCACCTTTATGACTACATTTAATTTAAATATAAAATTGCTATTGAAATACACACAACCTTGAAACTGTATTATTATTATATATTATATAATTATATATATTATTATATTTTAGAATGTATTCATCATTCCAAACAGAACAGATTCACCAGTTAAAAGCCATCTATATCTCTTGACATACAGGTATAGCCATGCCCATAAGGACAGTTTATAGGGACATCAAATAGTCCAGATAAGCACAGGAAGAGGGATATGAGGCATGGAGGCCATTTGGGTAAATTTAATAAATGGCATCTTGTTAAGGTCCTCATTGGTCTGGTGTGGTCAATATAATGCGTGTGAATCACTCTCACTATCCATCAGTATTAATTGTCAAGGTTCAAATTCTAGCTCTGCTGGTTACTAGTTTTATGATTCTGGGCAGGTGACTCAGCCTCTCCTTGACTCATATCCTCATCTGTAAAATGTTAATGACATATATCTTAGAACAATGCCTGAAAAATAGTAAGTACTGTATAAACTTTTGTTGAAGTAAACACTTAATGAATGCAACTGATATTGAACAAAGCTTGCTGGAAGAGGGACATCTGGTAATAGTAACACCTGGTAAGTTTCCTGGGTTTAGAAGCACAGGGGACCCATGGTTTGCTTCCTAGAGGAATTCTGGGGTAGCAGCAAACCCGATGCTATGGTCCTCTAAAGCGGTGTGGAACAACAATGCAGTATGTCTTGAAAAGAGGACCTGAGATAGCTCTCAAGTCTCCTACAGCCATAAGCATCATGAGAGAATACTCAATAATTATTTTGCTCCCAAGAAGTCCAGAGAAGGGGTTAAAAGTCAAATAAGAAACAAAGGGACACAGCAGGTACAGGTGGACTGTGTTGCTGGAAGCCACAGAAGAGTCACAGGAATCAGCCTTGAAGGCAGTGAGACTAAGGTCAGTGTCCGAAGCCTAGGCTGGCTAAGCAACATCTCCTCAATGCAATGCAGGCAGGGCCCAGTGACTTTGGGCCAAGCACTTTCACACTTGTCATGAGAGCACATAGGCCACCATGCCAAGGGATGAAAGACAAAAAGGCCCAGAGAAAAATGAGAGAGCTGGAAGACATTTACTCCTAATGTGTTGTCTGAGTAATCAAGAATTTGACCACATTTTTCTAAATGTGACTAGATCGTTTTCTATACTCAGGCAGAAATTAGGTTTCAAGGAAAAAAAGGTTCAACTATGACAAAATAAAGTTGGACTTTTGAACCTCTGAATTTTTTGACTGAAATTTGTACTATTAACTTTTAAACTATTACTACCGAAGTACATAATAACATATGAAACTTTAAGCTTTGAAGTTCTAGAAGTACAGTCAGGAGACTTGAAGTCTAGTCATGATTCTGCTGCTTACAATTGTGATAGCTTGAGTAAATCCTTTAATCTAAAGACTTGTGTTTTTTTAATGGTAAGATGTGCATTATAACTCCCACCTCAGATTTCCTATGAGCATCAAATGTGTTTATGTAAAAGTGCTTTGAGAAACTACAAAGTATGATATGATCACAGGAAATTATTATGAATTAGAATATGAATAGTGGTGAGTTTCAGAGGCATCATGGAATGCAGATTTATATCAAAATCTTCCATACCTAGGGGGTATGGAAGTGAATGTGTAGTGAATGAAGGAAGTCAATGTACAGAGTTGTGAGAGAATGTATTAGTCTTCAGGATCAGAATAAAACTATTTAACCTTTTTTAGTTTCAACTTACTTATCTGCAAAATTAGTTTGTGGTAAAGATTAGAAATTACCGGTGTTAAGGGACTTGGGCATATCACCAAAAAATGATAGCTTGCTCTTTTTCTCCCTCCCTCCTTCCTTCCTTCCTTCCTTCCTTCCTTCCTTCCTTCCTTCCTTCCTTCCTTCCTTCCTTCCTCCTTCCCTCCCTCCTTCTCTTCCTCCCTCCCTCCCTCCCTTCCTTCCTTCCTTCCTTTCTTCCTCTTTTATTTTCCTTTCTCTTTCTTTCTTCCCTTTCTCCCTTCTTCCTTTTGCTCCTTCCCTTTTTCCTTTCCTTTCTTCTTTTTTCTCAAATATTGTTAACCGCTTTACTTTAACAAGACAAGTGGAGAGGTGGGGGTAGATAAGAATGTGGGAAAAGTCAGGAATGTGCACAGAGATAAGTCACACGATTATAATGTTCAGTGATTGAACACTGTATATCATCTTTGCAATTGTCGTGTGATGACAAAATCAAAATCATTTGGGGAGAAGGAGAATTGAATTAGTTCCTCCCTCTGTATCTTGGGAAGGCATGAGTAAAATTTGGAGTAATCTTTAAATCAAGCTGTAAAGACGAGGACTTCATAGACTCCACAATGATAAGGCTTGAATGGTTCACTGTGACATCTGTGGTATCAATCTCAGAACCTGAACAGGAGTAAGCTTACAATCTAGTGGGACAGAAAAAAAAACTCCCCTCCCCACTCAAAAAAACTCTTAAATTATTCTTCATATTATTAAAAGGAAAAAGAGCAATTTTTATTCCATTACTATGAAATAAAAGAAAGGGTTCAGATTAAAGGCGAGCTAGAAGAGTGAGATCGGGACAGAGTAGAGATCATAGTGTCACTAAAACAAACACACAAAAAATCCAGTGAGCAGAGTGTTTACTCAAACAGAACAATATAGGACTTCCCCCTGCAATTAAGTAATTGTGAAGGGTGGCATGTAGAGATGAAGCCCCATGAAGGGTCAGGCTTGAATCAAACGACCAAGGGGGATGACTTGACCTCCTTGGGAATCAGCTAATTAAAGATGGTTTTTGTACCTTGTAAGACAAATCTGTTTCTGAAAAACTTGGAGCATAGGAAAAGGCAAGGGGGAGCAAGAAGCCATGATTGGTCTAAAGGTTAGCAAGAAGAATTTTGTACATCTTGGGCAGATTAGATTTTTACAAGCAAACTGGAATAATAATAATAATAATAATAATAATGACATCTATCTCTTTCTCTCTCTATCTTCCTACCTATCTTCACAGTTTTCTAATAATTTTCATATAAATTAGGTCACATTAATCTCAGGACAATCCTGAGAAGTAGATAAAGCAGATGTCACTAGCGTCAACTTGCAAGTTAAAAATAAAAGGTTCAAGGAGAGCAAGTGACTTGCTCACAAGATCACATCATAAATAAGGAAGTGGGGACTAGAATTCAGGGCTTCTGATAAACAATCCAAGTCTTTCTACTACAACATATAGCTTGCATCTCAGATACAAAACATGACTTAAAATAAGATAATTACCTAAAATCTATGGAGAAAAACTAAACACATCAAGCTAAATTTAGATAATAGGATTAGATCTTATATTTAGACATTTCGGTATATCCCAGTTCCAGACCTCTTGTTTATATTTTAATGTACAGGTCAGTGATGATCTAGATACACTTTGTTTCTCAATTTCCCAATAAAGGAGTTTCCTGAAGTCCCAAGAAATGTTTTTATGAAGAATTTCAACTCCTGCTTCCCCCTGCAACCCCACCCATACCCTTTTAAGGAGAAAATAGAACTCTTTGCATTGGCATTTTAAACCAAAAAGTACTTAATTAGGAGAAAGACTTCTACTTTGGCGAAATTTTTTTTTTTTTTTTTTTTTTTTTTTTTTTTTTGGCATAGACCTGTGGGAGAAAACATAGCACATCAATAGGTCAAGAATATTTCCCATCCTTGAGATGGTAACCGGTTTCACTTGGGGCATTACAGAAATTTCCTGTTTCCAAATATCATTTATGTGGTACCTTAAAATGAGCTGCATTATGGGACTGAGGAATCACGTCATATTTTAAGGTCATTTTGTCCTCAGGAAACCTACACAGGCAAAAAAAATAATAAAAAATTTTATTCATTCAGTCTGGTGATGTATACTGTTACTCTATCATCTAATAATTAAAAGCCCCCCAAAAGTTCATGCTGGCATTATAAACTATGCATTTTTTTTTCTTTTCTCTTCTTACTTTTAAAATTCTTTGGTCCTAAACTATCAGATTAATTATCCTAAGCTTATAGATATTGCCAGAGGTTGTAAGAAAGGGTTTCCAGAATTACACAATTGAGTCAGTAGAATTACACAGGTTGAGTCAGTAGAATTACATAGGTTGAGTCAGTAGTTACTACTGGTTCTGAAAATTAAAAGGAGAGGTGATATCCTACTTCAAAGATACATTTCTAGACACCTAGGAACCTAGGAAATTCTGGCTGAAGTGTTTACCCTAGATCTGTGCAGTTTTGATCAAGCCTGATTACATCAGGCTGGATTGTAGATGATGCCATATATCCAGAAGGGAGGGTCATGTCCCCTTTTTATTTATGTTCCGTTTCATTTAGTATGCGTAGTGGGCATGGTGCCCCTCTGACTTTTAACCCTAATGGAGAGAGCACACAAGTTGACTGGGAACCTCTAGGGAAAAACGAGCTTTAATGACAATTTGAGTGTAAAATCTGATCTCTGGAAGAAAGGTCACCACATCTGCATAGCCCCTGGAGTCAGGCTTAGAGCCCTGTCTGCCTTCAAATAAAAAAGCATTTTCCTGTGTCTTAAGGCTGCTTTAGTTTGAGGTACAAGGAGCACATGACAGAATCAGGGGAACTGAGTGATGTTTGTGCATGTTTGACTGCACTCTGCATCCTAAGAGAAGACTTTGGAGAAACCCAATCAATACTACAAGCATGTCCTGGACAGCAGCAGTGCTGTTTTCATTCTGTTACAATAATGAATTGAAGTCTCCCAACAGCAGGTATAATAAGCACTACTCAACCCTTGATATTCAATCACCTTTAACTGGTTATATCTATCTAAAATTCACTGTTAAATGTGGTTTTACAATACCCCATTGGCAACCTTTTATGGCTCTCTCTGCACAAAAATGCAAAAACATCAAAAATGCCTCTTAGTGCCATATACTCAGTGCTTCCCTATATTTGCTAAAATGTTTTCCATTTTTTATTTAAAGTCCAGTGGAAGACATTCAGACATTGTGCACAAAATGAAGTGGTTTTCCCTTCAGTTGGAAATTATTTTTGCCATTACTGTTAGCCTAGAGTTCATATTTTCATCGTCCTGGTTGTGAAGTGATTTCGTGCTATCTAGATGCCCCAAAGCAAGCTAATCTTTTACAAATAAAAATGAAGAAACCATTTTTCTTTTTCACAAGGCCCACTTGCTTTTTTGCGGGGGTGGGTATATGGTTACTTTTTATTTCTTTAAAGCATTCTTTTTGCTATAGAATGAAAAGCAGATTAACAAATGCAGTTTATGCACAGTAGAAACGAGCAAGTGTTTCTAATTTACTCTTTTAATGCAAATGAGACAAGAAATTAAGGGCTCATGAAAAATCCTGGTAAAAATCCACATTCTAGAGAGAATCCAGGTTTAGAATTCACAGTCTGAATATGGATAACTACATCTCCTAGCTTTCATTTGGTTTTCAATTTAATTTTAAATACCAAGAATCTATTGTTTCAGGGTTAATTCAACATTTGAACAAGAACATCTAGTCAATTCAAGCTATGTTACAAGGTCATATCAAATTATATTGCTAAACTTTAAGATTTCAGTTTAATCAGTTCTGTGTGCTTCATGCAAATGAGATAAATTTGACCCAAATAGAATCTTGGATAGGCAGGCAAGCTAGTGACCTACATAAATACCTTTGCCTTACTCACCAAAATTGGTTTATACTCATTTTTTGTTTATTTTCCATTTGATCTGTGGACTTTGTGGATGATTTCATCGGATTCTTTGAAACATTCATTTTATTCTATATAAAATGCAAAACAAGGCAACAATAACAGAAGCCCAAACTGGTTACCATAATATAACAAACATGACTTAAAATTTTTTAAAGTTTCATTATACAGAATCAGCAAAAGTATATAATCTATTTTGATCTAAATACCAAAAAATTTGCAATATGTAAGAAAGATAATAATGGAAGTTATTCTTATGATAAAATTCATAATTTTCACTATTCCTAAAAATATGAATACATGAATAGTTCAATCACATGATAAAATATTTTATACATAGATTAGATTTTATAGATAAGGTTTAAAATAATAAGCCTTTTTTATGTCTTGCATTCAGAATAGGTAAACTTCTATTTTAGAACAAATAAAAGCTAAAGGTTCCATCAAAACAAGGGTGGTAAAACTAAACTTAGCTTTTATAATAAAAATAGTGTCAAATTCAATTTCCCATTCTACTACCAACTAATTCTGAAATGTTTTGAAGTAGCACCAGGCTGTGGAGTAATGCAATCTGCAAAATATCACCAATATTTTCAAACATGTGGTAATGATTTTTCTCACACTTAAAAGTGGCCCCAATTCTAACAATAAGCACAGTGCTTTAGAAAAAATGTGAACTTTGACAGGTTTGCTGGCAATTTTTTTTATCATGCTTAAAGAGAAATCACTAACTTTTTCTAATACTTCAAAAGATCACTGCATTTGGTGAAGACATGTTTGTAATCATGATAAAACCTGATTGCCCAAGCAAATAATGGAGACACTAGGCTAATACGCTAATGAATTAGGCTACCTATGTTTAAGATAATAATAACGTTAAAAATTATTAATTCCCAAACTCTGGAATCTTTATAACCTATTGTATGAAACAGATTAAGAAATATCTTATTCTCACAATATCTACAGTGTAAAATGTAGACTTTAGTCTACATAAAACAAACTCAAATTTATGAGCATGCATATTCCTAATAAAGCAATAATTATTTCTCTTAAATTGTAAAGAAATCTAAATTCTATCAAAATTTGAAAATGCATTATAATTATTCTCAAAACATTATATATTATAAAAATTATAAAATTATATTATTGAACAGATACAATGTCATTTGTAGTGGTGAAATGAAAGGATTTGGGAGGAAAAATATTGAGATTCGGTATCATGATCAAATTCTTTGTTTTAATAGAAATCCAAAATCATATGTATTTTATATAATCAATTAATGATTAGAAGCATAATAAACTTTTTGAAAAATATTTATTTTAAGAAAAACAATATTTGTCTTTTTGATATGCCTTCATTCAAGATGTGAAGTAAAATTCATTGAGGTTCAGCTACTGTAGAAAAATGTTTCTTAGCTAGAACGCAGAAATGATTTAATAAGTTCTATGAAAAGTCAATTTGCATGAGATCAGCACCTCGCCTATAACGGGTAGTAATGGATTGTTGCCTTGATTTTATACCACTTGACATCAGATTACAATACACTGAATAAATGTTAACCTATAATCCCTTTAGTGAAAGCGAGCATTGTTTGTCTTCCCTTGTAGAGACCACATTGATTTTCTTTTATTGGATGCTCAACCACTGCACCTTAGATTGATTACTTTGAATTAAATGTGCAGAGAACATTTTTATTATTCTAAAACAGCAATCTTAACATTAAGGAGATGCACTTCTTCCCCATCCCCTTCGTACTACAGAATGTATATTCAGCTATATCATTTGGATTTCTTTAGCTTTCCCATTTTGTTTCAGGTCTGCTCTGATGCTGACCCCAACTCTGCCCCTGTGACCCTTGACCCAGACGCATCTGACCAGTCAAGGCTCTGGGGGTGGCAAATTAATAGAAGCCCTGCTTGTTAATTGCATAAAAGAAAAGCCAAAGAATTCATCACCTCAGTCATGGCCATTGCTTTCCTTTGACCCCTTCTCCCACAAGGCTTTTGCTGGTGGTCACATCTGTGGTTTTCCTATAGCCTACATATTTGCTATATAATTATTCAGCATCAAACCTTATTAATCAAATCGATGCTGTGTTTTAAATGGAAATTGCAGGATTAATACAAGCATTCATTTCATCCTGAAAATCTTGATGGCTTTAGCACATGGAATCCAATTGGAATATAAAAGAAGGGATGTAGAGACCTGATTGAATTAGGGGAAGCATGGTGCACATTAAATTACATATGCCAGCAGGGCTCCATGCTTTTATAGTAAAATACTGCTTTGGAGTCCATACGTCATATACCTCTTGTGACTTTATGTTACTCACTAGCAATCTCAAGACAAGCAAGCACATAAAGGGTTTCCATATTTTTAAAAGATGTTTTTAAAATATCCAATATGTTTTCCATAGAAAAAAAATATGTCCTATGACTATCTCATTGAATCTATAAAAGATTATCTCAAGAAGATATAGCTAAAACTGAGCATATTTTCTATTAAATGGTGCTAGACATCTCTTTGCATAAGGAGAAAGGATTGGTAAATCTATAAAATCAATTTCAATGTGCAGTTTTTTATTCTAAATGCTTTACTTAGAAGGTCAATAAATACTAATTAAATTAATAAAATAAAAGATATTTTATACAAGGCCCGGGAAACTATTTATATTTATTTTACATTATTATAGAAAACACTATTTGAGATTGAGACTTGAAGACCAGTGCTACAGCCAGACTGTTATTGACAAGTACCATGAAGATATTAGCAAAGCTCAATACCTTATTCTTTGGGGTTAACCCTGACCTAGTGTAATATTAGCATTAGCATATCAATAACCTAAGGAAATAAGGTCAAATTGTGTTCTTTAGTTCTTCAATTTGAAAATTCTGGTATATTCTAGAAATTCTCTTTTCCCACAGAGATAGTCTTCGCTCAGTTTTGTTTTTAGTCTTTATGAATATGAGAGAAAAGGTGAGTGTCTTTGTTTTAACAGCTCCAATACGGTATGAATAAGCTGTTGACACATTTATATATGACCATTTGAAAGGGATTCAAATATAATGGAATTACAATAATCATGAAATGACAATTACAAAATCTTAAAGCAGTTTAGTTAAGGGTGCTCAGTAATGGGGAAGTGGTATTGCCTCATTCAGAAGTTAGGTATCCTAGAAGACCTTCTTTCTAAAATTTCCTAGTTCCATGCCACTTAAAGCTCAAGCTTTGTCTCACCTAAAACAAATTTAAATTCACTTTTGAGATTGGCTATAATTTTGTTTTGTTTTAACAAATGAAACATAGATCTTTATACAAAGGCCTCTGATAATCCCCATGTATAATTATGTGAACTAGGAAAAGGCATGCCCTTTAGACAAACACAACCCCCTGCATGCCCAGCTTGGTAAGATTTTATCTTATCAAGGTATAGACAAAGAAACGCCTTGCCAGGGTGCGTTTCATGCCTCCTTATGCTCATGGTTAGGTGTCCTTGTATGGTGAACAACTTGTACCAGTATATGCGGCAGACTTGCTTTCTATGAATATCCAAAGCTGTATGGAAAATCTGCATTGCTTTCCATCAGTTACCATTAGACCACATTTAGTATCTGTTTAAAAGTCTACTTGAATTTAAATAAAATGTAGGAACACAATATGGAGAAAATTCTGATAAAGGAGAATTTTTCTATGGAATATGTCTAAAAGCTGATTATCTGCCAGATTTGACTTTGTCACTCTTAGAGAATGGAAATCTGCACTTGGTTCACTTGGGTACAGGAAGAATGCTTTTGAAGGACCCTCACTATGGCAGCTCCTGTTAACCTGCACTGTCATTCTGGAGTCATAACTCAAAGAATAAGGGTATTTTTCCATTTCTAAACACATTTTTGAAATTTTGAGTGATGCATTCTTCTATAAATCCCATCTTACCATAGAAAAAAGTTACTCAAAATATCTTTATGGCAATGTATTTATGAAATTGCATTTGACAATCATGAACAAGCTGCTGTAGTGTATTTTATGACACAAATGCTTTCATTTTAATATGTCCCTTGCCAAATTAGATGATTTTACTTACCAAACTTTATATATACTTCATGCTTAGTTGTAAAAGACAATTAGTTGTAAAATAAGTTAGCGTAACATCCAGACAGAGGATTTTAATAATAATTTGATATACAATACTGCCAGGGGTGTCTGTTATTTAGAAATAAATAATGCCACAGGTCTTTCACTGTAATTACCATCTTTCGCTATTTATATATGACCTGGAGTTTGGTTCATCTTAGAAAAGACTCAGAGCTTATAGTTTTTCATCGGGCTTATAACAGGAGCTTAGATTAAAATGAAAATCTGCAGAAAGGATGAAACTTTTTATCCAGCTATTTTACCTGAGCTTGGTATAATTTTGTGTATGAATAAACTTGGACATATAAAGGCTGTATACATGTATAGGTATGTGCAAACATATGTTTCCATGTTTCAGAGAGGGGTGGTAACAGTGGTTTTGCACGAGGTAGGTTCTCCAAGTTGTTCTGCCAATTTTTTCTTGCTAATGGTCTAGAAAGTAAAATTCTTTAGAATCAATCCTTCAGCAAATTAAGAGTAATGAATCACATTGATGTTGTTCTTTTTAATAAAAGAGAAAATTTTTATTTTACTAGAAAAACCTCATTTGCCCACTTATGAGTAATGTTATTTTTGTTAATAGGCAAAAGGGGTCTGCTAAGTATATATTTGATGCATTACAAATGTTTACAAGATAAATGGATGGAGAAAAGTGAAAATTGCACACTTGCGAGTCTAAGATAACTTTTTCTGGAACAAATCATGGAATTGATCCCTTTTGCATGCCAGGATATCAAAACATTTTGTGTCTCATTGGGGATGTGTATTCTGTTTTCTGGAGCAAGTTCAGTCTTTCTGTTTTTGTGGGGAAAGTAATTATCTGCTGTACCTAAATCAGGAGAACTAGCATGGACCAAGAAATACTTAGTTCTTTTCACCATAGCATGTAGGATCTGAAGAGAAATAATGCCTGCCTGATTCTATCATGTATAGATCAGATGAAAGCAAAAACAACTAAATACTCAATGAGAAAAAGCAAACAAAAATCATTTTTGGGGAGAAAAGGGGAG